>NC_132942.1:19940000-20249400 GCF_034638445.1 Ciconia boyciana
GAGCTGTTTCCCCAGGAAAATGAAGCATCATGATGGCTTCATACATATGTCTGGTAGAACTGTGAAATATTATAAAAGATTTAGATTTATCAGTCCGGACAGATTGGCCTCTTTCACTGTGCCTATAAAAGCTCTGAATGATGCCATCCATCAGTGGGGTGGACAGCATCGGCTCTGACTGAGGACCTGGCAATTTTGCGTTGCTGGGGCCAAGTGCCAATTCCTTAAGTAATCCCAGGTTTCATTAAAGAGGCAGCTGGAGGAGGGCATTGCTTTGAATTTTTTTTTTAAAGAAGTCAGCTGCAGGACACTTACAAATTACTGTGGGATTGATGGTGGGTGACTCGTTAAAATTAATTATGGCCATAATTAGGAATATTCAGGAAGAAAACCACAGGAAAAATGGTCCATGGAAGGATATTTTCTGTAGTCATATTTTAAAATGAAGCAAAAATTTGCAGCTGCTTTATTAATTTAAATAATAAGGTATGACTTTTCCTTGCATAGCTTTGGAGGGTTTCTAATGGAGGGGGGCTGCTAGATGAGGCATTTCAGAGGAAATCAAATAGCCTCATAAATAAATGAGTTTTCTTTTTTCAGGGAATAACTGCATTCATTCTTACAATATTCATAGAGCATCACATTACAGGGGAAAAGAGTCAGGAGGAGCCTCCAGGCTGCTCCTGCATCCTAAGGACAAAGTTCTTCTCCAGCACTGCTGGCTCCTTGACACAAACCCATCCTGCCTGTGTTTGCAGCAGGGCAGCTCTGTGCAAAACTATGCCTTGCTGTAGTCCTTCGGTCTGCTCCAGCAGCCAGTGAGCAGGACAGGGAGACGAGGTTGTGCCTGTGGGTATGTGGCTGCTCCTCACCCTCCTGCAGCATCCCCCACCCCGTTACCCTGAGCGGAGATCTCCAGCAGTGCTGTGTGCCCGCTCCAGTGGAAACTGGTGGCAAATCAATGCCACCATGGGGTCATGAGAGCCACAGGTTATGGCTCCTTCAATGGAGGGGCAAGGTGAAAAGCAGCATCACCTGGGTACCAGCATCCCAACCTGAAGGTTACCAGGAAGTAGGAAAACCACATCACTACTGTGTCCCACTCGCTTTGGAATGGGGTGGCCACCGCAGGCAGCAAACGTCATGGGAGTTGTGTAGGAATGGGCACAACGTGTCCCCCAGCGCTTCCTGGCGGACCCAGCCCCAGCAGGACCCCTGCGGGCCAGCAGAGCCACAGTAGGCAGCTCCTTTGCAAACCCTCTTTGCTGGCCGCAGCACCCACCAGCCAAACCCCTGCTGTGACCATGCATCCCACTGCACGTCCCACTGCTCTGCGGGCTCATAGGTGGCTGCACAGCCTGGCCTTTGGTTTAAGATGAGAGAGGGAGCACTGTGGCATGCAGTTCTGGGTAACGCCGCAGCCGCCAGCAGCTTCAGCATGAGTTACTCTGCTCTAACTTTGAAATGCTCTAGGGTGAGGAGGACACAGGCAGTCCATTTCAACAGAAATGTTGTCCTTTATGTCCAGTCACCAGCTGGTATCAAAGGCATCGCACCTGCTCATGGCAGAGCATGGCGGGGGCAGCGCTCACAGCACAGACAGAGCAAAATGGGTGCAAACAGAGCCAGACACACAATTGCAGGGTCCACCTCAACCTTCCCACAGCAGCAGCAAATCCCATACCTGCTAATGGCATCCCCAGCAGGGCAGGGGTCTGGATTCACCATTTGCTCAGTTATCTTCTGCACTGAGCCATGGAGATTATCTCACTACTTGAACTGGTTTATGGGTCCTTTGTACCAGTGAGGTACCACAAACACCTACTCTGTGAGCACCTACACAGCAAAGCCATTGCTAGGCACATGACATCTCTCGTGGCTACTTGCTGATCATCCTGTCCCTGCTAAATTTGGATTGTGGAGACACAAGCAGGAAAATCAGGCCTTTGAAGTGATTCAAAAGCACTAAAGCTACAATAAATATGAAATACGGCTCAGACTCGCGAGAGATCTTCCTTTAACCAACTACCATCTCAGTCCAAAGCACACAAAGCCCATATGACCCTTTCCAAAGGGTCAGCAGGTTTTGGACCCCAACACCAAAAAGCCAGGTAATGGCTGAGGACCTTCTCTTCCTGCGAGACCGGGAGATTTACACACGTAGCAGAGATAACTGCAGCACTACTATTGTTTGGTTTTGGGGGATATACCTCGTTGATGAGTCCAAGACACGCTCCTGGGAATGGTGCAAATCTCTGCAAGGCTGCTCTGAATTTTCTCCATTGGGACACCAAACTCTGGGGAAAAAACAAAATTAAATCAGCACAGCAAATTAGAGTGGAGGAAAAGAGCCACGCGCCCCAGCATTCATACCCTCTTCAGATACCGGTCCAGCATCTGTGAGTGCTCCTCCCCGCCGGCCCCACCGGGACAGTGTGCAGGGCAGAGGCTTCTGGCTGCTGCTGATTGCAAACCGCTGGAAAATTTATACCAAGAAATTGGTCTCCAAAATTTCCTTGGGGACACACAGCTTTTCGGCAGCTAGCTGAGTGCTGCAGCACAGTGCCTGGGAGTCATGAGTCCTTGACTCAGGGATGCTGCCGCCCAGGTACATGTGTGCCACAGGTCTGTTAGCCTGGGAATAAAGGTCTTGGGGATGCCCCATGTGAAGGAAAGCTCAGGCTGTGCTCCTGCACATCCTGGCGTGGCAGTGGTTCCTGGACCCACTCCCTCCACACTGCTGCACTGAGCTGGGACAGGTCTCTGCCCCTGTGCCCCACCACTCCTCTGCAGAGCAGGGATGCGCCCGCTGCTGCCTAGAGCACCCAAGAATTACGGACACAAAGATGACAAACTACAGCTTCCAGAGGATCCACGCTAAAAGGTTAAGGAATTTTATCTTTATATGGATTTTTCACTGGTGGATTTTCAACAGAAGCAGAAAGAGCCTGCTTTTCTATTCTGCTTGTTCCTCCACTCAACAGCCCAATTTCCTCCTGACAAAGAAATTCATTAGGAAACTTTCAAGCTGATCCCAGCCATGGCAGCTAGTTCAAATTGCTCAAATCCTCTCCAGAAAACCTACTTACAATACCTCCATCTCCGGCTCCCTTTGCATCCCCCAGTAACTGCTTCAAACTCGTAATGACCTATGAGCCACCTGCCTGCTTAGTCCAGGTCCGGCGCTCCCCGTACCTGTCATGGCAGAAATATATTCTCACAAATTTGTTTCCAAGCAGTATTTCTGTACCGAGGTTTTTTCTCTCACCCCCTCTCTTTCATGCAATAATTGTAGGAGAATTTGCACAGGTGCAAAAACCTTTCCCCATTGATTGCTCTTCCTGTGCAAAGCGGGCAGGCATAGGAAAGGAGGAATTTGAGCAGAGAGCATCCACTGCTACAGGGGGCCAGGTGATGGGCTGGACCCATCAGGACATGGAAAAGCAGCAGGAGATCCAGCATGGCCATGAGGGTGAGGAGCCACGCTCAAACCATCATCCCCAAAGGACTGCGCAGTGGCTCATTAGCCACAGAAGAAAGGGCTAACTTTAGATTGGGTGGCAATTAAAAAGCATTGTATTATCCTTCCTGTGCTAAAACAGGCAGTCAAAATCTTTGGGTAAAACAGCAGTTAAATGAGGAGCTGACAGAGAGTTACAATAAGGAAAGACAATGCAACATTATATTGGGATTTATCTTCCCAAAACAGGATTGTCCTCATTATTCAGGAGCGGTGTCCCCAAAAGCCACTAATAAGGCTCCCTCCCAGGATGGACATAAATCCCAAACCTTTTGAAGACTTTTGAACGTAAACGCTCCACAGCATTCAAAGCACCCTTTGATGTCAGTGCACACATTGCCCGTGCCAGCAGTGCTGGTCCTGCTGGACGTTAAATGGGCTTTGAGGACTTCACGGTCCAGGTCAGCTGGGACCAATGTCTCGCTGGGACAAGGGGGCCAGGCTCCTACATTGGATGGATGTTTGGGTCAGCTCAGGAGGGAGCTGGGGAGTCCCAGCTGCATGGGAGCCAGCCACCTGAATTACCATGGATGCGGTGCCTGCGGCGAGGATCAAACGCCCATGTGGGACAGGATTGGCTCTGTGTGACATGGAGGCTCTCAATTCAGGGCAGATCAAGGGCATTTGGCAAACCAGATTCTGAAGTGCAACGATGAAGAAGATTGGAGGAATCCAAGCAGAGGGAGAAAAGTTTGTAGGATGATGCCAAACTGGCCGGTGTGCCCTATCCTCCCCAGTGAGTTGGGGGGGTGGGAGGCAGGGGAGGGCAGCTCAGCTCTTCAATGTTTTGTAGCATAATTAAATTGCATTGACCAAAAAAACTCCTTCCCATTCATCATGCAGAAAAATCTATGCTTCAGAAATAAGTAGAACGCTTCCTTTTTTAATGTTATAAAATAACAGGGTAAGTATTCTATTCAATCCATAGATGGGAGGTGCCGTGTTGTTTCAACCACTATGCTTTCCCCTTTAGCCTGCTCAAAAAAAAAAAATCCCAATAAAAACCTTACGTATTGATATAGATTTGGAAAGGCAAATCAGTTTGGCTGTCAGCAGCAAGGTGGAAAATGTTTTTCTTTCTGCATTTAAAAGGGCTCAGGGGGTGCAAACAGTGTGGGGCTGGCTCCTGCCTCGCCAGTGCTGAAGCTGCTGGTGTCCCCTACCCCAACACCAGCCTGCTTTTCTACATGTTCAAATGGGCTGGGATATAACTCAGAAGCTCCTTCTAGAATAAAGGATGTGGTGCCCACTTTCCAGCCTCCTGGTGGAAACCCAGTTCCTTCAACGGCACCAAAGATGCCAAATCCCAATGCCGAGGCACAGCCCATTTCACCAACGTAGGTCTGCTGTCCGTTGGAGCTGCTGTTACAGGAAAGCTGAAGGAGGAGGGGAGCCTGTAAGTGTCTTTTTTTAAGAGGTAGAGAAACAACAAAAGACTTTTTAATGTGGGGAACAGAGAACTTGTAAGATGGGAATGCCCTGCCCTGCCACCAGGAAGGCAAACCCAGAGCACACGCAGGGTGGGAAACACCAGCAAATCTCTCTCATCTAGCCAAGGTCAGGGTAATTTTTAGTAAGAAAAAATACATTTACTGAGGGCTTCAAGATGACTGCTGTGAGGGATCCGCAGGAGTCATGTGGGGCGAGATGGGGGAGATGATTTAGAGGCTGATATTGATGAGATTGTTTTCACTGATGGAGCCTTTGTGGAGAGCAGCGCTGCCCATACAGCCCAATGGTGATGAAGGCGTTTCTCTGGCAGTAGCTGGACTTGGGGCATTTTTCTGGGCTTTGAGAGTCCAGAGTGCAGCAGATTTGATGATAAAACCCCCTAACCAGTATCCTTGCTTCTTCCTCCTGTGGTAAACTGCCATGGCAAACCATGCCCATCACACTGCAAGCGCTGGGCGCTGGGTCCCCACGTCAGCTCATGGAGATCTCACAGGTCCTCTGGGCTCAGTGTCACCCAACACTGTATTCATCCAGTAACGAAACCCCGTGATTCATTTATCTGACTGTGCCTCAGGATATTCCCTGGAGCAGCACAGGAACATGCAGCATCCAGACCCAGCCCCTGCATCCTGCTGCCCAGTCCCCTGAGCCACGCAACACGGTGCTCTCTCCTCCAGACTTTTGTTTATCTTAACAAAACCATCTAATCTTTGCCGGTTTCTATTTTGCTGTTCAAGAATTAAAACCTTTAAAATAAATATTTAATGACTCCTATTGGGTGCTGGGATGATAATTGGGCTGGTAGGCACATGGAGCCACGTACCCGCAGATAAAACCTGCAGCAAAATGAGGTCTCTTGTTTTATTGTTCCCGATGTTATAAAGATTGTCTCTGCTATTAGAGCTTCCCAGAGGATTTCTCCAGGATAAAATCTCTGACTAGCAGAATTTAATCAGTTAGTGATGAAAAATAAATTTCAGGTGGCAGCAGCTTTTAAATAGGTGTAACTTTCTTTCTGAAACCATGGTATCTGCTCTGTTAATAAACGATCCTGCAGACACGACCTGCCCAAACCTGCACTACGCGCAGCAGGCATGGCGTCCCCCGTTACCAGCCCAGAGGGGTTGCGAGTGCTCTGGTCCATCACTCCATTCCCTATGGACAAGCCACAGCAGACCTCAGCAAAGTGGTCCAGCCCAGGGACAGCAGAGCGAATTAACAAGGAACTAATTAACAGTAGTCCAGCACTACGCAGGCTTTAGGTATAGCATGCTTGGACAAGAGAAAAGCCTTATTTAAGAGTAAAACCAGCAGGGCTGGTTTTTGTTGGGGGTGGGTTTGCTCCATCCTCAGCTCTGGGATTTGGAGGTTCACAGCCCCTAGCCTCCCCTGGCCGCCAGAGAGAGGTTTCGTGCTTGGTGTCATTTGAAAAGCACAACCCCAGAAAACAATGTTGGGAAGGGAAGGAGGAGAGCTTAAACCACACAGAGGAGCAGATTGAGGCTGGCGGAGCAAGCGGCCCCGGCTGTGCCAGATGCTCCCGCGGGCTGGGAAGCATTTTAGCTGCTGGCTTCTGAACACAGCAGCTTTGAGCTAACGGCCCTGGCAGCCTCCCACAAGGAGGAGAGGCTCCATCTGCGTCTGGGCCAGACCAAAGACCCTTGCGGTGGCAAACGAGTTCTGTGAGGGTGGGGGGCTCTGCATGGGGGAGGCTGTCCCAGCTGGGGCTGAGGTGCGCCCTTCCTCCTGTCTTTCTCCTCTCCATCCCTGGCTTGGCCAAGTGAGGTTCAGCTATTACACAGTGTCAGGAGATGAATTACATGAAATTATAATTACATTACCCTTGCCTGCTCTGGGCAAAATGCAAAAGGTCATCTTCCCTCCCATTGCTGCCTGATCTTTAATATGTTAGGCCACTTATAGACACTGCTATGACATTTACAATAGGTCCAGAGAGAGATGCTGCACAGGCACTTGCACGTTTTTTGTCTTCCGAGGGACTTGATTTGGCTGGGGACAGCCAGAGCCACACTGAGCCCCTCTGCTTTTGGAGCCGGGGTTTGCTGGAGGGCTGCATGCTCAGCACCGCGCTGGCACGGTGAAGCCAGGTAGGTAAGCCATTTCCTAAACCAGAGGGACTGCAGGGTTTTCTGGGGGCAGTCACCCCAGCACATGGCAGCTTTCTCATCTCTCAGCTTGGAAACTGCTATGACTTTAGGAGCAGCAATGCCTGGGTGGGTGTGAAGCGCTGCCAGCAAGGCCAGTTTGCAGCACAGGAGAGCCCAGAGCCGCACAGAACATGGGGCTGCACAGGCCTATGCACCCCAGAGACCTCTGCGGAGGCTTTCACCACTCCTTCACCCTCCCAAGATATATATACCCCTGAGGACAACTGCACCATTGAAAGACTTTAGGTACCTTTCAAAGGCACGTATGAGCTGACACTAAGGTTGCTGACTTGTGTCTTGATATGAGATGCAGCACCGACCACCTAAGGTGGGTTTTGCAGCCAGCGCTGAGCACACGCTGCCATGTAGCCTCAAGCCAGCATTGGAAGTTACTTCAGGCATGCCTGCAAGACCTGAACTCGTAGCGACATGGACCAAGACAAGACACTGACGCCATGGGTTTGGGGGTAAAGGCCACCCCACGGTGCAGCGTACCCGTGCTGCAGTGAGTGCAGGGCTGGGGTTCCTCATGGGGAGACACAGCTCCCAGCCGCGCAGCTCGCTCCCGCTCTCGTAAGGTGAGAAGCCAATTTCCTGCTTTTCACAGCAATTTTCTTCAACTCCAATGGCTACAAGCTGCTCTGCTGATTGTAAATAAATACAGGGGGAGCTTGGCCCAAAATAGAAAGCAGAGAAACCTCCCTAGCTCAATAAACTATAATAAGCACTTGCAGACAGAGAAACTGTAATTTGCAGGGCCAGCTCTCCCCGCGGGATGCAGGCTCGGCCGGGCTCCAGCTGGCTTCCCTTCATTGCGGTCCACCAAGGATGAGAAGAGGGGGGCCTGGCCCCAAAGCGGCTCTCCTGGGCTGTCCTGCTTCTTACCCCACCGATGCTGCAGCCTGGTCCCTGCCCGGGACTGTGCTGGGAGGCAGGGCTGAGCACTTCCACGTCCCCGGGGGTCTCCTCTGCCACGTGTGTCCCTGCCCAAAGCCGAGGGCACATCCAGTTTACAGCTCCCCACACCAGAGACACCCACTCATAGCACAGCCCTTGCAGAGGGCTCAGTCATGGTTCTTTCTTTAGGCACCATAACAAATAAATAAATCTAGGTGAAACGAGTGCTTGCATGCACATCCCTTCTCCTTCCCCCCACCTTGCCACGTCCTCTAAGGCCAGGGCTCCACCTCCTCCCCATACCATGAGTCCCCTCACTCCCTGCCCCACAGTAAGCAGGGTCCCCCCTCCACTGGGACACACGGGTGAGCAGGTCACCGTCACCCACACCCCCCAGCACCTGCAGGCAGCTCTGCCCTGGGGTGCCAGCGGTGCGGAGAGCAGCAGGGAGGGACAGTAGGACGCTGCCTGCACAGTTTGTTTATCCCATCAGCAATGCCACATCAAGAGGCTTAGTGACACGGCTTCCGGCATGGCAAGCATCCCCACGGTGGCTGTCACCCCGGGAAGGGCTCCAGCTCACTGGCCACTGGGTCCTCTCTCCCTCTGGTGCCTAAAGCAGCTCTTGGAGGTGTGCAGCTTTCCATGCACTGAGGCTCCCACAGGAGGTTAAGACCACAGGCAGGGATTTTCCAAAGCAGCTGACAGATGTGTGTGACACACCATTTTAAAAACAAATGAGACATCAGACTCAAGCAGCCTCTGAGCTCTCAGTTATCCTGGCTAAGGAGGAGAGGAGATGCTGGCTGGGCCAAGGGCTGGTGCTGCTCTTCCTCTGTGAGGGCACGGACCCAGCTCCTGCATGGACTAACGCAAAGAGAAGTTTTAAGACCCAAACTCCAACCCAAAATAAAGACTATTTTAGATGGCAGAAGTGACTAGCCACAGGAAGAAGTCACCAAGAGACAGTGGGATTCACCATCTCTTTATTTTCCATCAAGTCCCAGTGTCCTTGTCAGCCAGGACCTACTTTAGCCAAGCATGTGTTGAGCTACTGGTCCTTCCTGGATGAAATCTATGAATCTCTGAAAAACCAGCAGCAACCTAATGGCTCCTGAGTCCTGAGTCTGGAAGGGTCTGCAAATCTGATTCCTGCTTTGTCACTGCTATGCCTGTCTGCAAACAGCCACTTCCCTTTCAAAATGAATGGGGCTCTTTTATGCGGCCTCTTAAAAAGCCTGGAAATCATAAAAGTTTGGAAATCACAAAAGGCTGGAAATCTGCTAGCCCTGTTCCAGCGAATTTTGGCTAACAGCCCTCCAGCTCCTGAATGTGTGAGCTGTCACGCAGCGGGGGGCAGCTGGCTCCCGCCAGCCCCCAGCAGTACCGCGCTGAAGGTACGATGCTCGAGCAGGGCTCGTGTAGATCAGCACGAACTGCCGGGGCACAGAGGAGCTCTCCTTCCCATTGGAGATGCACTCGGGCAGAAAGCAGAGCCAGGCAGGCAGGAGAGCGAGACCCATCTGAGGGGTGGCTTTCCTCCCCCTTGCCATGGCTGTGCTGGGCAGGAATGCGGGGGGCTGATGGGGGTAGCAGTCTTGGGGGCTAAATGGAAACCCTGTGGTGGGGAGACATGTTCTCAGCTTGAGCATCATCGGTCATTATTTCTCATTTAAAGGGTGATGCAGATTGCATGGAAGAAAGTGTCCCGTGCTGAGCACATGGCCTGCCTCCATAGACATTTACTCTGTGGCTGCCCAAAGACCCAGAAAGCAAAGGCATGTGACTCCCACAGATGAGGACAGCTGATCCCCTCCAAAGATCCCTACCTAGAAAGCTGTTTTTTTGTGGCTCAGAGGTGCTTGCCAGCTCCAGGGCGCTGGGGGCTTGGAGTGGGCAATGACACTCACCCAGCAGTAACAGGCAGGTCCCGGGGAGCACGGGCAGCCTCCTGGGCAAGAGCTGGTACCCCATGGCACACAGCGCCTTTGCAATGACCTCATTCTTCAAAAAGGAGGTGGTCCCCAAGGGACATCTGGCCCAGTTCAGGCAGCACTACCAGACCCATGGGATGTCTCACAGGGCTGCTGCCAGCAGGGAGGCAACAGCGAGTATCCCCATTGCAGGCTCTGGAGTGACAAACACAAGCCAGCAAGAGACTTGCCTCTCACAGGCAGCCTCAGGGGTGAACCACAGAGCTGAACGTCCACCATGATGCTCCGTACACAGCTTCACAAGAGCACCTCGCCACCACGATGCTCCACGCAAGGCTTCACAAGAGCATCTCACTGGCCTCTCCCTGCTTTTGGTGCTCATCACATTCAGGGGAAATAACATTCTTTCATCTTCTGTAGCTCTGCGGTCCTGCTGTGCTCCCAAGAGATTTTGTCACCCCACCAGCTTGAGAGCGGTGAGGCCACCACACCCTCTGGCTACCTCCATCGCTGGCAGCTCTGTGCTAGCCCAGCATAGTATTTTTAGCTGTTTGACTGTAGCAAGTTCCTTTGAGCTTGTGGTTTGCTATTGTTGCTCTCCTTTAATAACCTGTAACAGGTTTTTCTCCTCTAAGATAAGACCTTAGTAGCAGCGGTTTGCCATCATTATCAACAGTATCAGGCATTCTCCTCTGCTGTAGGTACACTGAGATAAAGATTTCAGAGTCCTTTGAGCTATGATGTAGACCTTTCCACAATAGTAAATGGTGATATTTCCATTCAGTAATGTATTTATATCTTCCCAGTGAGGTCAATCACAGAGTATCCCTTGAGCTGGGAAAAATGATGAGTGATGTCTAGTAATTACAGAGACCATAAGGCAACAGTGAATCTAATTTTGACATTAAAAATCATGATGAGCACCTCCATTGCCTATTTTATTTGCTGGTTTGGACAGTGAGGTCCACCACCGTGCAAGGAATGGATGTCTGTACACAGGGCACGTTTTGGGGTTGTTGGAATCTAAAGCAATTAACTGCTTTTGCCTCTATCAGTTTCCTGGCATTGTGCCTGACCTTGCATACGATTCATCTTCCTCATTTGTGTTAGATGTTTGCAAGTCATCTTGCTTTGAGCAGTGTAGGCTGCAGTGGGGATTGAAATGTCTGATATTACCATTCTTCCCCTCTTTCTTACCACTGAGCCAGCCAGAGCACTTTCAGAAAGCATGGTTTATAGCTGTACATTGCAAACAAGCAGTAAGAGTGTACTCTGAAGATGAATTGCACGAAACAACTCTCCAATGGGGTGCATTTTGCATTTCAAACACTATCACTCCAAATGCCCAGCTGTCTTTGCCAGAGGAGTAGATGGAAAAATTTTTTTCATTCCCATTTCATACAAATACCCTTGTTAGTGTTTCAGTTTTAGAAATCCAACACTTTTCCACAGCGGTAAGACCTTACTACCCAGGCTTTCCAAATGGAGGGTGGAGGAAGCCAGCAAGAGCTCCGGCAGATCTGCAGACAACGATGCTTAAAAGCCAGGCTTTTTGATTTCTGCCACTTGTTTGGAGAACTGGGTTAATATATTGATATTTGGTAAATAAAAGCACGAGGCTTTATTTCTAAAGTCATCATGTATTTTCAGCTTTTTGTGGTATTTTTCATACTTTTCCGTAAAAGACATAGGAGATGTGACACTTCTTTTGGAATAATGCAGAATCACAGAAAATAGGGCTGGAACGGACCTCAGGCATTGGCCCTGCCTCAAGGTAGGGTTAGCTCTGTATTATTGCCAAGAGATGTTTCTCCAGACTCTTTCTTAAACACTTCTAATGACAGAAACTCCATAGCCTCCCCAGGCAAAACATCCCAGCGCTTAATTGTCCTTACTGTTACAAGATTAGAAATCTTCTTCTCTGCAATTGCAGCACTAATTCCCATCTTGAACCTCTGCAGACTGAACAGAGAATATTCCACCATTTAGATCGTTAGGGAAAATACTGACTCCTATTAGATCAAGGACAGATTCTTGCTGAAAGTCACTTAATTCATCCTTTTGTTTGACAGCAAATCATTGACTTCTCTTGTTTGGTTTCCAACCATGTTTTGTACCTCTCCCACGGTAGTTTTATGGAGACCTACTTACCAACCTTGTTAAAAGGAATATTATGTGAAACACAGCAAAATCCTAGCAAAGCCAAGACATCTGACATCTCTGGCTTCTTCTCGATCCAAAATATTTAGTCTCATCACACAGGGAAATCAGATTGGCTTGACATGTGTGTGGTTTGGGTTTTTTTTGGGGGGGGATTCTTTTTTTTTCTGGTACTTAGAAATGATATTTTTCTGGTGACTGAATTTAAACCACTTAGATTACAATGCTAATAACAATTCTCCATGCCTCCTCCTTTTAACCCCCTGTAAATACAGATGTTGCCTTTGCCTCTGCCAATCTCCTGGAGCACTGTAACAGCCCTGAGATGGCTCCTGCCAGTTCCTTAACTAACCAAGAATGAAGTTCTGGCTTTGGTCAGTTTGAAAATACTTTACTTATCTGCAATTGATCCTTATTACCCTTTATAATCCCTGTTGAATGCACAGCATTTTACACCCCGAGTTTCCTGGTTTCGTCCCTGCCTGCTCATGCCACCCAACTTGCCATTGGGAACATGACCCAGCTTTTAGTCCTTGCAGTCTTTCCTCCTCTCCCCCAGGTCAGTGACTGACCTGAGACAGCCCCTGCTCTACTTCCCATCCTTCTGTTTCCTAAGGTTTGGATGGTTCTGCCCACAAAAAGACTTGCTTCACCTTAAGACACATAGGTCAGCAGCCTCACAATATGTGACTGTATTTACCAATCACTCATAGTTTTTCAGTAGGTCCCACACCCTCTGGTTCTCTAGCGCTTACAGCAAGCATGCACATCCTTA
Source organism: Ciconia boyciana (assembly GCF_034638445.1). Taxonomy (NCBI): domain Eukaryota; kingdom Metazoa; phylum Chordata; class Aves; order Ciconiiformes; family Ciconiidae; genus Ciconia; species Ciconia boyciana. The sequence continues at coordinate 19,952,907 of NC_132942.1, forward strand.
ATGCATATAGCAGAACCGTCTCCCTTTTCCTCTATTTCTTCTTCCAAGATAAGTTTCTCTCTGTTCTGGCACCATCCCATGCACAAGAATTATTTGGCCTCGGTCATGGGCTACCCATCTGTGCTGTTAAAGAGCTTTCCTGGAGATCTCTTTGTCTGTATCAGTTTGTCTGCTCCTTCAAAGTCTCTACAGAAGTGGACTGACATTACTTCACCAGTCTTATGGGTGAAAAGCTAAGCCACAGAGTGAAAAACTGGTTGGCCAAATCCAAGAGTACAACCCCAGAGTCCTCACTTCCTTAGACTTGTGGAGGATCAGGTGGTTAATGCCTCCTCAGGAGTGTTGAACAAAGCCCCAACACATGGATTTTGGTTGTAACCTCCTCCTTCAGTCCTTACCAGGCAAGAAAACACCACTAGATGGAAAAGTGCAGTATACATTTGCAGCTCAGTTGCTGTGGTCCTTCTTCTGCCAAGCCAGTCAAACCAACAAATCACTGTCAAATATATCTTCTTCCAGTGGCTGGTCACATTGACACGTGCAGAAGATATTAATTCCAAGCTGCTCATCATCCATTTCAGTCAGGAGAGATCAAAAATAGTGTTTGCTACAGGAGGTTCGTGGCTGTGACAGGCTTTTGCTTGATGAGTTAAGAATAGGTGCTCGCAGGGTGGAGAGAGAAGGAAGAACAGCTGAAATCTGGGAGCTTTGTGCAGTTGCACATGAAATCCAGCACAAGCTATTGCTGAAGCACACTGTACCAGGGGACATAGACAGCTGGGACGTAGCACTAGGATCGTATATTACAGCTGGCAACATTAAAAACAACTAAAGGACAATTGTCCTGACATTTTTTTATGGCACATATAGTTCTTTTTAATAAGCATTTCTTTCATAATTGCATCTGTTCCCCAAAGGATTTACTGCGGATTAGGAATCCCATGCGAACACAGGGAAGCAAACTGTGATTAATTATGCTCAACTTGCTCAAGGTGTGCTGTGGGTAGACACACAGAGGATAAAGATGAAAAAAAATTGAAAACAAAGTAACTGGGTTGTTTTTTTCCAGCGATGAAGCTCTGAGTAAGGAGAATCCTAGGCAGTTCAGATAACTGGTGTGGCTACCTACCCTGCAGCATCCAAACATGTTTGGCTTAAATAGACCAGCCAACTTCAGCAGGACTGCTGCCTGCTTAAAACTAAGCATTAGAGTGTTTTGCTGGAGCTGGGTTTAGACTGGGTGGACATGGAAAGGAGAGACATGGGAAAGCAGAGGGACTGACTGCCAAGAGGTAACCTGCAAAGGTGGTCCTGCTGCATATTGGTGGTTGTCACTGATAGTCCCTGGAAGCCAGTTGGTCCCCTGCCTTGGGAACAGTGACATGTCCCTGCTTAGCAAGCCCCAAAAGCGAGCCAGAGAAAGGAGCAGGACAAGGCTCCTCTAAGCTTTGCTGCACCCCGTTCTCTATTTTGCAGGACCTATGGCCACAGGAGGAAGAGGCCATGTTTGGCCAAGTCCCCCCGCCTCTCCCCAGCAGCCCCCGCAGAGAGCAGCTGGCAGAACAGACACAGTTCATTAGCGACACAATCCCCACATGCACCTCTGCTAGCTAATCAATAAACCATTTTTCTACTCAACCGAGAGCCATTTGTCACCGACATGATGAAAAATACCCTGCTCATCAGGAGACGGTGCCCCCAATCACCAACAAACAGTTGGAGCGGACGAAGATTTCTGAGGTTTCTAGCCCCGTCCATGGTGGCCTCATCCTCCTCCTTCCAAGCAGCACCTGCTTCTCTCCCCCTCCTTCCTGCATTGCCAAAAATACATGCCACAGGAATATGTTATCAGAAAACAGGGGGGATCCCCTCCTCTCAAGGCCCCTTACCTTCAAGCTCAGCTGCGAGGTGGCCCCTCCGCAGGTGACTTGGTCTTAGGAGCTATGAACCATTGTGTGATTACCACCACGTTGAGGTCCATAAAAGCTCAGAGATACCTTCAGCCCACCCTGCAGAGTTCCCTTAGCTGGGCTGAGACACCCATCCATGTCCCCCAACAGCCCAGCCGAGCTCAGGATGTCTGCGTGCAGATGGCAATACCCTAATTACAACTTCACGGTCATTAATTGAGGAGCATAGGCAGGAGATCTCTGCGCTTTGGGGAGAAGGCTGCTAGTCTCCATGGCTTCCTGCTCTCGCAAAAATGGCATAGCTCATTCTGAAGCTGCTCCAATTTTGTTTTCTGAGCACTGCCTTTGTCTGCTTCTCAGTTATCTGCTGAGACTGCTTTCTGTGTTCTCGGGTGTCATATTTTTGGAGGGGAACACTCCCACAAGGTGTGTGATAAAACAGCAAGTGGTTAATGAAAGGGTTAAACACAGAGTCAGAGTTTGAAAACTATTCGATCCAAGCAAGAACATTATTTTAGGATGGGGAATTTCTCCCTCTAATAAATATATATGGGAAGGAAAAACTGCTGCCAGTAGAATTACTTATAATGTTACAAATGAAAATGGATTTGGGGATGCTGGGGTTTTTTGCACAGCAAGGAAGACTTTTAGACCATTAAGCTAGAGACATTCATTACTTTCTCTCCATATACATGGTGCAAAACAAGGATTCTTAGATCTGAATGCTCAAGAAGGCTACACAGTGGTTTGTTTGAAAGTTATGAAGGAGGCAGCTTTAAATTAAATGAGAAGCAAGAGAATGATGAAAATATATAGAGACTCTCAGTCTCTGGCTGTTGCATGCCACGTGAGTTTGGCAGTGCTCAACTGGGGCACGCTTGCAGGAGAAGCTGAAGTGCTTCTCAGTCTCAGTGTATAGCTGGAAGCTGATGCCCGTATCGTCCCCAAGTAATAAAAAAGTATGATGAGCACAACTGCAATTATTGCTAATAAATAACAGTACCATTAATACTAACCAGATGCTGATTGCCCCACTGATTTTCAAGCATGGAGAACAGTGCTCACCGCTGCTAAGAACCCAGGGACATCACTAGGCACTCGTGCAGGTAGAAAAGCCAAAAATACAGGTGAGAAACCTGTGGGAACACATTTACCCCCTGGAAAGGTGGCCTGGTCTGGGCAGGGCTGGCCGGCATGCTGCGAGGCCAGCAGCTGCGGTGCATGCAGCACCGGAAGGATGGAGGACTGGATGCCGTTTTCAAGATCTGTCAGCTGGGCACTAAATTCCAGTAGAAAAAAAGAAATGAAAGAGCAAGGCAAACAGTTTAAATGAACCCAAGAGGCACATCCGAGTTACAGAGCAGGGAAGAGGACAGTCATTCTGGAGACCGTGCGCTGAAAACTTTAAGCAATAAAAATAACATAAAAATTCCCGTTTCCTTGTAGCATCAAGTGTCAGTGAGAAGGGAGGAGCTGGCTGCTGGCTACATGCACAGGTGCCGCTGAGCCGAAATGTTCTGTACTGTGCTCCCATACAGTAACATTCACAGGGGAAAAAGTTAGTATTTGCTGCTGTCAGTTGTGCTTAACGAAAAGTGGGATCAGTCCGTGAGAGGGACCAAGGCAGAGATGCCGTTTGTCATTTGAAGATGGAGGGATGGCTGGGGGCAGCTCCGAGAGGGGTGGGACACCACTGATAAGCACAGTGGCTTCCCAAAGCTCTCACCCTGCCGAGGCCAGCCAGCTCTCCCGGAGGCTTTGGCGACGAATGGCATCAGTGAGGCAGGAGGGAGCTGGGGGAACCACCGTGTCGGGGCAGCTCTGCGGTGGGCTCAGCCCGCACTGCTGCGGTGACAACAGCCACAAGCGGAGGCAGTGGGAAGGAGGGTGGGGGGCTGAAGGAGCTGGCTGGGGCCACTCTGGGCCACCCACAGGCATCCAGTGAGGTTAGCAAGTCTCTGCCAGGTGGCCCGTGGCAGCCCCATGGACCATGCAGTTATATGATCAAGGCTGAGAAAGAGGAGATACAGAAAAGCCTAAGAGGGGTGCAGGGCTCATGGCTTGTAGGTAGGACCAGTCTGAACTCCTCTGAAGCGTTTTCCCAAATTAATGCTTTTTGAACATGACCACATAATTTAGAAAAGCATCCAGTCTTAATTTTAAAATCATTGGTGAAGGAGAATCCATCACGAGCCTTGGCAAATTGTTCCAATTGCTGATCACCCATCCTGTTACCCTAGCGTTGTCTAGCTTCACCTTTCAACCATCAGATCTTTGCATGCTAAATTGAAAAGGCCTCTGTCAACAATTTGCATCCTTTAACCTTCCCCAGGAGAGCTGCAGTCACCGCAGTGTGAGGAGTTTGCTCTAACCTTGAAACTGCCTCTCAAATTATGGCATGAAGAAATTCAGTAAGAGAAGTTAAGAGGGGCAAGCAGGAGATTTGGGGTCTTAATGAAAAGACAAATACTAAAAACTGATGTGGAAAAAGGCTTTCTGAAAGAAAGCTTTCCTTGCACCAGACTGGTGGGCTCATGGATACAAAGCCTGGGTATGCGGTGTGGACACCCATAGCTCTTGGCTATGGTGCAGAGCAGTCTGGGTGCCTGACGGGGAAGATGTCCTTCCTTTCTACCCCAAAACGCTCTGGAAGACATCAGGAAACCAGGAGGTTTCTGAAACGTTGAAAAAAAGACATGGTGCAAAGTTCCTGATGGAGGTGGTTTGCTGTGATGGTGACACCATCCTTGTTGGCCCTTTCTGCCCAGGCAGAGCTGCCGAGTGGTTTCCCTCACTCCATCTCCACTTGCAAGGCAAAACATACTCAAAGCCAAAAATTAGTTCCTGCCAAGCATTGCTTTCCCCATTATGAGTGCAACCTGGCTAGGTATCAGCAATACTCTCTGCACATCCCTGCATGACCCTGCCCATGACACCCTGATGGGGACCCACAGCCTCGGGCTGCACTGCAGGAGAGGGCATTGCTGGACCCCTCCACTTGCTGATGGCACAAAGTGTCTCTTTACACTTGAAGGAGATTTTATGGGGCTTCCCCTCCCAGAAACCACAGATGACCTGAAGAGGTTGCATTTTGCGTGCACCTTGCCCCACTGCTGAGGCTTCGAGGTTTCGGCCGCATGGTTGGTGGCGCAGCAGGCTCCTGGGGCTGGCTGGTGGCAGCTCTGGGAATGAGACCCGCAGTTCATGGTACAGCTGCTGCAGGGGCATCATTTGCTATTTTCTCATGGCGTGTGGCAACACCGGCTGCCCATCTTGGCCAAAACTGGCTCTGGGTCCCTTCTTTGGTGCAACACACTGGGCTGGACCCAGGGGGGAGGGATGAGGTGGTCTTGGGGTTTCACTGGTGGCTCCCCTGGCTCCATGCACACGTGAGCTGTTGCACAACAAGGTGACCCATTGACGTCCCTATCCTTCCTTGCTTCTCCCTTGGCAGTGCCAGGAATTTACTTCGAGGGAAGCTGCTGGATTGTTTTCTGGCTAGGTCCAACATTACCCTGCACAGACGTGCATGGCAGGGTGCTTTTCAGGGATGGTTCCTGTTGTTTACCACCGGCTCCTTGTTTCCATGACAATGACTAACACAGTGGCTGACATCATGGAAAGGCCCAGCACGGTGACAGCATCTGCCAGCATGTTACAGGTGTTTCCCCTCTCTGTGCGAGATGCTTGTTTGGGGGCGAGCATCACCCATGGCAGGGATGCAGCGGGTGACGTCCTGCTTCCTGCTGGAGCTGATCTTAAGATCACAAAGTACGGGAGTCTGGTACCTTTGCAGACTTTGTGGAAAGGTCCCAGACCCAGCCCTCTGCCATCCAGGTAACACAAGTGCTGTACAAGCATCATGACTATATTGCAATCATTTACGCAGCACCTTTCAGAGTACCCAGATCACACAAAGGAGGCAGAGAGCGTGGCAGGAGGAAGCCAGACAAATCAACACACGCATCTATTAGACCAAGAGGGATTAAATGTAACAGGAAAAGCAAAATGCTCCCTGTCCAACCCAAGATCAAGCTGTGGTTGGGGCAGCCCTTCCAGCACACACCCGGCATGCTTGCTCCCAGAGACCCCAAATACCTGCCATGGGGCCCAGCTGGGGCTGAGAGCGGAGCTCAGGTGCAAGGTGAATAAGTCAGGCAATGCCCAGGAGGGGAGTGCTGCCCTTTTTGTACCCTTTTTTTGGTGGCAAATGAGATCTGACAGTCTGAACTCAAGGACTGAGAGCTCAGCTCCTGGCTGCAGTGATTTAGGCTGAAAGCAGTTAGATCTGGAGGCAATCAATCACAGGTGTCATGAACATCCTCAGTGCTCTGTGGCCTCCAGGGATGTCTGAAGGGTCCTATAAAGAGCAAAGGGGACAAGTGAAAGACTTGGCCGTGGATTGCAACCATCATCCGCCCCCCACCACAGGTAGGGTTGGCGCAGAGAGCAGAGCTGGGGTTAGCACTGCATGACAAAAGGGCCCCAGGGGGATGCTTGGGGCCCAATGCCTTCGTTTAGACTCCAACCACAAATTTCCAGGCCTTCCTTCTCCCTATTTTGCTGTCAGCACTTGATGAAATTGCTCATCTGAGCGCGATCCCTCTGTCCTTGTGATCTCCCACCCCACGCTGATCCCTGCACAGAGCTCCCTGTACCTGGTACCCTGCTCCCCACAGACCCCGCATCTCCTCTTTGCCAGCAATTTTGGGATACAGTCCCCATGCACATGCCAGGGCAGGTGTTGGCCTCAGGCAGCAATGTTTTAAAGACAGCAAAAGACTTGAGGCACTGATTTGGTGAAGCTGCAATCAGCTGCAAGTCCCTGCCACAGGGGTTTGCAGAGACGCTCTCCTCCAGGACACCCTGAATGCCTCAGGAACCTGTATAATGCTTTCTGCCACCAAGGCTTACGTCTCAGGAGAACTTAGGGACATCCCCAAGGGAGATGGTTTTGGGGACCAGCAGCATACACTGTGCTTGAGGACGTATTTCAGCCGCTGCTGTTGCTTGCCAGTGGCTGGGGGGGCAGGATGCCCAGGGACCTTAATGCGACATGCCAGGGAGGCACTGACTTGCTGAGTCCAACAGAGGGGGAACAGCACATGGTGGGCTGTTATCCAGCTGGGGACAAGGATGAAATCCAGACAGCATGCTAGGAAGGAGATTTTACAGTGTAAGTCCTTTGGGGTTGCTGCTGGAGGAACAGGCTGGCAAAGCCCGGCCATGGGCTGAACTCTACAGTGAGCTGCCTGTTCAGCTGCTGCAATGGGAAGGGCCAATTTTGCTGTGGAAAACAATTTAACGAGAGACACCGAGAGATGATGAGTGGCATCGAGGGGGACAAGGCCACCCGAGCAGCCCAGTGGCAGGTCCTGCCACAGCTCTGAGGCTCTGTCCGCATCCCGCAGCACCTCCCATGGGGCAGGCAGGAGGAGATGCTCTGCCCTGGGTATTTCCAGCTGCTTTACTGAAGCCTTCTCAAAGCTGCCTGCAGGCAAGGGGATGCCTGTACGGGACACCACCCAGCAAACCCCGCTCTCTGGGGGCGTGGGGCTCGCTCCCCAGCTCGCACACTCTGCAACTACCCTTTGGCGACTTCTGCGATGCCATGGCTGTGGTTTATGCTACACTGAGTCATTGCCAACTTGGTTATTAATTCATATTAGGGCCGATGTGAACACTGGCGTGATATTTTCCAGGATGATTTCAGACTGTTTACCACTGCCATGTTACCATGGCGATTAATGCAGTGCCACTCGATACGATAGTCCTATTAAACACCTACACGCGGGGCTGTTTCCACCGGGGACGAGCTCCCCAAGCCCTTGGGAGCCTTCGCCCAGCTCCCCCTGCCTGTGCCACGGCTTCTCCCTGCGCCCCATGCTCAGCCGCATCCCCTCCTGCCCATCCCCTGCCCCCGGAAAGGACCACGGTGGCCACTGGAAGGACTTGTTCTATTTTGCCATGCAGTGACTTGACATCCCCAGGGAGTTTCGCAAAATCCCTGGAGCACACAAAGGCTGGCAGGAGGGCGAATGCAAGGGCAGAGCCAACCCTGCATGCTGGTCCTTGCAGCTACAGGCTTGCACGGTGGGTGTAAGGAGGCGAGATGCCCATAAGCCTCGGGGCCAGCAGTGAGCATCACCTTCAACTTGCACTTTAAAAATCCAGCCTGACACTGTTAAACACCTTTCTATAGCCTCGGCGTGGCCATGGCAAAGCGTAGCCCACCTGTGTGCAGCCCTTGCTGTGGGGCTGCTCCCTGGGACAGGCAGCGCTCCCGCGGTGGCTCCATGGCTCTGCCTCATTTGTACAACATGAAGTACCTTGCCATGTCGTACATGCAACGTCTTTTAGGTTCGTTTTCCTCCCAGCAGTCCTGATTCAGTATTTATGAGGCTAACGCCACCGTTAGTCCTTGCTCACAATGCTGTGTGTTTCCTGGGGGATGCGGAGGCAGGAGGGGACCGCATGCAGGATCCCAGGCAGGATCGCCCCCGGTACAAGCCTGTGGGCATTTGTCAGCAAGAAATGACATGGTTTCTGTGCAGCCCACAGGAGAAATAGCTGCAAAGCCCAGGATAGTTCCTTGACTCCCTTTCCCAGCCTGAACACGTGGAGCCACCAGCCCCTGGGGCGAGAGGCTCCTGGGGCTCACAGGAACAGCCCAGGGGAGTTGTCACTGCAGGGGTCACTTACCTGTAGCATGGTTTGAACGCCTTGGGCAAACTGTGAAAGGAAAAGAGACGGGAGGAGAAAACCACTGTTTTCCCCATCCTCCCCAGAAAGCAGGCTCTCTGCAAGCATCCACCGAGTGAGCACAGAGGTCATCATCCCCCACTCCCCTCTTCACCCTGCGCCTCTCAATGACTCCTTGTTTCAAGCAGAGCACCCCATAGGCTCCGCCATGCTCTGCAGAGATGCCCCATGCAGCAGAGGACCTGAAGCGGATACTGTTTTGCCAACTTCTGGGACAGCTTCTGCAAGGGGTGTCTCTACGGGGCTGTTGCAAGATGCTGGACCACGACAGTGGTTCACTACAGGCTACAGTGCATCCTGGGAACACACCAAGGGAGCTGCTGATCTTTATTCTGCAGCCTAGATTTGTTCCTACCTAGGCAAACCATGAGCATCCAAATGTACACACCATAAAGAGCAGATTTTTACAGCAGACAAAACCCAGCTGCACAGCACTCTGCTGGTGTGGGATGGCCAAGCTCTGCCATCCCGGAGGGACTCAAAGGCCATCTCCTCGGCCTGCCCTGGCCAAGCCCTTGCAAGATGAAACCTTCATCAGAGGATGAGCTCCTTCCTCCAGGCCAAGCCCTGGCATGGGGCAGTGGGCACCCTGCCTGGCATGGCCGGCCAGGGCCACAGCCCACCCCGGGGGGGATGACCTCTGGCAAACCCCTCAGCCTTGTGAATATTAGTCTGCATCCCTAGGAGGCATCTATTTCATCTCCAACTATTGTGTTTTTCTGACATATTTATGAGTCCTCTGTCTCATTAGTCTGGCGAGTATTCATAAGACTTTCCTTTCATGCTAGAATAGCTAAGGGCAAAAGCCTCTATTTATCTATTCGGTGTCGAGGAACCTTTCTCAAGAGTCAACTGGATGAAAGGTTTTCACCTTTTAAAATCCTTAATAGAGTTTTCCCAGCAATATGTCTTACGTGTTTTAGGAAAAAGCCAACTTCCTCTTTATGGCATGCCTCGGGTTCATTTCTTTTATTACTGTGACAAGATAACATTCACCTCCTCTCTCAATGCCTGCCTTTCCCCAGCCCACATCACCCTCACACAGCATTCCAGCTGAATAGTGATCTGTCATGGCAACAGCCTTATGGGAGAGTCTTTAAAATAAAAAATCAAAACTAAACATGCTGCAAAAGGTTGCCTAAGTGGCTTCATGCTCAAATTGCCTTTGGTAGGATTAACCTGGATGCCCTGCCCTTAGCAGGTATGTTTCTGACCTCCCGCGGGCTGGGACCCACCGTGCTCTGCCAAAGCCAAGGCTTTACCAAGTGGTTCAGGGCTCATTTGGGGTGCAAACACTGCTCCAGGTGTGCAGAGGAGCGGTACGGGCAGCCTTCCTCCGGGAGCTGGACGTGGACAGAGTCAGGGCTGGGATGGCAACCATCGGGCAGGTCCTTGTCTGCAGGCGCTGGGCAAATGGCTGGGTATTTTATTGATGGAAACAGCCTGCCCATCTATAACTCTTCATGCCAGGCTGGCCAAGTGCTGGTTTCCAGGGCTCTAAAAATAATAATAACTGCTGAGGTCTGGGCTGATTCCCCACGTGAGGCTCCTTTCCATTAAAGCACTCTCTAGTAATTGCTTTTCATTTACTTTTTTTCAGGGCTCTTCTTAGCATTGTATCTAAATCAATATTGTAATTAAAAGAAAAATATTTCAGAAAAGCCACAGAGCAGTAAAAACAGGGAAGCAATTACAGGAAACCTTCAAGCATTAGCACCGAAAAGGAAAAAAAAAAAAAAGCTTTCAAACCCCCCTTTGAAACATTTACAAAAACACTTCGGTGAAGGAAATGGCCTTTTAAAGCATTCGCTTCTGGTTAGGCCATGGAGTTTGTATTTCATGCTATTTTGGTGTATGCTGGACTGAAGCACGTCAGGATTATTTCTCCTGGGTTTCTGCCCTCGTTTTCTCCCTCCAAACGTGTGTCCGTGCACATGTGTACCCATGCACAGAGATTTGGGCTCATACCTTATTTGAGCAAAGATTCAAACCAAGCCCAATCACTTCCCTCACCCCTCGCATCATTTGGCTAATTACCTCCCACCTCAGCCCTTGGACCAAACCCAAGAGCCAAGGCCAGCCGTCCCACTGCGGCTTTACTGCTACGATCCACTTGCAGTGTGCTCACACTCTGGCTTCATAGCCAGCCTCAATTAGAGCCACAACATCGTATTTCCCCTCCTGACATGCTGCAACTGCCCAAATAAAGGAAAGTGCCGTTCAGTGAAGCCCTACCCAATTATCTGATCAAGCAAAGAGAGAGGGAGCAAATGCGCAGGAAACAGATGGGGCCGGTGATGGCTTGAGAAGTCAATCTGTTTGTCTACTAATTATTTAATGTAGGAGACAATTTCAATACTTAACCCCCTTGATCCCGGGAGTTGCTTTTCTGTTAAGTATGGGAGTCAGGCAACGCATTTCTCATTAGCATTTAGCACCGGGAGCTCTGGATTAGCCAGCATTGAAGTTTTGAATAAAAAATGAACAGGAATCAGACAGCTTGTTCATCATCCGCGAGGAAGATGTCAAGTTTGGATATCCCAGCCATTATCATAATTGCCAGCGATATCCATCCATAAATGCACATCCAGCAGCATCAGTCTCCTTTTGCCGCTGCCCGAGCAGTTGGCTCTGCCCACCTGCCCCTTCTCCCTGTGAAGGTCCCAGATGTTTTGGGAAAGACCTGGTGCTGAGTCCCACCTTGATGCACAGGTACTGCTGGCCATGGGGAGGACCCTGATGTCCCCTGCACCATGTGTGGGTGCTCACAGCCAACACGTGCACAGACAGAAACGGATATAAAGGGGCCGTCTGCTCCGCAAGTGATGTTATCCAGCACGTCTGATGATCCCACTCAAAGTGGACAGAGGTCTTAGATTAAGTAATAGAGCACAGTCTGAGATCAAGTGATAAGCAGGGCACGCTATAAATTAAAGCTGCTCTGTATAAAGGACACAAGCAAGGTGCGATTGCTCCGGAGTGAAGCAGCCGTGATTGGAAAGGGGCCATCCCCACAGCCTGGCAGCTCTGCCCTCGCCCTGCCTCCAGCTTTCAGTGCTATTGCCACCCTAGAGTAAACGTTACATGGGCTCTAATGGCATCTCAAAGGCAGGATCAGGACACAAGCCTTTGGAGATTCACGGGCACCTTCTTTCCCCAGCAGCACTAAGAAGAAATGTGAGGTTTAAATAAAACATGAAAAAAGGCTGGGAGTGAGCACGCTGGCTGACTCGCTTTGCAAGGTGCTAATACGGCACAGCCATTAATAATCCAGCCCTGGCTCACGAGTCGAGCAGGATCGCAGGCATCTCTTCCCTGGTGCCCTACCACCCTGGGTGCCTACACCCAGCTTGGCCACACTGACAGCATTTGGCTCAGCCCACAGCTGCTTTGAGCAGTGCCCAGGGCCAGACTCTGCTACGGGAGCACTGGTCCCTGCATGCTGACATCTCTGCAACCAGCCACACCACTCCCCTTGTGTTCAGCTGGGACAGAGGGCAGGCGGGTGCCTACACTGCTCCTTGCACCATCCAGCCCCTTCTGCTCCCTCTCCTTGTCCCGGCGCTGTCTCCCCATCCATGATCCCTTCTAACAGGTACCAGTTTGGCCATGCACCCTTTCCCGGTGGCTTGCAATCAGAATGAAGCAACATCAGTGTCCAAGTGGATGCAAGCTTGAGCAGCATCCTTCCCTGCCGGGAGCTCAGCAGCAGTGTGGAAGGGACTGCTTTTACAGTGCCCCATAATTTTCGAGTGGCCCAGCGCTAACTCTTCCCCTTAGCTTTATAGCTGCAGGGTCATGTAAATCTCCAGTACATTATTTATCACCCCGCCCGCATTTTGCTGCCTACGTGGAGCGCTTTGCAGGCAGGCACCTGTGACAGCAACAGGCTGTGCTGAACGCTGAGTTACAGGCAGCGCAGGGCCAGAATCTGACACCCCATCTGCATCCAGGGGAGAGGCTGGAAACCACCAGCATTGCAAACTCGGCTTGCTGGGTGTCTGGGGCAGGCACATAGACATCCCAGGCAATTCTTCCCCGTTTGCTTGCCCTTGCTGAGCAGAGCTGTGGGCAATGCCATTAAAACATCCTGGGCTCTCAGACCCTGGGTGAAATCCCAGGTCCGGGAGCCAGGTGATGGCCAAATCACACCTTGCATTGAAACAAAAAATGTTTCTCCTGCATATACAGATGTCTGCTGCTCGAACCTCCTGCCCAGTTCACATCTCCCCTACGTCCAGATGAGCTGTAACGTGTTGAAAGCCAGCATCACCCTACCATGCAAACCAGAGCCAGCCGTCAGCATCGCCTCCTCCTGAGTGCCGAGAGGGGTCCCCAGATCTCCCTGGGTTTGGAGGGATGGATTAGGCTCCTATTTGGCAGCGTATATGAAACCATCGTTTCCTTTCTCCTCTGTTTTATTAAATTCAGTGTGTGGTTTTTATGAGAAAAGATAATTACAGAAGAAAAGGTCACTGTTATCTTTGCTCTGTTGTCAGGGGTCACCCAAGCTGTTTATTGCATCATGTCTCGGCTGATCAAAACTCAGGCAGCTCAGGGACCGGCTCAGGGATGCCATGAGTGCATGAAAAACATTTGGGCTCTCCTTGACCAAACACTGCCTGGGACTCCACTTACACATTTCACAAGTATTTTATCCCTATGACTCCCAAAGGCCACAAAGCAATGTCCTGCCAGCCTGGGCACAGGGGTGCATTTGCTAACCAGAGGGGTGAGACCCTCTCAGGAGCTGGTGCCTACCAGCAGGCTGGTACGGAGGGATGCTGCAAGAAGGCTTTTTGCTCGTTTTGTTGTAATTTTAGCAGCTAAAGGAAAAAAAAAAAAGCTGATTCCTCTGATTTATGACTCCCGGACTCCGCAGGGTCCCCAGCAAGGCTTGCTGGAGAGGAAGGTTAGCACAGGAGCATGGGGCCAGCCAAGGCCTTGGAAAGAGGCACTGGGTGCCTTGTTCTGCCATGGATTTTGCCAACGAGGGCACCTCGGCTCAGTGGGTTCAAGGCAGTGAAGAGACACTATGAACCCCCCACAGAGCGGCCATCTGGCTTATGTCAAGCTCTGGGTCTCCACTGAAGCCCATGGGGATGGCAGTGCTCCAGGGGAGCTCTGCCCCAGAGGTAGGGCAGGTTTATGGGGGCTGTCTCCCCATACAGCATTTGGATCTCCTGTCACCACTGCCCTGCAACGTCTTCTGTCTGCCAGGAGCTGGCAAGTCCATCCCCACTGCTGTGACCTCATGTGCCAGCCCTGCATCCACCCCATGGTCACACCTTCCCATCTCCCAGGGCAGCATTAGAGAAAAAACATTCCTGGCACAACATGGGGGCACTTTTGGGAGACAAGTGCTGCTGCAACAAGGCAAACAAGGAATGCTGCAAGAGGTAAGGAGCCCACTGCATGGGCTCCTTAAGACAGCAGCCAGCAGCCAGGGGCAAAGCGGGGTACCATGCTCACGGGGTGAAGGCAGAGATGCCAAGGGCCTATCCTCATCCCAAGAGCATCGAATCCCAAAGCCGGGCTGAGAGCTCCCTCCTACCATGTCCTTCAAGGCTCCCCACAGAGCTCCTCATCTCCACCTGGCCCTGCCCCAGGTGCCGTGCCATGCAACAGCAACATTTGCTGATTCTCCAGAAAAGGGTTAGTTTCTGCACAGGAGCAAGGCTGAGGATTCAGGTACCATTGCAGGGGGAAGGGAGGGAAGGGCTGCAGGTCTCCCCGAGTCCTGGCAGCACCTCTCACCCCCTGCTTGCCCAGATGTTCTCAGTGTCCCATAGATGTTGTCCCCAGCCCCATAGATGTCCATGCCACAGGGGTAAGAAGGTGCCCCAAGCATCATGGAGATGCTGCACTGCAGGAGAGTGTCCTACAGCCACCTCTCTAGGGTGATACCCTCACTCATTGGCATTTTTTGGGTCAGTTGTGGGCTCCTGGGAGCACCAAGCAACCTCAGTTTCCACCCACCAGCAAAACAGAGGGCACGTTTTGGGCACCTTTCCTGCCTCTCATGCAGGATTTCACCCTGATGTAAGTGATGCAGCAAGGAGTGGCTTGTTCTTTTCTGCCCATGCTTTTCTCTTGCTGCTCAGTGGCTGGGGATTCATGCCAGGACCTATCTTTCCCCTCTCCCTCCCTGGCTCTGGCTGTTCCTCTCTTCTGCTGCTCAGGAGAGGGCTGCAGCCAAATCCTGATGGCTGGCTGGTGTAGGGGAGGGTCTTTCCTCAGTGCTCTCTCCCCCGCATGCTCCCTTTCCTCCTCTGAACTGGCAGCACAGGCTTCAGGCAGGTGAAAATTGATTTGCAATGAACTGGTGCCCTGCCAATGCCTGACTCATCCATTCACTCCGCATACATCCCCCCACTGCTCATAAACCATCGTGCCGTGGAGCGGAGAGGGAGTGCTGCAAGAGAGCACAGAGATTCAGGAGTTTTAAAAGGTTTGAGAAAACACTAACACGAACCCAAGCCGCACAGCAGGACTGATGAGGAGTCATAGTACACAGAGGCAACATCAAGGATTTACACAGCAGAAGGCAGGCAGCGAAAAGTGAAAACTGGGAACCAAAACCCACCGAACAAGGGAGGATGGTGAGAGCATGCTTGGGGACGGCAAGGTGCTCAACTGATCCACACCGAGAAGTATGGTACGTGGAAAGATGGAAAGCTACAGCCATGGGGGTTGTGCACAGCTCACGCTCCAGCTGTGTCTCCTTGTTAACCCAGGATCATGCCCTGCATGCTGTGCATGGCCGACATGCTGGTAGGCTGGGAACAGCAGCTCTGGAGGAGCGTGTGTTGCAGTCTAACTCACACGAGCCAGTCCCTTGCTCATGGAGGGGGCACCGATTTGCCTCCCAGGGCAAGAAGGTGTCTAGGGCTGGAGCTGCCATTAATCGGCACCAACCTTCAGACCCTGCTCCTCCCACTGTTGGCTGCAAAGGCTTATCATCCCCCCGCGCCAGCTGCCTTTCCCTGCTCTCGGCATGCAGGGTTTGATAGCACCCTCTTATTGCCACTGATGGATGTGGGACTGCTGGAACCTGCCAAGCCACATCCCTGAGTTTATCCCACTGCTCCTGCCCAGCATGTGCCCACCCGCCAACTGGGACCTTCGTGGGATGGTGGGGAGCAGTCGTCCTCCAGAGCCATGCTCACCCACCTGCCCTCAAGCTCAGCCAAGGACACCCCAAATCTAAGAAACTGGCATCAAAGCACCCTCAGAGCCAGCACAGGGGTGCAAGATCCACTGGGGATTTACACTAAGAGCGTGTCTTGGCTGCTGAGGGTGGGAGCTGGTGCAGCTGCAACCCAGAAGCCAGAGGGGCTGAGCCTTGGGGATGGGATGGAGAGCAGTGCTCTGGAGGGAGGTGAGAGATGGACACCAAATAACCCATCACGGCACAGCTCCTCCAGCCCACTCGGAGGACAGAACGGCCCCCATCCCCACTCCCTGGCTCTCCATCAATGCAGAGCAGCTGTATTTCACATGAATCTTAGATAATTAAAGTCAAGCAAAAAAGTCTAACTCTGAATAGTTAATATACCCACACTGCTCTGCAAAAAAATACAGTCCCTCAACAGGCCTGTTCCAAATAATAATTCAAGTTCTTTAGAAAGCAGGTCAGCAGCACTGAGTAATAAGTTCATTATAATCTAATAAAGTTCATTAGTCCTTGAAAAGTCTAAAATGCAAAAGCAATATTACCGACAAAATCGCCCTCTGGTGGGATCATTTGTGGGTGGGAAAAAAGGGATTTGAGATAAAAGGAAATAAAAATAGGCAGCAAGAATTTGAAATAGGAGAAGACATTGCTGGGAGAATTGGAAACACCTAAAGTACATCCAAAGAGCTGCTTCTCGCCTGCAATAAAAGGGCTGGGCCTCACACATGAAAGAGAAAAGCAGCTATTAATAGTGGGGCAGTCGGGATGGCAGCTCACTTGTACGCAGCTGCACAGCCACCACTCTATGGAGACCAGTCGGAAAAAGAAAAATCCCTGCACAAGTGATAATAAAAGCCCTTAATTCAATGTCAGCGGGTGCTGGGTTTGAAGAAAAAAAAGGAGGCAACGCGTGATTCAGCTCCCAGCCACTTGGGGACATCTGTATTCAGGTCCCCTGCGTGCACATATTGCTCCTGCAAAGTCAACAAGAGGAATGAAGGAAAGCAAACAAATACTGGGGAGCCTCCTGGCACTGCCGGCACGGCCAGCCCTGCCACCCAGCTCTGCACATCGGAGCCAGCGATAACCTTGTGCATGTGTATCCACTGAAAAGTCATCATATGCATGCGCTTGCAGGGTGGGACCTGCAGTTGTAAAAGCTTTGGGGCAGCATCTGTGCGGTGCAATAATAAAACAGGAAAGCGGCAAATGGTGGTCCCAGCGGCAGGAGAGGTTGTGAGCATCATGGGTTTGCACCTGAATGCAGCTACTGAATAAGTGTTGCTTGCTGTCCTGCTTTTCCTGGATCCAAATTAAGTAGGGAACAGGGAATCAGATGCAAATCTGATTTCTTACCCAGCCAGGAAGCTGCTCTGAGGCAGCTCCCTGGGATGGTAGGGGTCCTGGGGACGGAGCCGACATGCTGGCGTCCACTGCTGCCCGCCCCACTGTAAAGGGCAGGGGCAGCACAGACTGCCCACAGCATGGGCAGGCAACCCACCGAGCTGGCTGCAGGAATAAATCCCCACTAATGAGAGCTGAGGACAGCGCAGACGAGGGCCAGCACACAAATAACAGATCCAGGAGGATGTGTCCTTTACTGCAGGTTTTGTGGTTGATCCACTGGGATTTTGTACTCCGCTGAAAAATTACTAGTTTGTCCAAATTTTGACATTTCAGTAGAGGCACCAAATCAGAGGGGGCTTTGGGAGCCAAACTGCTGTTCCCCTAGGGTGGAGAGAGGGGACCAAGGGCAGAGACCTGTCCCAGGGTCAGCCACCCCCTGACCCCATGTCCTGGTTTCAGCTGAGATAGAGTTAATTTTCTTTATAGTGGCTGGTGTGGGGCTGTGTTTTGGATTTGTGCTGACAGTGTTGATAATACAGAGATGTTGTAGTTGTTGCTGCACTAGTCAAGGACTTTTCAGCTTCCCGTGCTCTGCCAGGTGCACAAGAAGCTGGGAGGGGACACAGCCAAGATAGTTGATCCCAACTGACCAAGGGGCTATTCCATACCATATGACGTCATGCTCAGTATGTAAAGCTGGGGGAGAAGAGGGATGGGGGGACATTTGGAGTGATGGCGTTTGTCTTCCCAAGTAACCATTACGCATGATGGAGCCCTGCTTTCCTGGAGATGGCTGAACACCTGCCTGCCCATGGGAAGGAGTGAAGGAATTCCTTGTTTTGCTTTGCTTGCGTGCGTGGCTTTTGCTTTACCTATTAAACTGTCTTTACCTCAACCCTCGAGTTTTCTTACTTTTGCTCTTCCGATTCTCTCCCCCATCCCACCGGGGGGGAGTGAGCGAGCGGCTGCGTGGTGCTTAGTTCCCGGCTGGGGCTAAACCATGACACCCCAGGAACCCCCAGGGCTTTCGGTGCCCTGGTTCCCAAATGCTCCTTGCACCTTCCTGGGTGGGTGGAGCCCCGGGGGGAGAGCCCAGTGCTGCTGTCGCCCCACGGGGAGTGGGAAGGAGATGTCTGCAGGCAATGAGGATGGGTCAGGCCGGGCAGCCGCTGCCACTGCTTCCCCTGCTCTGCCTGTTCTGGTCTTTGTCCTTGGGGAAACAGGATCAGCCACCAAGAAGAAGAACAGCAGCAATTTCTCCAGCACATATTGACTAATTTTTTCTCTTTCCGCCCCCAAAAAGACAGTTATTGCCATCCTTAATGCCATCTAGACAGTGGCCAAACAAGGTTATAAAAGCTCACTTTGCTTAAAAGGAACAGGGATAAGGGGGTGATGTTAAATACTTCACTTGAGACTACATGTTTCAAGCCTTTAAACTGATTTTCATTCTTTTTCTATATCTCCAGTGAAAGGCCAACTGGCCAATTATTTTAAAAAAATAATTTTGTGGTTATGGACAGTTTTTCACTGGATGCTTAACTTGACCCACGGACTTGTCCCTCACCTGCTGCCACAGCCGTGAGACACGAGATGCTCCCCAGCCCTGGGACAAACCAAAGGACTGTGATAAAAAGCCACGACTATAACAATGATCCTCAGACCCGCAGCCACCTCTGCAGCCCTGCCATCAGGAAAATAAAAATAACACCCATACGGCAGCAACATCACAACCCACAGCCGCCTCCCAGGCACGACGGCGTGCTGTGGGGTGAAGAGCAATGAGGTTCCCAGGAGCTGTAAAGGTGCAGTAAAACTTTGGGCCAAAATGGTTAGTCTGAGCCTTTAGAAATAAAAAAATATCAGTACATTACATCTGGAATTATTGAAGGGCTTGCCTGAATACAGAGCCTCATGCAGCATTACTACCCACCAGGGATGCCAAGGCACGAAGAAAAGCTTCAGCTTTTACAGGTAGTGCTCAACATCGAGAGGTGATTTATAGCCAGCACACAGGAGGGAAAACTCTTTCCATATACAGCCCTGTTTGTTGCACAGCTATAATTATATATTACACTGAACTGCCCTTGCTACACACTGAAGGGCAGAGGAAATGAAAAGCCATATCACATTTTTCTGACATTGCCAATCTCTTATATTGCACCAATGCCACGTCAGACCCATGTGCTACGGCGTCTGCACCGCGCTGGGAAGCCCAAGCACTCTTACAGATCAAATTGACCCATGACAGGTAATGTCTCCTGCTTTGCTTTGCTGACAGGATCACACCATGATGATTAGATAAAGCACATCGCCGCAGGGGACGCAGATACGTCTGGCTTCTTGCTGGCGGAAGAAGATGGTGAAGCAGGAGACAGCCCCGGCTCAGATCCTTGCTGAAGCCCTGGGCACCAGAGGGTGGGCAGGGAGGGAGGTCCTCAGGCCAGCTCTGGAGCCTGGGGTTCCAGCACTTGCTTATGAACACACTATGGTGGTTTTTGCAAGAAAATCTGCAAATTCCTGTGCAAACCCAGCTGCAGAGGTGGGTTTACTGGCGGCCCCTCCAAGGCTGGCTGGTGGCAGGACCCTGGTACATTGAGCACCCACGGAGGAATGCTCTGCATTACTTGTTTCCTGGGCCCACTTTAGGGTTTTGGCATCACAACTGCAGAAATACCAACTCCCTCATGGAGCTGCAATGATAAACTCCACAATATCATTACCAGACATCTTCAGCGAGCAACGCTTCAGAGGACACGTTTTTGTCAGTGCCGCTTTGTGCTCGCTGGAGCCAGCGCTGGTGATGTTCAGCGCTGAGGACGCAGCATCAGGCTTGTTCCTCACCCTGGTGTAATTTGTCTCAATCAGCCACAGAGGAGAAAAATAAAGATCTGAAGGAAGAACACCACAATCTATTCAAACTACAGGAGAACATATTGGGAAAGAGCTTGAGGTAATGACCTTAAAGATTGATTCTCTTAACCAACTTTGTGATGGGCTGCAAATTAAAGCTAGAGGGATGGGAAAAAGGCTGCAATTATCAGAATGTTGTGAAGCTGAGAGAAAATATGAAGTGGCAGAGAAAAACTTCATTATAATTAGAGACAGTGTTTCAGATTCTGATTTCAGTGACACTATGTAAATTCAAAATAATTCCAGAGGAACAAGCTGTATTTTCTCAGAGACACCCCAGCATCCCTGGCTGGCTCACAGGTGTCTTTGGGACACAAGGGGAAAAAGGAGAATGCATTTCTTGGTTGTTTCCTAGAGTCTAGATACATCACTGGTAGCCGGAAAAAATCAGAGCTAAACAGTTTTCTGGTAGAAATTAGTGATTTGTCAAAACTTGGAAGTTCCATGGAGATTTTGGTCAAGTTCAGCTGGAAACAGGCAGGGTTGGGACTGCCCTTGAAACGGATTCCCCAGGCTCCAATGGTCCATAGGGCCAGGCAGAACTTCATGCCTTTCCAGGGAGAGAAATATGATGTTTTGCCACATCAGAACAAATCTAAAATCTAGAAAAAAAACCAACCCTGAGGACACAGATGCCTTCAGACACATCTGCTCACAGAGCAGATCCCTATAGGAAGCACATCAGACAGCGCCTACGCATGACACAGCCCTTTGACAAGTGATGCAAAACCCAGCTTAAAATTGCTCATCAAATGATGTTAGGGGGCAAACACAGCATATTCCACCCTAAATATAGCTCCAGACTGCACAAATCATCTAGAGTTAAAAGAGAAGGATATCTAAAGGTCCAGGAGCAGAATCTGAGGAGGAGGGGATGGGAGATGCAGGCTCAATGTGAAATCCTCCTGCCTTTGAAGTCAACAGGAGTTTAGTCTTTGACTTCAGCAGAGTGAGGATTTCACAGGTGTCTATAAACAGATCTGAGGCAGCTCTTCAGGGGAGTGTGGACAACACAGGCTGTATCCT
Source organism: Ciconia boyciana (assembly GCF_034638445.1). Taxonomy (NCBI): domain Eukaryota; kingdom Metazoa; phylum Chordata; class Aves; order Ciconiiformes; family Ciconiidae; genus Ciconia; species Ciconia boyciana. The sequence goes on from NC_132942.1 coordinate 19,974,042, forward strand.
GGTTTCACCCCAGGGAGCTGGGCGGTGGCGTTTGAGACCAGCAGGCAGGAGCTGGATCTGTGTCTGAGCTGGCCAAAGCAGCTCATAATGTACATATACCCAGCGCAGTGCAAGGCATGGCCACTGCCCACAACCGATTTGGGCTGCTTCTGGTGTTTTGCCATGACCAAGAATCCTGTTCAAGGTGCAAGTTTTCCATCCCCATTTAACAGCAAGGGTCCCCCAGCCATGTTACACCTCTCAGCCCAGGGATGCCACACCAGCAGCAAACCTGCATGGAGGGCAGCACCCTGCCCCAGGAGGGGGAACTGTCCCCCAAAGATGCCCTAAGTTTGCAGCACTGAAATTGCTCAGCTACGGGATAAAGATGGACTAAGGCCAGAGCAGGGCTGGGGGACTGAACGCTTTCAGATTTGACTGCAGATGGACAGCACAACATCCCTAGGTCCATGTAGGTGCACGTATTGCTGCGGGGAGGCAGTGCCTCGTATGGGCTGCCTGACCACTCTTGGAGACGGTATTTCCAAGCCCAGGATGAGATGCTTTCCTACCACAGCCAGTCTGCAAGTGAAAGAGGTTTCTTTAAACGGGGCTTTTTGAGGAAGTATGCACTCCAATTTTGCATTGATACTTCAAACTGGAGAGATTTAGCCAAGTTCACATTAGGATCATTTGCTTGTCCAGTAATAACAGGTATGTGTGCAGAAGCAGATTTCCATGTGACATTATGATACTGGCAGAAATCCTTATGCATTTAGAGCAGCAAAAAGTGCTTCCAGCTTATGTCTCAGAGAGAACTGGCATAAGCCCTGCAACAAAAGTACCTCCAGCTGGCGTGAGATGCGACTATGCCAGGAGGGCTTGCAGGTCTAGCACTACCTTGTCTAGCATGGGCCACGCTTATACTGTGAGCGGGACAGATGTGGCACATCACATCAGATTAGCGTGAAGCTAAAACACTTGTAACATGCCTGCACAAGCAGTGACTTGCAACAAGACTGTGTGGAAGGCTCCCAGCAATGGGAACTACCCTAGAAATGGTTCCACTGCTGCCTGCTTGAAGGTTAGCACAGTGACAGGATGCAACAGCATTTAAATTGTGCATCTCCAGGCAATGTTGCTTTCCTGGAGCTGTTTTGTTTCCCAGAGCTGCGGATGCGTCTCCCAGCACCTTGGCTGGTACAGTCTTTTCCCCAACACAGTTCCCAGGCACCCTGCAAACTTGTGCTGGTATTTCTTCCCCCAAAACCTTGCCAATACCAAGGGAATTAAAATAATGATATAATCTTTCCACGGCTCCACAATTCTGGATGATGGAGGAACAGACATTTACTACTTGGATTGATAATTCAAGATGAAAGGAAAAAATATCACAACACCAAAATAGGGGACCATGTTCCAGTTTCTGTAGAGATCCCATGGAGACAGTAAGAAGTATGATCCAGCAGCAACGGCACCAGCCTTGGGCTCCTGAGACCTGGCTCTGCTGATGACCAATTTGAAGGTTGAAAGCAGCAGCTTTTCTAGCACATCTGTTGCTGGGATTAACCTTGCCTGTTGGTGGGCAGGAGTGACTCTGCTTGGAGGTAGTGGCCATGGACCAGGCAGGTAGTGCAGGACTGTCCTGGGCTATACTCAGAGCTCTGCTGAGGAATTTCAAGCAGATGCCACTTGCCAAGTCTGAACATGAAGGACAGAAACAGGAGGGAGAGAAGAGCTGGTCCCAGCACAGGGTAGTTTGGATGGGGACACTGCCCCAGCCTTGCTCCCAGGACAAGGGGCAAATCAAGGTCCTGGCTTGCAGCAAGGTCAGGAGCATTTTGTTTGGGCAGCAAGTCTCTCCTCACACAGCACTGTACAAAATAGTCCCTTGCTTTATAACTCCTGGCACGCAGGCAACACTTGGCCTCAGATCCCCTTTTAAATTCCTCACACTCTTCGATTTTCTGCTCTCCATGTTCAGGGCCAAAATTGACTTCATGCATTATAGCCCTCTGGCTTATGCTACTGAGGAGCACCTTCCCCAATGCACTGCTCTACCTGGCTGGATTTATTTAAAATATTTCTTTTGGTCTGGGTTTCTCAAAGAGTAATGCGAGTTTTTCAAATAGTAACACTGATTCAAGACCAACGGAACAGTATTTGTAGTAGACAGGTTGTTCTAGAGATGCATGCCTGCAATGAAAAGCAGGGCTTTGCTGGCACTGGGTAACTGAGCACCGAGTTGTCGGCACTCCAGTTGTCCAGCCTCAGTGCGGGATCTCAGTGCTTCCCACTCATTGCACATCACAATACCCCTCCGTGCTGCTTTCATGGATCGTTTCACAGGGGTGCAGGGAGATCAACCAGCTGGTCAGAGGCTGCTGACAAGGTGGGACTGAGGGTAGGTGCCTCATCTTGCCGTATGTTGTGCTGACCACTAGATCCCACGGTTTGTATCACACCTCCATCCCCAACCTCGGTTTATCACCCCGTGCATCCCAGTTTGCACTCAGCGTTTTACAGGGTTGAAAACAGTGAAGAAAAACAGCAAGCACTGAAAGTAGGAGAGAGTGTGGGAGTTTGATTTGAAGTCAGGAACAGTGTCAGCATTCGTGACTGCTATAATTGCAGAACAACATCGCCTCTCTGAAGAGCAAATGCCAGCAGTGCTCCGGTCCCGATCCAGCCGTGTGCTGCCCAAAGGGCTTCTGTGCTTTGAGCTGGACCACAGAGCCCGCTGGGCTTTGCTGTGCTGCAGAGGCTTCCCACAGCACACACACGGGGTGCAGATTTTCCCAGGGTGTGGAGCATCCCAGGGGCACAAGTGCTGGCAGCTCTCTCACCTACTGCAAGCTTTGCATGCCGGGCAAGCATCACATCAGTGGCTGACACCACCTCAGCAAACCAAGGAACAAAAATCAGTCTGCTGGGCTGAGTGACATCCTACAAATAAATCACTTGTCTTTGCAAAAATCACTGGAATATGAGGCTGAGCCAGACCATCACCAACCACCCCCATGGGCTTTGCCGCAGTGGGCTCCAGCTGTTTCTCAGGAGCTTCCCACACAGCCCAGGAGACATTCACATATACATTGACCTGCAGAGCCTACAAGTCAGCAGCGCTCCTGCATGGGACAAGTGCTGGCTGCAAGGCTGCCTTGGAGCAGCTGTGGGCACTGGTGGAGGAACCATGCTGCTGGTCCAACAGCCCCTGTGCTGTGTGGGATGGAACAAAGAGCATCTGTTTCTCAGCCAGGGTCCCCACTCCAAATCAATTCATGAACAAGCCAAACTCCAGGCTCCAGCCTGATATTTTGGCAGGTGCTTATAGCTTCTGCACAGTCACTGGTTCCCTCCTCTTCCCACCTCTCTGCAGAGCAGCCTGGAGAGCCCCTCTTGCTTGCTGTGAAGGTTCACCCCAGATCTGACCTGCTCATAGCCAGCCAGGGCAATACCAAGGTGATTAGCACAGCTCAGGTCCCCAGGAGCCCTTGGGATCTTTGACACCACCCATGACACTTAGATCCAACACACGGGGACAGCAGCACACCACTCAGATCTGCATCTGAGGGGCTAAAGCAGCAGGCTGGAAGCCCCAAAGGAGCACACTACATCAGCTGTGACAACAAAATACTCTGGCCACCATATCCATGTGCCCTTCTAGAAGGATGGTGTTGGATTAGCCATGGCTTTGGAGGCATGGATGGCTTCAGCAGGACTTCCCCCTGCATGAGTGGGCATGCTGCTAGTGTCCACACCACGAACGGGTGCAGGCTCTGGCAGCAAGGCTTATTAACCACTCGGCTCTGGAGTTTGTTTCCCCAATAGAAAATGCTACATACAAATATATTGGCTTTCTTTAATCCCTACTAAACACAACAAAAGCAGACACTGAGTTTCCACTGTGCCGTACTAACACAGTGCATACCAGAGGCAAACTCTGCAGCTCCTCCTGGGGAGGCTGGATGCATGCAGGAAGGACACAGAGACCTGGCCTCTGCTCGCAGGGAGGGAAAGGGCACTCGAGCCTGCAGGCTCCTGCCCCTCCTGCCTGCTGCACCAGTCCTGACAGAGCTCGTCCATAGTCTCCTTCTCCAGGTAAACTGATTCCCCTTGACTGATGTAGAGCATTGGAGAATCATAGTGTTGCTATGAGAAAGGTGTTAAAGATAACTTGGCTACTAGAAAGGGCAGGATGGAGTATTTGGATGGGTACAGAACAATCTGATTTATTTCGTGCTCACTCCAGCACCGTCCTCTCTGCAAGACACCGACCCCGCCGCCTCATGGATGAGCTTCGTATGCCATGTCCAGCCCTTCGCCCCAACTTCATCTCCTTGCAGAGTCCAGCCAAGCGGTCTTGTAATCTCCTAATGGATGGCTCAGCATAAGTGCTTTTGAAAACAAAATACGAAGTGGAAATAGGAGGCAGATTCGTATTCCAGGCCTGTGCCAACGTGATAATAAGCACCCTGCAGCGTGGTGACAGGGCTGCAAATCCCACCCTGCCTCAGCCTGGCAGCCGCTGCCTCGGCAAGCTCCAGGCTTGGGCTACACTCGCTGGTGCATGAAGACAGATTTCATCAGCAACCGGGAGCTCAATTACCCTACTCCAGTTAACATAAGATTTTGCACAGATACCTTTTGCAGCACTGACAAATGGAGCTAAGGTTAAGGGGATACAGGGCACCAGTGCTGGCCCTGGTTATACCCACACCACCTTATCCAGCTCTTTTAAATGCAAAGGGAGAAAGGAAGGACCAGATTAGTAGCTGTGAATATGTAGCGTAAATGCAATGAACCTGCTCCTGTCAAGCTGGCAGTTCGAGATTATATTAGAAGATAATCATTTCACTTGGCATTGTCCGGAGGCGAACAGAGCCAGGCTTCTGCAAAGTCTGTGAAAATATGAGCACTAGAGGCAGGACTTTCCAAAGCACCCATGTGATGTAGGGGCAAGCCCCCCACAATTTTTCAAGATACTGCTAAACGCTTTCCAGATCCCCAGCCCGTGACCTGCAGATGCATGAGCAATCACCTGGCATGCAAAGCAATGGAAATCCAGCCTCATGCTGCTTACTGCATCAGAACCCTGCTTGAGCAAGGGCTGCCCTTTCCCCTGAGCAGAGCCCTACTCCATCCCCAGCCTCACCCTTCTTCACCACCATCTCGGCTTCAGGGCTGCCCCCAGCCTTATAATTTTCTCTGTAATATGCACTCTGCCCCACATTATTGAAATATATGCCCGTGAACCTCAGGATGTGGCAGAGGACGCTGAGGCGGTGACATGCAGTGGGGACACTGCCAGCCCGTCAATACAGAGCCAGCTCGTTATTTATGTGTGCTCACTCTGGGGCCTCCTCAGACACCGCCTGAATCCTAATGCCTCAGCCAGGGACACAGCCCTCCTTAGAGCAGCTTCACTATGTTGCAAAGACAAACTTCCTCAGATGACAGGGGAGCGTGTTTGTTGCTAAATATGGCTTTTTATGAGTGCAACATGCCAAGATAAGGAGCCAGGAACAGCCACACATGTAGGGGGAGCAGACCCAGCGAGCAAAAATCAGTGCCTGGTCTAGGGCACCCATATCAGCACGTAGCTCAGATCTCCAGCACTTCGCCTGCAAGACGTGCTGCCATGGCAAGGACAGAGAAATAGCTGCTGGGCTGACTTGGGCAGAAGCACCCAACAGCATGCTTATATTTTCCTGACCACCTTTCAGTCTCACTTTGTTTTACTCTTTCTGATTTAAAAAGTGATTTGCAGCTTCAAACAGATATTTGAAGCAAACTAAGTGCTGTTCTCAATAAAAAAAGAAATCCCAAAGCTTTCTTCTCTGGAAAAAGGACAGGTTCGCTTTTAGTAGGTTGGAATTGCACTTTGGACTTGCTTCTATGTCATGTTTTATGTTTTCCAAGCACTGCATAGGATTAGCTAGTTAATTAATACTTGATATTATCCTCACAGATGGAGAGAGCTTCTAAGAACTTAAGGTAAAATATTTTAGCAATACAGATTTGTGCCAACCTAAATTTATACTCCTAAGCATAATGAGATTAGTAACAGAAAAAAACAAAATGAAAGTAATAAAATACAGATCCTTTTTATGCACATACTGGTCTTTTTACCTTTAGAAGTCCCATTCTCACCCTACACAGCGAGAAGAGGTTTAAACTCCTTCTTTCATTTTTAATCAAAGTAGAGATTACCAGCCAGGGTGCAAGGACCTTGCAGGAGCTGCAGAACGGCAAGTGGCATTGCAAGGGACCAGTGACCTGCTGTGATGCTCTGCAGGGGGGACTGGGGCAAGGCACAGCCAGCCCAAATCACAGCAGCAGGGTCTGACTGCGCATACCTCCCACTCCCCAGCTCCGCATCTGCTGTAGCCCATCCCCATCGCTGTGCGGGTCCAGACAGGGCTGAGCCCGCGACGATGCTCAATGCTGTCATCCAGCTACTGTATCTGCTGCGGATCTGCAAGATTTGTGGCCATTTGTGCCACTGTCCCCAGACCAGTCACTGCCCCATGGCTACCAAAAGGGCTCAGCACAGCAAAAGCATCCCGTGTGGGAGTACAAGATAAAGCTGGCTCAGCCACAGCTCATTCCCACCTCCAGACCTGAAGATTTTAGAATATTTTCCTGCTCTAAGTCAGATAGAAAAAAAAAAAACAAAATAAAAATCACTAAAAGGAATCCAGACGAGGTCACTAAACATTTTATTTTGAAATACTTCTTTCATGCCAACCTTTTCAGCTCTTTTCAATAGAAGTTTCAGTTAAGCTGTTTTGACAGAGATTTTGAAGGTTGCTTCAAGATGAAAAATTCAGATTTGCACTGAAAAATGTAAAAATAAGGTATAAATTGAAAGCTGGATCTAGCTCAGGTTGGGTTTGCTTTTGGTGTGGGGGGGGCAGAACAGATGATCTCCACAGCTCCTTCCAGCCTAAGCTTTTCCATGTTTCCACGCAAACTATTTTAAAACGCTTTCAAATATTTTGTCAGGAAGAGCCTTCTCAAAAAATAGCCTTTTTGTCAACAGTTGAATCTTAGCAGTAAAAGAGCATTTCACTCGAAAAATGCCATTGGACTCAGTGGGCTCTGTAACTCCATATGTTCCCAGCTCAAATCAAACTCGGCTGTGACTTGCTCCCAGTTTGGCTGCTCTTCCCCCCAGATTACACGGCCCTCTGCTTAGGTCATTTAGGAAGAGAAAATCCTGAGCAATTAGACAGGGCTGAATTTTATCTTCTGTTTCATGTGAAGCTTGCCTAGCACAGACTAGAACAGCAAATACAATGGGGATGGCATCACACTAAGCAGGCTTAGGGTCTGGCTGAGTCCCTGGAGATGCTTTTCAGGTGTACACAGGCTGCTCTGCTATTTGGGGTATTTGCAGCATCTAGCACTCCTTTTTCCCAGCCTCCATCCCCAAGCACCCCACATTGAGACAGCTTCTGAATCACAAGTCTCCCAGCCCCAAATCTCCTACACCTGCAGAGCAGCTTGGAGCTCCTGACACCAAACCCATCCCACTCAGCACACACAGTCTCACCATTTCCCAGCCACACAGGTACATTAGTCACCCTATCCTTTCAGGCTCTATTTCTGGCTCCCAACACACACAACAGGATCAATAACTGATGTGTCAACATCCCCATTTATTTTGTCTTCCCCTGAGGAGCATCCCATCCATCTGGGGGTGAGGACATGCCCATGGTGTCAGCGCCACAGCTCACCACTCGCAGGCTGCTGGGTCTGTTTGGTCCCCAAGCATTTCACTTATGGGGAGATGGGTCTGGTATGATTTAGGGGGTCAGAGCTAAAGTTGGTGTGGGTGGAGGGAGAGTTGCACGTCTCCCATTGCTTGGGCACGGCCAGCTCCAAGGACAACATGCCAGTGTCTCACCCGGAGTTAGGGCAGCCGAGTTTGCATTGCTCCTGCTCCCTGATGTTATTATGGGAAGCAGCAATTGCTGGGAATCTGATAAGAGCAAAAAACCCAAATTCTCTGGGGACTTGACTGGAGAATTAAGAATAACTAAGCAAGGGCAACAAAAAGCTTCCTTGCTGGAGCACTGCTCTCCAGCCTGGGATGAGAGCAACCCTGGAACAGCCCATGCAAGGGCTCCTCTCCCTAATCTTCTGTTCCTGTTACATGGGAGGACAAAGAGCATCCCTAGAGCAGCCTGCAAGTCCCAGTTTTTCCACAGGGGAAAGAAAGCAGCTCCTCCCTCGGCCAGGGGACAACAATGCTGCTCACTGCTGAGGATAACCTGGCCAGGTAGACATGGCCTTCCCCCAGGTGTTCCCAGCAAAGGCTAGCTGCTCCTTTGATTCTGGGCAAGGAAAGATGATCCTTTGAGCAGAAGCTTCCTGCAGCCTTCCCAGCTGTGCAGGATTATCATCTCAGTTACACCTTAAAATAGACCAGAGCATTTGCCTCATTCGCTTTGTGTGGAGACAGCGATAATTAGAACAAAGAGGAGCCTGAACTTTGCAGTGATGGGAACTTCAGTGGGGAGAGATCACATTGGCAGGAAAATCAATCCACTGCAAAAAGGGAAAAGAAAACTCAAGCCACAAGGACAGAGCTGCTTCAATAAGGCTAACAGCATGTTCAGCCAAATTAGGGGCCCCCAATTAGATAGCTCACATTAAGCAAAGACTGGCAGAAGATCTGCCTGGAAAAAAAATCTGACCTAAATAAGACATTTTCAAAGATGAGATCAGTGTGGAGAGCAGCCATGGTCCAGAGCAACATGTCCATCCTCAGCTGGGTCTAGGTACAAACCAAGAGGGTCCCATCCTTCTCTCACTGGCCACAGCAGCACTGGTCCCAGTGGAAGGAGGGCCAGGCTTGCAGGGGAGGCACAGCCACCACGGGCAATATCCCAGAAGGAGTTAACACACTGCAGGAATATTAATTCAGGCCTCTTGTTTGTAATCTTAAGGATTTAATTTTAGAAATTACAGCTCATCAGGAATTACTCACTGAACCTGGAAACAGGGGCAACGCAGCTTGCCCAGCACTTGCAAGCTGGGAGAGAGCTTCTGCAAGAGAGCAATTGCTGCATGTTGAGCCAGGGGGCAGGGATGTATTTAAGGTCCCCCTACATCCTGCCCCAGGCTCCTGCTGGTCTCTGCCAGGGCTGGAGACTGACCCAGTGCTGTCACCTCTGTATCCTGATGGTGACCTTTGGGAAGAGAGGCTGGATGGACTCTTGGATCAGCAGCCGAGGTGGGGACCACAGCTAGGACAGGCAGCAGAGTCGCCAGGGACCCTGCTGTCACTCCCAGCCCTGCTCCTGCAGCTGTAGCACACACAGATTTGTAACATGCCTGCGGGGCCCAGAAATGGAAAGCTCCAAGTGCTATATTTAGCCTCTTGTTTATGGAAATACATCATTTGGTTTCATAATGGATTTTGTAGACTATTAAATTCATTTGTGGTGTTTGGAGAGGACAGAAGTTATCCCAGACTCAGCAGCCCACCTTGCCCCATGCAGGCACACTGCTACAGGGCCACCCAGCATTGCACTCCTGGGCCATGCTCCACCTTTCTTCATGCCTTTGGCATCCTCAGGAAATTATACATCATTATTAAACAACCTTTCTCTGACCCAGCCATCCAATTCTGAGGCAACAGCGGCCACACACAACACTCACTTAAATAGTTATGCTTTCCCTCTATATTACCTCCACCCTTGCTGGGAGCCTGCACCCCCCCAGCTCAGCCACCCCCCACCTCCGAAAAAGAACCATAACCCCTCCAGCAATGCAGGCTGCAGCCCATGCTCCCAATCTGAAATTCAATTAAAGCAAACATTATTTTGCTGTCACCCAGTCAGAAAGCATTACAACACATTTCACATTGGATGCAGTTGGAGGCAAAACAATTCCCATTGAGAGGGATGGTCTCCCTGGGCGCTTGCTCTAAATGACATCCATTTATGGTAGCTTTTGAGTTAGCATTTAGGTGAAACCCAGAGCGTTATTTAACTAATCAGCTAAATGGCACTGCTTAGCCTCTGAGGCCTCCAGAAGTTCACCAGAAGGTAAAGCCTCATGAGTCAGATAAGCTGATAGGAAGAGGAGACCCAGCTGGTGACTGGTACGAGCCCAGGACCACCCCGATGCTCAGCCCCCTGCTGCTGGGAGTGGGGCACAGCACAGGGGGACCCCTGCAGAAGCTGGACCAGCACCTGTCTCCCACTCCCTTGCCTCCAACCCACAGCCCCACTTTACACTAATTTCTGCAAAAACAGTAAGTTTAATTTGAAAAGGCATAATTCTTAATTTATGTGTTGTCATGAACAAAGATAGCAAAAGTAGGTCATTTCATTATCTGCTGCCTGAGTATTTTGCCAAGGAGCCAAGACATAAAGCTAAACAAAATCATCACCCAAGGTTCAGGATTCATTTGTGAAAAAAAATATTATGGTTATTTTTCTACTTGCTTGATTTGCACATCTTGGATTGCAGAGCATATTTAGTTTGGCTTTATAGCATGCATTTATTGTGACTGTCATATCCAATAATGCTGCCTATAGTCAAAGAGCAATCTTTCATGGATACAGTGTCTCAATTTATAATTCAATATCACAGCTTTGAAAACTTGTACAGCCAACAACAAAAAAGCCTAAAATGTCTCTATGCAAATAAACACATCAGTGCATGAATGAACACCTTCCAAGAAAGGGACTGCCAACTTCCCTCCTTGCTTCATACCTCTGCAGCCAGCTGAAGGACATGAGAGATGGAGAAGCCCAACCTGTGGGAGCTGTGCCCAGGTCCTGCCAGCACCCCTTGTGACTTTGAGAGATGCTGCCAGGGAACAGCTCAAGCAGGACAGGGACTGCACCATCTGCTTTGTGACTCCATAGAGGAGCCCTCACTTGCAGGCTCACAGCCAAGAGCAGCCCCTGCTGCTCCCTAGGAACTGGCTCAAGCTGAGAGTAAAGAGCTGGAGCTTAAATAGAGCTGGGGTCCCAGGTGGGGCTGGTCAGGGCAATTAAGACCAGTAACAAAAACAGGGCCTGGTACATATTCTCTAGTTAGAGGGGGTCCCTTGCTGTAAGTGGAGGTCATGCACCTCTGTGTGCACTGCTGGGGGGGGGGGGGTCATTGTTGTCTCTGGTTTTTGGGAGCTGAAGGGTCTTTGGCTGGAGCTACTACTGTCACAGCTCCTGGTCCCAGCACCTCTTGGTGTGCCTGAGGTAGGTGCAGCAGCCTGGTCCCAACTGGTAGGCCTGTGCCCCCACCAGAGCAGCCTTTCTCTGAGCCTTATGGAGCATGGTGCTAAGGGGCAGAAGGGGGAGCAGGTCTAAGTGCAGCCTAGGCTGGGGTCAGGATGTGCTGGGTGCTAGAGTTGGAGTCTGTGAAGCATGCCTAGCTCTGCCTGCTGAGATATAGCTTTGGATGTGTTCCCTGGATGTGTTTGCTTGCTGGTAGCATCTCATCTGCAAGGGACATGCTCCTGTTTCCCACCAGGCACAAAACTGTCCCCACCCTGAGCAGAGCTGCCAGTGGGCTCTGGAGCTAGGTGATGTGGGGGAGCACAGCTGTGGCTGACCACAAAACTTGACAATATAGAACCTTTAAAAGCCTCAGATGAGCAGGAAAGGCAAATAGCAGCTTCTGTATCCATCTTCAAGCCAGCTTTGTGATTATTTGGGGCTGCATTCATGTATGGTGAGTTCACAACCTTGGTGTGCTTTCCCAGGGCAGTGTGCTTTGGGGGTGAGCATCCAGTGGAGATGGAGGAGTGGACCCCAGAGACCCCAAAACTGTGGGGGCTGAATTGCAGGTGGTACTGCTGCTCTGAGAGCACAGACCTGGTTCAGCTGCTTGGGAGGGAGACCCTCCTCATCCCTGTGCCAGCGTTAGAGCTCTGTTTTAAAGTAGCCCTGTGTATGGCGGGGGAGCTAGGCTACACCTTTGATTAATTTTAGTCCCTGTGTGTGGTGCTGGAGCTGGAGGCGTGACAGAGCCCTGGGCTAAACAGGGTTTCATGAGATGTTTAGCATCTACAGGTGGTGCTAAGGATGGAAAGCTCCTCTGCCTGGTTCTGTGCCCACTGTTGTGGCAGAGGAGAGCTCTTCCCCTCCTCCACCTGCACAGGTTTCTGTGGCCAACAGCAGATGCACACATGGCTAACAGGGTTGATGCACGGTGATGGCTCCCCAAGCTGCTAACAGGATCCCTGGTGCTGCAGAGGTTAAGGGATCAGCTGACCCCACTGGACCCTCTACATATGCAATTAATTTGCACCAGTGAGACAAGTGAAAATTAAACTCTGCACCCAGGCAATTGATTGGGCAGTGGCTCAGCCTCCAGCAAAGGGCTGCCCTGGGGAAATGCCTTGCAGATGGTGAGGGAGGGGGCTTTGCTGCCAGACCCCCACCTGGCCCAGAAACTCTCAGCTGGTCCTTGCGGCTAAAGCTACACTATTAGCATGAGCATCCACTGCTAATTCTGCATCCGGAGCGTGGCACACTCCAGCAGACTGTGGCAGGTTGTTTGCAATCAGTCAGCAAAGGTGGGGGGAAAACTTAACGTATTTAGTAATTTCAGCTCCCAAGCACAACTGAGGAAATTACGACATTCTCAGACAAGATGACGCTCAATTCTTTGAGGATGCTGTGAATTACTGCTGTAGCCTGACATGACAGCCGCCTGGCCACCTCCTCCTATCACTAAGGGCCAATTTTTGCTATATGTTGCAGTTTTTCCTTTTCTAGCACTTGTTGCTGCATCTGTTATCATTGGTGGAAAGGTCCCCATTGACTTTGAAGCCCCAAGCCACTAGCACCTCGTTGTTAATCCCCAGTTTTAGGAGCTCTCTGAGTAGGCATGGCATGACCCAGCTCACCCCAAGGAGCCTCAGAGATAATCTGTGCCTTCTATTTGGTCCTTGTTAGACCTGCATTCCCCATTTCCCCTGAGAGAGGGTTTGGAGGAGGTTTCATAGACCTTCACTCAAGTCCAATGGTTAGCAGGGGACAGCCAGCTATCAGTGATGATCTGGTGGAGCAGAAGACCCAATTGCACAGAGCCCTAAAGGATAACCTGCGATCATACTGTCTCCTGTAAGACATTAACTTATTTTCCAGAGGCCTGGATCCTGCCCTTTTTTTTATAGCAGATGGACCGATCTATAGACATTAAATAAGACTGAACACTTTTCCTTTTGCCTGCTGACATATAAAATGGGTTTGTGTGAGGATTAGGGAGCAGAGGTGGGAAACATCTTTATCTGCTAATGATCCTGTGAATTATACATGTTTAGTATTCATGCATCTGAAGAAGAGGCAAACATAGCTATTTTGTGTGGAATGACCTTTACCAGAAGCCAATACATTTACATTTAATTTAGAATTACAATTATTAGGTCAACTTGGGAGCAAGTGGAGCTTACATTTATTGAGAAGAGAGAAAAATTGGTGTTCCTGCCTTCATCCAGCAAAACGCTGGTTTTCTCTTAAATAAACCACTCAAACATGATCTTTAGCAGGGAGCCAAGCAGCATCCCAGATGCATTTGAGCAGCGTCGCTTGTGTGTTTTGGCTGGCTGAAGTCTGGGGACTGTGAGTTTGAACCAGCGCCCATTGAAGCGTGGCACGGGCTTTGGTGAGTATCGATCGGGGGCTTCCATCACCCACTGCTGCACATCGGATGAAGCCAGAAGTAGGACCGTATGGCCAAGGGGCAGCATCTCCATTTGGGCACCGAGGTTATAGCCTTGGCTCTGGACTGTCCTTCTGGAGCAAAGCATCTGCATCTCTGCCTGTTTAGGCAGCGATTTTGCTGGTGCCAGCATGGCTCCCGTGTGCAGCAGTAGCATTACGTGCACTGAGGGGCTGGGTTTGGGGTTGTCACCTTTTGGAGGAGGTGGCCCCAGCTGGAGGGGGACCCAGCAGGACCAAGGGCATCACGCTGTCCCTGCTCCAGCTTTTGCCATGCCCTTGGCAAACCGCTTCACTTGACACCAATCTGGGTGCTGCCCAAGGTCAATTCCCTTGGGGATGGAACCCTCCTCCATTGGAAATGCTGGCTTGCTTGGCTTCTTGGCTCTCCTTCTACCAAAATGCAGGTGGCAAATCACCAATGCATCACCCAGGGATGAGTGAGCAGGAGTGAATGGGGCTGAAGGGAAAGGAGTTGGGTGCATAAGCTGTGGGTGGGTGGGTGTGTGTATTCTCTTCTGTCTCATATGCAACCTTGTTCACCCCTGTGTCTCAAACCCATGCTCTCTTCCAGCAGCCTCAGGGCTCAGACCCCTCAGTTGAGGTTGCACAGGGTCAGGCAGGGCACCCTGCTCCTCCTTGCCTGCATCCCTGCTGCCAGCCCAGATGGGGTCCCTGGCATGACCCGCTGCGGGCCGCGCAAGCCCTGTTGATTGGCTGAGAAAGTAGCTCATAAGATGCTAAATCTGAGCCCTGGGGACCAAAACCTGACCAAAGCCACACTGCAATGGGAGCAAGTGCCCAGCTGTGACCTGAAGCCCATCCTGCACCTGCTGCACGCTGGCGCCGCAGAGCCCAGGAAGAAAGAGACCTTGGGGAAAACAGCATACAGTCCTTGCATCGTGCCTGCTTGTCCTTTGTATAGGTGCCCCTTTTGCAAGCATCTTCTTTTCCAGCCCAGCTCTCATCCTCCATCTTTGGCTAAACCCCTACGAAGGCCCTGAGAGACGAGGCAGGACCTGTCCCACTGTGGCACAGGAGACTTCAGGCTGGATTAAATACTGTCCTGTACTGATTAGAAGGGACCAACAGCGCTAACCTGCACCAGTGGTGCCCGTCACAGAGCAGGCATGAGTCACAGGCTCCAAAAGGCAGAGCCACAGGGCGAGCTGCAGCAGGTGATGCTGTTTGGGGGAAAGGGTAACACAGGCAAACCACCCCAGTTGTTACCTGCAGCACAGAGATGATTAAGCAGGGAGCTGTGGAAAGAGCATCGCAGCCTGGCAGGGTGATTTGGGGATGCAGGCAGAGACATCCAGCCCGGGTGCACTCCCCCTGCCCGGTGGGGAAGCCCTCATCCCAGCCATCTCTGCCACCTTTGCACATGCAGGCACAGCTTGTCCCAGGAATTCTCCATGGACAGACCACCTGCTTTGGGACAAGGCTGTTGCGTGTTGCCCCTGCTCTGCAGCAGGCAGCGGGGCTCCCAGCTGAGCATGGACGAAACCATCGGGGTCTTTCTGCCACCCCCCCTCTCCTCAATAACCCTTTCTGCATATCCAGCCAGGCTTGTCCCACTCACAGCTACAGAGAAGTTCACCTGGGGTTTACTAGGGTAACCTCCCTGAAGGGTTCGGAGGTGCCTGTAATAATTTATGAACTCTGTATCTTGACTGGGTTATTGCAAGTGCAAGATTGCCTGCACTGAGCCATTGCAGTTGGTGATGGTTTTTGTGGCACAGGGGGGACCCCATTGGGTGTTCGGGGATGGTGGCAGCATCGCAGTGTCATGACAGCCAGCTTCATGCACTGCAAAACTGATGCGCTGTCCTTAAAAGTGATGCTGGGGATGCTCTCTGCTCCCCGGTGGGCACAGGCACAGTGAGCTCCTGGGAGGAGAGGGGAGGTGCAGCTGTAGCAAAGGGGTTTACTGGAGCACAGGGAAAAGGAGCAAATGAGCTACACCAGGTGATAACATGGCACACCCTGACCCCAAATTAGCAGGCAGAAAGAATTACATTGCAGCTGATATTTAATTCACACACAAAAGGCACAAAGCTTGTGCCCACTGCAGCCTGGGAGCCTGGCGAGGCAAAACACCCCTGGCAGATTAGCAGCCCCCTCATGCTGTAAACCTAAAGAATAGTCTCTTGTATTTATTTCAAAGCCCTGTAATGTGTCAGCAGAGTATGTCGCACTGTAGCTCAATAATCACAAAGCACTGCAAGCATATTTCTCGTTTAACAAGCAATTTCTCGTTAAAGTTCTCGTGTGTGGCATGGATGGAAGCATAGGAGCATCCCCTGGGCTCCTTCACATCCCTTGGCTCCAGGCTCCAGCTGCTCAGATGGCTGCCACTGTGCTGCTTGATTCTGTTCAGACGCATACTGGCGTTTAGGGGCTTTTCTGAGCTCTTTCACCTCCAGCTCTGCAGATGTTTGTGGAGCTCAACAGGCTACAAGGAAGCATCCAGTTTCTGCAAGGCTGGAATCTGGCAGGGAAAGGGGGGCTGTCCCCAAACGCTGTTCCAATGCAGGCTTGTGAGAGCAGCATTACTGCTCTGCTAGGTCCCCAGAGTCCCCAGGTTCCCATGGGATGGCCAGCATCCCTGCTCCAGGACAGTGAAATGCCCTCTGGCATTGCTGCTGCCCCTGTAGCCATGCAGCCGGCACAGGGGTACCCAGCCCCACGGCTGGGCTGTGCACTGGCCACGGCCGGCTTCTGCCTTGTGGTCATCAAGGGCAGGTGAGATGTCCCATAATGTCCCCGTTCCTGGGAGGACCTCATGCTGGCTGGGGTAGGGATGCCACAAGTATGAGGTATGAGGGATGAGTATGATGAGGAAGGGGTAGGATGCCAGGCCCCCAAAACCCATGATCCCACGGGCATGCCAAGAAACATGGTGATGGCCCTGGCAAGAGAGCTGGACACGTGCCAAGCTCAGCGTGGGCAGCAAGAGCAGGTACAGCACGCGTGTGCCTGGAGCTGGAGCTGGAAGGGGTGGCGAGGGGCTCTAAGTCACATCATGGTAAACAATACGAATTTTTTCTATATATAGATTGTATAGAAATATAATCTTTCTTTTATATAGAAATATATATAGATATCTATATATTTATATAGAATGTATACAGATTATATAGAAATATAATCTTTCTTTTATATAGAAATACATATAAAATACTCTCTTTTTCAGTGAGTTTCTGAGCTGGTCTGCCTTGGTCCTTCTTGTCATTTACAGGGGGGAAAATAGTTATTTCTTTTCTCCCCAGGCTCCTTTAGGGAAATGCAGAGGGGCTCCTGGCAGCCCTGGAGAGGTGCCGAGGCACATGCTGGGGTCCGAGCGCAGGTGCTGCTGCCATGGCTGAACACCACTGGTTTACTTCGGCTGGAGATTGTGGGGGGAGACAAAAATCTCAGCCCACCTGTGTTAATTTCCCTTGGCACAAGCAGCATTTCAGATTTCCTGACATCCTCCATGCGGGTTCCTCATCCTCAGCGGTGCCCATCGGAGCTGTGCCTGTGATGGGGCAATGGTCCTCAGAGCACCCCGGCATCACCGTGGGATGGGGGCCATGGCGTGAGGGAGGGTCTTTGCTTGCTGCAAGAGGTTCTGCCTCTCTGCATTCCCACTAAAATCCCCTTTTGTTGATCTGGGGGAAAACACAAGCCCCAGATATTCCTGGTTTGGGGAATTTCCCCTGATTCCCTTCAGCGGGTGCAGTGAAATCCTGGCCATTTGTTTGCCAAGACCTTCAAACGTATCCCTTAGGAGAGTGGCTGTCAAGGTAGGAATGGGCAGGCTTGTAAGGATGTCTGCAGGGGGACGGGGACACCAAAGCCATAGTGGGGAGGACATCCCCTGCCTGCCCACATCTCCGGCTGCCTGCGGGCCACGTCCCTCCCAGGGGACTGCAGCCTTGCTGTGCCCTGCAGTCCCTGTGGCCCTTCAAATGCCAGAATAAGGCTGTGATGGGGGAAAAAAGCATTTTATGTGTATCTGTACATATATATGTGTTTCTATATATACATATATGCCCACCCAGCATGGGGAAGGGGCCAGGGGCCTCTGTGGACCCTCCGCCGGTGGGCAGGTGGGCAGCGGGAGTGATGGGCCAGGAGGCTGCGGCTCTGAGCCGTGCCCAAGTGTTTAAGCCCGTCAGAGACTCCTGACCAAACCTTTAACGAGGAGTTCCCAATGAGGAGTTGGGTGAGCATCGCATTTGGGAGAACAGCTTTTAAGAGGCAAATAAGCTATTTTCACAACTTTCTTGGCTCCCAGCGCAGCCTTGCGTTGGGCGTGTGTCTCCACTCAGCACATCTTTTCAGAGTGGCAAATTCTCGGGCTTGTGGTCTCCTCTGCTAACTGGGAGGAGATGAAGGCAGGCTGGGATGCTCCGTACCAGCTCGCTGTCCTTGGCAGTGTCCTTGCCAGACAGGCTGCCAGCACCATATAGCTGGTGCCCAGCTGTGCCGTTGAATATCTGTGCTGGGATGCATCGTCGGAGTGGGATGGCAGCTGCTCGGGCACTGATGTGTGGATGCAACGTGCCCTCCTGAGCCTGGCACACCACTGCTGGCCCTCCTCACATGAAGATCAAAGCGGTTCCTGAGGTCCCAGTGCACCCGACCAGTCTGTGCATGGAAGGCACAGCATGACCCGGAACGTCGCTCCTGGCTCTTCTTCCTCACCCTTCCTCCTCCTCCGCTGCAGTCAGGCTCTGTCCCTGCCCTTTTCCCAAGCATGGACCCCGCAGAAGATGGAAGCCAGGAGGCATTGGCACTGACACGCAGCAAAGCTGCTTTTCCCCACCCCTGTCCCTTGATGCGGGTGGTGGCAGCTGTCCGTCGTTGCCCCAATTAGCCAGCGAGCAGGGAGCGTGCACCACTTGCACCGAGGGGCTGCAAGGCGCCCGGCCGCTGGCCAGAGCTCCCTCGAGGGTCCCAGGGAGCTCCCCCCACCGCCCCCAGGCCAGCTCTCTGCCGCACTCCCGGCTCACTGGCGCGGGGCTGGTGACTTTCATCTCGGCTCTTTCATTCCCGGCTCAGCAGGAGCAGCCGAACCTGCGCCGGAGCTAACTGAAAGCCACATCAGAGCGAGGGACGGGAAGCTGAAAGCAGCACACCGCTATTTCATCATCTGGCCTGACAAAGACATGCTCGCTTAAATCCATTGCTGGAATTTTCTTTTCAAGCCCGTCGCAGGGCTGAAAACGTTATTGAAGCTGTTTGGACGTAGTCCCGCAGGGGAATTCAGCTGAAGAGCTACTTTCTCTAAGCCAGCACCTTCATCTCCCGGGCTCTGTGATCAAATCAGCGCCACAGCTCAGATGAAGTTCGTCGTTGTGCTGCCGAAAGCTGCCTCACAGGATGGCCAAACCAAGCACCGGCAGCTCTGGTCCCTGTGCAGGGCTCTCTTCTGTGGGCAGGATGCGTGGCTGTTCCCACCATGTGCAACCAGCTCCATCTGGGAATCCTCAATGGCATCACAGAGGCAGGCTCTCACTATCAAACTAAACCTTGCTCTCATATGGGTCTAAATTCAGAGCCCCTTTGCATTTTGGCCTGGTGTTAAGAGCCGTAAGCACGGCTCAAACGTTCACCCTCTCCACAATGGTTGGAGAGATGGTTTCTCCAAGCAAATGTCCAACAGCCTCCTGCAAAGCACATCAAAGCTGGCTTTGGCATATTGCTGGCCAACCAGCCCGTGCCTCGGTCACCCATTGCCGCCTGGGCACAAGGCCATCGTTGGATGCAAAGCTCTCCTGCTGCAGAGAGCTGGTGGTTTCGACTAAAGTGCTCAAGAAAGGAATTGCCATGAGTTTATCAGGGAGCGAGGAGATGTTGCAGGAGGAGAGACATCTGGGCGAGATAAGAGGAGAGGGAATGCCAGCCTGGAGACCAGGGCCAGGCATCCTGGCTGGTGAGGCTCTTCTCCAGATGAGAGGAGAGCAGGAGCACCTCTGTCTTATGAATAACCTTCCAATGTGTTTAAGAAATGTCAGAATATCACATAATCCATAGACTGACCTAGACGTAGCAGGGCCCAAACAAAAAGGCTAATTATCACTTCGGCTCTCCGACAGTGCTGCTTCCTCTCCTGTGTGGAGGTACAGAGCTGGTAGGAAGCCATGAAGGGCTCTAAAAACCTTTGCAGAATCCATCGCCAGCAGTGGGAAGAAGCCCAACATCCAGAAGGGACTCTGGATCCAGCTGCAAGTGCAAGGACCTCTAAACACCCGCTCAAAGGGCTGTCCCTCGCTGAATTCCCACTCCAAGCAGCCTGTGTCAGAGGTGGCTCCCACAGAGGGTGACACGCTGGTGGGTCTCTACCCGTCAGGGAAAGTCCTTGTTTCCCTGGGGGCAAACCACGGACCAGGATCTGGTAGCTCCTCTGCCGCTGTGCATCATGCAAGGCTCAGAGGGGTGAGCCCTCTGCCAGCATGCCTATGACTGGGTCCAACTTCAGCATCTTCTGGCCTTCTCCTCCCACCCAGGCATGGGTCCTGCCAAAAGAACCTGTCTCTCTTCTCTGTGGCAGGGACTGATAGAGCAGGTAAATAGCACAGATCTATTTAAAAGCATTTAAAGCCCAAGCATAGCCCCAAAGCATAGTTGCTTTTCCTTAAACAGGCTGGTTGGAAGAGCTCCAGCTGGGCCATTAGCTCAGGTAAGGTCTTCACCATCCAGCCATGTTGCCTTTCTGCCTCATAAAAAGAAATGCATTAAAAATATGTATTTACTCCTGAAATTGGCTTCAGCAGTGCTGAGCATCCCTGGAGTGATGAGTTTTGCTCCACACACTCAGCCACTTCCTGTGAAAAAAAGTTTATTTTAAATTAAGAAAATAAACCCAAGCAGGGGTTTGGCTGTGCCGTTAACCTTTGCGTACCATGGCGTGCCTGACGTTGGCAGCTGAGGAAATACCCTTGTGTGTATTAAATCCTGGGCTTGGTGGCAACAATGCCCCCAAAGAGATCTTCAAGGGCTATGTGCTCTCCGACTTAAAAGGATTTCTTCAGGTTGCGAAGACAAACACAGCCAAGCCAAGAAATGCCAAGATGAGGATGGCATGAGGCAGGATCCAGCCCTTCATGCACATTGCTCTGCCTGGATGCCGCTCAGCGGAGCCAAGGGCATTGATTTCTGCCCGGGCTGCCACGTGGCACTCATCATTAGTCTCTGAGCACTTCTCAAACAATCCATCTATTTTCCAGCTGCCTTGCCATGTACCAAGGTATTTTCATCTCTATTTTGCAGGCAGGGAATTGAGGCAGGGTGGTTCAGGGGGAAAATGGCCGCTCATTTCACACACCCCAGTGGAGCTGTCTGAGGATGTAGCACTCCCCAGCACTTCGTGTGTTCAAAGCAGAGCTCCGGGCGTAGCTGTACCTGCATGCCGGGCTCCGGGATAATTTTCACCCTGTAGCATAGGCAGCGCTGGGGCTTTGCCAAAAGCCAGAGAGGCAAGATGCAGCCCCGGGAGCCGGCAGTATCTCACTGAGCCAGCAAAATAAATTGCAGCTCCCAGCTTGCGCTGCCAG
Source organism: Ciconia boyciana (assembly GCF_034638445.1). NCBI lineage: Eukaryota > Metazoa > Chordata > Aves > Ciconiiformes > Ciconiidae > Ciconia > Ciconia boyciana. The sequence continues at coordinate 19,995,256 of NC_132942.1, forward strand.
GGCTTGAAACAGCAACGTTCCCCCGGGGGTGACGCAGGGACAGTGGCTTTGCCATGACACCCGGGGCTGGAGGAGGTTTGCAGCCGGGGGCTGCGGTGCGGCTGTGCTCTTTGCTGCTCCTGCTGCAGACATCCCTCCTCCTCGGTGACTCCTGCTCGGATCACCCGTGAAGCAGGGCCGTTTGCTCTCGCCCTGCTGACAACCTGGGGGCCGGGGGAGCATCGCCTGCAGCATCTCCTCATCGCTCAGGGCACCAGGAGCATCATTCAGGGCACATCATGAGCAAGAAAAACTATAGCTCTGAGTCCAACATGAAGACCCTGTGTGTGCACGTATGTGTGTGTGTGCATGTGTGTGTGCACATGCATGTGTGTGTGTGCACGTAGGGACCATGCACAAAGCAGCCCGGGCTGCAGGAACAGCTTTGGCCTCTCCTGCTGCAATTGTTTTAACACTCCCTGAAGCTCTGCAAGGACCCTGCATCACCCAGAATCAGGTTTTGCCCAGGACAGACCCCCCTGGGACTGCAACATGGTGGGTACAAGGCTTTTCAGTGCCGCTTGCTCCCTGTTGCGCAGTAGGCTGGGGACCAGCTGCTCAGAGCTGCAGGGGTTTCCAGAAGAGGCAGTTTCCCTGAGCCTGGCATCATTTCAGCACATTTGAAAGAAGCGGCAGAGATCTTCCAGGGAGCCCAGGAAGTGTAAAAGCAAGACTGAGATCTGATAAAGGTGAGGGATCAGACGGATAAACCCCCAAGTTAACTAGCTAAAAAGATACGATTAGCAACTAACTGTATGCAGGCAAAAAGCCCAGTGTAGAAAAGAAATAATCTTCTTATGATGTGAGCGTAACCACCATTTCCGGTTTCCTGAAAACAGCTAAGAGATTCAAAGGAGAGTCACTCTGGCAGGGCTTATTTTGCCTTGATGCCTTAACTATGAAGAGGGATGTCTTCTGCAGAGGGGTGGCCGCAGAGCAAAGCCCAGGCATCCCCTCCTGCCCTGCCCTGGCTCCTACCCCTCCATGCCCTCGGCAGAGGAAAAAGCAAGAGCCCATTCCCAATGAAATGATAAACCTGGGAGCAGCAGTGACTCATGCGCTGGGGATGACTCATGAAATCATACTACAACACAGCTTTTTTTTGGCTTGGGGACAGAGGCAAAGGCCATTTCTGGCCATGAAGGGGCTTGTGGCCCTTCCAGTGTCATGCCCTGGGACAGCCTTTCCCAGTCTGGGCACTGCTTTAGCCCTCTCTCAGCAGGGATGCCCAAAACTGAGCTTTGCCTTGTTTTCCTGGTTATAAGACAACCCTTTTTCATGGAAAAATACTTTTTAAAGGGTGGAGGTAATATGGCCAAACATGACAGGGATGCCTGCCAGTACACATGACGTCTCCTTGGCCATCAAAGCAGGTGGCTGGCTCAGAGCATCCCCTTTTCTCTAGCAGAGATGCTGGAAGGGGAGACAATTTGAGTGGAGGAAATGTGTGTGATGATTAAGCAACCCTCTCCTCTGGATTAAATGAAGGAGGCCACGGAGCAGATTTTGGCTGCTGGTGGACATGAATAGGAGACAGAGCAAGAGCGAACATCCCAGACCCCACATGGCGGTGGGAATCCTGAAGGCTGCAGAGATCAGCTCCATCACCATGGAGGCTGTCTCCATCCACTCTGCGTGGTGACACAGCCAGGGCCACTGACACCAGCTTGGAGGGACACGGGGTGAAAGGGACCCCTGCTTCAGCATCACCCTCCCATTCAGCCCGTCTGTGCCATCAAAACCATCGCTGGTGGCTCTTGGAGGCCAAGCCCCAGCCCAGACAGGCAGCGATGGAGATATGGGGGTTTTCCGAGTTTGCAGCGGATTTTTCCAACCCTTTCCCAGAAGACACTTCAGCACCAATTCAAAAATATCATTTACAACCAAGAAAATCTTCACCTTGCCTTTGGGCATGAATTTTTCCTTCTGCTTAAATCAGCCCACTGAGTACCCAGGGTTATTTCACATCATCTCTTGGTGGCACTGTGACTAATTTGCTTCCAAGGACATGGTGCACTGGCACGACGAGGGCAGGCTTCACGTGGACTTTTCCTCCTCTTCCCTTTGCATGATGGATCATCTTCTTGATATGTGGAGACTAATGATGAATTCCTGGCAGGACACGGGTTAGTCTGGGGGGGACTGTGATGAAGCAGTTGAGGAGCTTCCTGGACAGAGGAAGCTGCAGCTGCACTGGAGAATAATGAGAGCATCCGCTTGTTTAGAAAAGGTATTAAAATCTTTTGCTCTGCGTTTAGTCTGATAGCTGCGCATTGGCAAAGACATTTACATCTTTCATTTAATAAGGGCATATCTGAGCATCTGACTCTCCTTCATTATTAAATACCAGGCTCTTGGTAGAAGATAAAAGAGGGAAAATAATTTTTCTTTTGTTTTAGCATCTATTTTCTTTCCTCTTGGGTACATCACCCTGCCCTGATATCAGGGATGGCTGGAGGACACATGGTGTGGGAGCATCTTCATCCACTGTCACCAAAGGACCGTAACACAGGAGACCCCTCTTCTGCAAATGGCAAATTTCTAATTTTGCCACAAAACTAATCACAAAATCACCCATTTCCCCCCAAAACCTGTGAAACCTTGTGAAAGGAAAGCCAAGCTTTTTCAGAAACGGCTCCCCTTGCCAGTGCTGCCGCCAGGGCAGGTCCTGGGGTGCCAGGAGTGGTTTGCAGGCCCCAGCCAGCGTGGATGGCTCTCCCCCTCGACCCTCACCCCAAAACTGCACTCTTTTCCTGGCTGCTCCCCTGATTGCATTTTGCTTTGAGCTCTTTGCTGGAAGCAGCTCCCCGTTGGGACACCCGGAGCCGTAGCCCGACTTGGTGGGACACGGCGGGGCTGCTTGGCCAACATCCCTGGCCACCCATCAGGACTCATGCCACCATCCCCTCTTGTGCAGCAGCGTGAAAAGCACTGGGCCAGTGCTGCTATTCAGCACCCGCTATTTATATCCCAAGAGGGAGATGAGGACCAGCCACACAGCTGAGCCAGCCCATGCAAGCGGCGGATATTTTTAAGCATGGGTTTTGTACAGGTTGGTAAAGAACCCACAGCTTCACTCAGCAGCAGCTGTGCGCGCTCCCCAGCCGGCTGTCCCTGGCCACTACCCCTGCCTGGAGGGGCTGGGGCCAGGACACCATCTTGGCCTGGGGAGATGCTCCATGGGAAGCACATTTGTGTCCTGGGCTCTGAGCAGGGAGGTCAGAGCGCAGCGTGACGAGCTGGCATGGCCCCAGTGGCTGCAAACCCACTGCCTCGCTCAGCACTGGGCCCTCCATGCCGGCCAGCCCAGCTTTATCCTCCTGACAGCCCGAGGTATTACAGTTGGGGCAATTACAGGCCACTTTTAATTGTATGCAAGTTACTAGGTGCCATTTCAGCAAACCAAGCGTGACGCATGAGCCCTTTGGCCAAGAGGTCCAGCAGCTCTGCTGTGAAAAATCTCCTGCTGCAGCAGCCCTCGGTCTCTGCCCAGTCCCACCACCTGCTCACGTCCTCGTGTGTGGCCACAGTGGGATGGGTGCCCTGTGCCCTTGCCCGGCTGGGTCCCTGGGGTATGCTGGTGACACTGGAACTGACCCAGCCCGGACAAGCCTCACCTGTCCTCGAGACCTATGCTGGTGCTGACCCTCCCCCAGCACATGGGCAACTCGCTGTGCAGGGGCTGCATGGTGCTCCTGCTGTGGACCCAATCCCACCAGCATGCCCCGCTCGGGCAGCTTGTCCTGCTGGCCCGGTGCTGCACAGACGGAGAGGGGATTAACACAGATACTGTGCTCGGTCTGGGCCCCTTGTCTGCCAGGGACGAGTCGATGCTGCACTCAGCTCAGCTCCGCAGCCCTCTCTCCATGATACATCACAGCTGCTGTGCTGCTGAAAGCTTCATCAAAGCCCCATTTGTGCTCCCCGGGCATGGCCGGGCTGTGGCTGGTCTCCCCACGGGACCCTTGCCCAGGACCCCCCTGCAGCAGGCAGACGTGGTCCCTGCCTGTCCCCGAGCCTGGCACTGTGAGTGCCAGCATCACCCCTTCCCTCTCACTCCTCTGTACCTGCTGCCGGGCATCCTAGCAGGTCCAAATCCCTGGGACTGCGCACAGAGATTCGTCCGGACCCTTTCAGGGCTCCTGGGCAATGGGAGATGAGCCCCAAGCAGTGCAGGGAGGACTCATTGCCCAAAGGGCTCCCCAAAGCATCAGGGAAAGAGGTGGGAGATGGGGGTGCTGGGGGTGCTGGGGGCACCTCTGTACCGGGGCTCCCCAGAGCTAAGCCCAGGTATGGACCCAGCCACCCCCCTGGGAGGGTCCCTGCAGCATCCCAGCGCTCAGGGGTGCTGTGGGAGATTTATGGGGAAATCTGAAATGTCCCTTCTGGTTCTCCTCCACCCCCAGCCTGGCTGGCTCAAGCAGCCCCGGGAGCCAGCAGGGCTGTGTCCCTGCTAGGGCAGGAGGAGATGCCCCCAGGGCTGGCAGGGAGCTGGCTCGGTGCATGGACGGCTTTTTCTGCTCTAAGGGGACACTTGCAGCCATGCAAAGAGGCGGCAGCTCCATGAGCAATGCTTCGGGCATCAGCAAGTGGAAATCAATGCAAACAATGGGAGCAATTTGGGGAGGAAAATACTGAGTCATTTTCAGCCTGAGTTTGGGAAAAGAAAGTTTCCCTGAATGCCACACCAAATCACATGTTCCAGGTTCCCCTTTTTCTTTTCCATTTTGCTCCTGAGAAAACAAAGTCCCTGGCTCAAATCTAAGCTTTTGCCTAATTTCATCGGAAATCAGCAGGACTATAAAGTAATTACAGCTGAGTTCCCAGGTTGAAGATGGGTCCTCGTCTGGAGCAGGGGGTGTACGGGCACAGGAGCTGGCCCTGGTTCCTGCTGGCCCCTGGTTCCTGCTGAGCGCCTGGGACAGGACAACTTTGGGGACCGCCATCCCCCCTGGGGACAGCCCACGGCTGCAGCCATGCTGGCTGCTTCCCAAACAGCCCTGCAATGTCCCGGCTGAGGCTTCCTCGCCTGCAAAGTGGAGAGAAGGGGATGCTGAGTGCCTGCAAGTCTGAATCCGTCCCTTGCACTTGGGGAACCCCCCGAATGAGAGGAATTGGATGGGGAGCAGCACCCTAAACATGCCAGACCTCAGCTGTTTCATCTCCCCATCCCTTTGCACAGCCACAGTCAGGTTTTTATCCTCTCTGGGGCTAATCCAGCTGGCATTACAACCAAGTGAAAAACTCCTGCTGATCCCAGCCAGGCAGGTTGGGACCCTGGGAAGGGTGGTAGAAAGCAAGCCAGAAACCCTGTTTGGGGATGGACACCTTTACCCCCTGCAGTAAAGACACGGGACATGCTGGTAGAGCAAGGTCGGGACCCACCAAAGCAGAGCCTTCCCCCCCTGCCAGACACTGCAATCCATTTGTTTTAATTTTCCTGACTTTGTTCTCCAAAGCCAGGTGCATTGGAGCCTCTGGGCCGGGGAAGAGCCTGGGCCGGGGGCTGCCGAAGCTCTTCTCTCTCCATTAGCTCTTTTACTGAGTTGTCTCACACCATTCACAGCAGCGAAATCCGCTACAGGCATATTAAGGATTCTCCATGCAAAACTGATAAGCTGAAGCCTCATTATTATCCCGCAAAGTGATTATCTTCCCTTGATGAAGTCTCATATTTGCCCAATTTCAGATGGAAACCTTCCCCTTTTCAATTTGAGACTAATTCATTTCTTGACTCCTGGTTACAGTGCAAGATATCACAAACACTCCCAGCCTCGGCTGGCTCTGATTTATATCGTTAAGAGTCATTTACTTGCAACTAAAATGAGCCTTCGGGGCTTTTGCAAACAAGCCGGATTAGCTAACAGTAAAACATTTGCTTTTCGTAAACAGCGACTTCAGGCTATGAAACCATCTGGGAGGGGATCGAAACAGCCGGAGCTGCCCCGGGGCTGCAGGCACAGGAGAACCAGAAGGGACATTTCAAATTTCCCCATAAATCCCCCATGGCACCCCTGAGCACTGGGATGCTGTGGGGACCCTCCCAGGGGGATGGCTGGGTCCATACCCGGGCTCAGCTCTGGGGAGCCCTGGCACAGAGGTGCCCCCAGCACCCCCATCTCCCACCTCTTTCCCTGCTGCTTTGAGGAGCCCTTTGGGTGATGGGGTCCTCCCTGCACTGCTGTGGGCTCATCCCCCATTGCCTGGGAGCCCCAAAAAGTATCCGGACAAATCTCTGTGCGCAGTCCCAGGGATTTGGGACCTGCATGCTGCAGCATAGGCCTCGGGTAGAGATGTCACCTAGCAGCGTATCCTTCATAATTAAGATAATCAACAATAGGATCATGTAATTGGCAAACCCTCCTGCTCTTGGCTACTCTTTTACAGCTGCTCCAGGCTCTGAGCAACAAGAGAACAAACCCACCCCATACACATTAACAGATCATTCAAAAAACTCCCTTAAAACATTAACTTGGCCCAGTCCTGAGGATTTAGAATGCAAATATGCCAAATCCCAGCAGGGAGAACCAGCACCCTGGGCATTTCGGAGACCTAATGAGGAGGAGCAGAGTTGGGTTAGGGGAGATGCTGGGCAGCCCCCTCTGCTCCCCTGCAGCCGGGTACCCAAGGGGCTTGGCATCAGCTGGTGGAGGGACTTAGGAGCTCAACCACTTGGACAGCAACCGAGAAGAGGGTCTTAAAATCACTGAGCATAAATATAGCACAAACCCAACACTGGGGTCTTTGTAGAAAGCTCCAGCGACACTTAAAACTAGAGATATACTCTAGCAGAATGGTTTTGTGGAGCCAAATGCTTCTGTTTTGGTAAAAGTCGGAGGGATTTTGTGGTGTGCCCAACAGTGGTGCGGGGGGGGGGGCAGGCAGTCACATCCAGGGAGTGGGGCAGCTTTCAGGCAGGAGGCAGGACTCCTGTGGCACTTCGAAAGCATCTGCTTGGGTGTCTGGATGGAATTCAGCAAGAAATGGGGGGTTCAGAAGGAAACTGTGATTGCTCTGAGCTGCTCCAGCCCCGGTGTAGGTGGGGGTATGCAGGCAGGGCAGTATGCAGGTGCTGGCAGCAATAAAATAATAAGAAGTCTGGATGCTCCATCCCTTGCCTGTCTTTGTACCATAGCTGAGGGATTTAAATGATTGCTAATTGTCAAATAGTGTACTGGGAGGGGGATTGGGGCTTTTTTTTTTTTTTTTGGGAAATGGAGTGTACTTAAATTGAATGTAAAAATGAACTCAATTTTAGGAAATTGGTTGGCACATTGGCATGTTGGCATTTCCCAGCCCAGCAGGATGGATGGTCGCGGCAGCAGCAGGGGGAGGACACTGCCACTGCTGAGGGGTCTTGGCGTTATGACTATTCCCCAAGCTCTTAAAAGAGCAATAACTCTGCAGACGAAGCAGCCTGCAGTTCTTTATGTTTTTAAGGTGAGATTTCTCCATCTCAGGAATGGGAAAGGGGAGGGCAGGGGAGGGCTGGGCTGGCTGCCCCCAGCTCTGCAAACCACTCCAGGGGGGATTTTTCAGCCCAGCTGGGTTTGAGCTTTGAACAAGGGGTTTCTTCCAGGCCCGGCCATGAGTCCCACCTGCCACGGGTCAGGGCCATGCTCGGCAGGGCGGGTTTTGATGTGCGGAGAAATAAGGGGCTGTAAATAAAAGCCTTGCTGCCAGCCTGGCTCGTGCAGCAGAGGCTGGGAACAGCCCATGGCAGCAAATGCCAGCAGCGGTGAGAGCAGAAGAGACCTGTGCCTGGCATGCATCTATCACATGCCTCCAACGGCAGAAAGGGCAACTTGCCTTCAATACTGAAGGGCAAAGCTCACATTTGCTATGAGCAAATCACCTGCACATTTAATTTACAAAAGCAATTAAGCTTATTCTGTCCCCTGGTTGCTGAAGCCGGGACAAGCGATGGGTATTTTTCTACTGTTGTGCACCCACAAGAGCTTTGTTGCCTCTAACCGCATCTCTTCCTTTTTTTATTTGTCAAAATAAATTGCTTTTTGCATGGAGGTTGTAATCTCCAGGCTTTGCCAGGCAGATTGGCCCCCAGCCTCAGCCATGCAGGGGACGCGGCCCCTTGCCAGCCCTTTTGGAGCATCCCCAGCCAGCTGCTGGAGCCTGGCCGTAGTGCAGAGGTGCAGCAGAGGATGGGCAGCCGTATTCAGCTGCAGAGATGGACTCTGCTGGCTGAAAGAAATGCATCTCCATGGGAAGCACAGAGACCTCCCCAGCCTGGAGCTGCTGGTCTACCCATAGCAAGATAAAATCCAGATAATGCATCTTTTCGAGCAGCTGCCCAGCAGCAGGTGGAGGTTATCCCCAGGTGGAGGGACCAAAAGCAGCTGCCCCTTGCTGAGGTGGAGGGGATGGCAGAGCTGGTCATTGTCCCCAGCTGGTGGCTACAGTGAGAAACCCCCTGCATGTGCTCACCTGCAAATGGCTTAGAGAGGGAGCACCCAGCCCATAGTAAAGACACAGAGTGGGATGATTTATGCTCCCAGGCAAGGAGACCACATACTTTCCTTGCCTGCCTCTAACACCCTGCCCGCAACCAGCAAAGCAGTGCCATATCAAGGGAGGTGGTGGTGCAGGATGCCATAGCTGTGCTCCTGCCCATCCTTCCTCTGTGCCGGAGTACCGCGAGGTCTCTGTGCCCCACACAGCCCAGCCTGGTGTGACCATGGGCTGGTGGGAGGTGGATGGGATGGGTGCAAGGGGAGCCCAAAGACCCAGTGGGGTTTGCATGGGCTGTGGCCGTGAGCGCAAGGTGAGTGCATCAGCAAGCGCCAGCTCCAGTGGCTCCAGCTGAGCTATTATATCTCCCTTTGAAGCCCGCACTGATACTTCGGTAACAGGACAGAAACCTCACAATCTGTGCCAAAGGTGTTTACATCTGCTCTAATTAAGAAGCCTGAGGATGCTGCTGTGAGCATGTCAGTGCTGTCCTGCCTCCAGGCTGCTGGGCTGGAAGGAAAACCAGCAGAAAAGGGCTGGCCTGGAGGAAAAATAAATCATCTCCTGGCCATCGCCATGAGAATGACCCAGACGAGTCTGCTGGCAAAGCAACTCTGCCGCATGTGAGGCAGCCATGCCCCAGCTGCTCAGCGGTGCCGGGGGTGGCAGGATTAGGGCCGCTCGGGGGGATGTGGGTTTGTGTGAGCCAAGGTGCTCAGTAATGTGGGTTTCTGCATCTTTTAGTGCGGAGACCTGACTGTTGTGGCTTTCCATGGCATTGATTTGTGGCTTATCGTACTGCTTGGGGCATTGCTGACATAGCTTAGGAGCATCTTTGCAAAGGCAGAAAGCCTGTTTGGGGGAGGAGGGGATGCAGTCCCCTGAGCCATGACGGCTCCCTGGGTGTTGGTGATGGATATTGGTGTGGAGCTGAGCTCTGCAGCCACAGTACCCAACAGAGAGGGTCCAGCTGCCTGACAGGCCCTCTTGTGCATCCTACCCTATGCCTCTCCCTCCGTCAGTGCAAGCAGCTAAATGCTAGTTTTAAAACAGATTTCTCATTTTTTTGTTAATAAAATAAAATAAAAAATCATTAAAGAAAAAGTTCATGGGAAAGCTCTGCCAGGCTAATGCAGAGGGCTCCTCTGGTTGTGCATCCATGGTCATGTCTGTTCTCCATCTGCCAGGAGAGACGGGAGAGTCCCAGGGCCGGGGCAGGCATCTGACTGTGTGGGCAGCCACTCATGCCTGTGCCAGCCCACCAGACTCACAGAGGCAGTCACAAACACTTGCAGGTTTTATACAAGATTTTATGTTCTTTTTATCTAAATTTGGACACAATTCTGATGTAAAGGATGTGGTGTCGGGCCAAAGCTCCCTGCAGTGTGGCAGCCCCTGGGGAGGCTGAGGGAGCAATTGAGGGTCTCTGTCACCTATAACTGAGGGGCTGAAGGTTTCTAGAGCTGGGGCTGCATCGGAGCCCTGTTCTCAGTGAGCATTAATAAAGCTTTTCTTTCCCTGAATTTGTATAATTCCTTCTGGGCCCACTGATGGGTTTTGGCTTCCAGAGATCTTGCAGCTGTGAGGTCCACAATTTGGCACTACTTGGAAAAAGTCCTTCTTTTGCTCCCTCCCTGATGGTTTGATTGCTTGAGAGGAAGGGGAAAGGTTTCCCTGCCAAAGGGTCTGTCTTTCACAGCCCACCCAGGCAGGTTCCCCTCCTTACACTAAAAATCCCTTGGGCTTATCCGCCTGCCACAGCAGTTTCCCTGAAAGCTCTGCCAAAACCCTCTCTTGCAAGCTGAGTGACAACCACGTTTCCTGCTCTTCTGTATCAAAGCAAAACCTGAGAGACGGCTGTATAGCAGAAAGTGGAGTGAGAGGTGGCAGAAGCCAGCCAAGGTGCCATGAAAGATGCCGGGGGCCGTGCTGAGGTCTCTGCCTCGCTGAGTGCAGGGTAAGCCCAGTCTGCAGCCGAGCTCCCTGCAGCCAAGCCACGCTGGCCAAGCCGCAGGCGCTGCGGTGGCCATAGGCGAGCAGGCAGCTGAGAATTATGCCCTGGCTCCACCACGCAGCTGAAGCTGCTGGTGCTTGTTGTGGTACAACCCAGAAGTGATTAGAGTGCTGTGAAAATCACCATCCTGTCCTTGCCTACGGTAAGGTGCCTTCTTCGGGTGCTGTTTTAAGGATGCTCTGGTGGTCTGGGTGATGGATGTGTGGCAGAGCAATCCTGCTGGATCCTGGACCTTCCCAGCTATGTGTGGTGTGGTAGGGTCCCACCGAGCTGCTGGAGCAGTGTCCTGCTCCAACACCATACACTGCAAGCATGAACTGGTCTGGGAAACTTTTCATTAACTTCAGGCTCCTAAAGACGAAATTGGCTTTTATATTTTAGGTTAAAAGCTATTGGAACACTTTAGAAGCCCATAGTTAATTGCCTGATCTTTCTTGGTATTAAAAAACCCCAAAAATCAACAACCACCCCACAAATTGGGATATTTAAAGAAATTTTCAAAGCATTAAAATGGCCAAAAAGGAGAAATGGCTGCGCAGAAAGAGAAGAGGGACAGATCTCTGCTGGTGGGTGGTGGCTCTTGCCCTGATTACCTAGGAGGCGGGGATTGAGGGGCTCTCGCTCATCCTGAGTCCACTTGATTCCCTTTAAAGGAGCAAGTTGGGCTCATACAGGCACTCAAGCCTTAGGAAGAGGGTATCCTCAATAGCAAGGTTAACACGCTGTCTCAGTGAGCTGAGGTCACTGCTCAAAAGGTAGCTCTTGCCCCCTGAAGACCTCTGAGCAAGACACTAATTCCCTCTAGTTATCAGCCATAGCTTCCTCTGATTACATGTGGTATTTATTTGGTGACTGGATAATTTGAACCTATAGAGTTATTAATTATGACCTTAATCTGATAATTGCTTTGTTCCATTTTTAATTAGCTTAGTAAAACTGAAGTCATTTAACTTGGTAATATACTTGCTTAAGTGCATGTCTGATTGCATATCCTTTTTATATCCATCAGAAGGACTCGGGACTGGCTCACTCTAGCAAACTGCAACCTGGGACATGAACTCTGAGCAAACCTCAAGTAATACTAAGTTTACAAGCAGGCTGCTCTGCTCTCAAGCAGCTGAGTAGTCCCCTATACCCATATTATAGCTGGCAGCAGGACCCAGGGTATGGATAAAATGCCCCGGTGCCAGGCAGTGGGGGAGAAAATGGGTATTGGAACGCCAGCGACTGTGCAATCAATAATCGGCCTTTTTCTGATCAGCACGAGGGACCGTTTCATCTGGACAAGAGGTTTAGAAAAGCACAAACCCAGGTGTTTTAGTGGGCACTGCACTGCTACTCCTGAACGGAGGGAGCTCAGTCTGTGCATGTTCTCGTGGCTATTGGTCAGCGGAGACTTGCAAGCAGATGGATGGTTTGGAGTTATCTGCTCTCAACAATTTTAGTGATGCTTGCGGGAAGCTTTTATCCTGGTCTCTTGGAAGGAAACTGAAGCTGCTAGCAGAGGGCACGGGGCTGGGCAGTCCTGACTGCATCTCAGACCTGCCAGCATTAAGACATCCCCAACTGCACAGGCCAGCTGGGCAGCAGGGCTCAGATTTTATAGCCTTTGATGCTGACATCTGATGACTCATTTACAGTCCAAGGGCTGAGATTTCCCTAATCTGGGATCTTGCTGCATTCCCAGCTCTCCTGGGTTAATTTTTTAATTATTTGCTCTCCTGGACAAATAATTTCCTTGGTTTCTCCATGTGTAAGGGGGGGATAAAGGTGCTGGCTGCCACTGCTGAGCCCTTTGAGAGCCATTGATTTGAAGTGCTCGCACTGGAAGGGGTTTACAATTGCTCTTCCCAACTTCCCTACTTTTAGACTTGGACAGGGTTTCGGATGGCTTCTGAAAATGTAAGGAGATACTGCGGGACTCTGCCTGCCCTAAAAACACGTGCTGCTGCTCTGCACTGCAAAGTACCTGTTGCACTATCCCCGCGGGGCTGCATCCATGCCTGGTGGTAACTGCTAAGCTGATATAGCTACGGTGGTTTAAAGGAGGTGCTGGAGGTGAACGTGTGGCACGGATGAGATTTTTAAACAGAGTAGTAGCACAAGAAAGTGGCAGTAGTTTAATAAAAAGGCATGTTTTGCCCTTTTTCTCCCCTCCTGATTGCGTTGCCATCCCTTGCAGGAGCACTTGTGCCAGGCTTTGGCTGAGCTGCAGCGGAGCCGGCGTGGCAGAGGATTGTGGCACGGCTGTGGCAAGCCAAGACCAGAGTCTGTGCAGGTTTACCAAAATCACATTGCAATCGCACCTTAAGTGAGCAGAGGTGCTGGGATCATTAGGCATGAGAGTGCTAATGAAACAGAACCATTTCCCCACCATGTTTTCTACTTTCTCACACTTTATTGCTTAATTCACAGCAGGGCAGGCCTACATCTATCCTCTCGGGACTGAATTTAAGCAGAACTGTATTTAATCACCTGTCTCATTAATCCCTAATATTCTGTGTGCAGACCTCGCTAACAGAGCTGTGCAGGAAGGCAGTGCTGAGGTGGGAAGGAATTAAACAGCTTTATCCTAATAGAAAGCCAAACCACCCGTTCCTCAGCTGCCAAATGCTGTAACCCTTACTGGTTTCACAGGAGGATGTGGCCCAAAATCTCCCAAGTGTTTGAGCATCATGTTGCGAAAGGACAGATGCTGTGGAGCCAAAGCAGGGCAGTGCTCCCCAGGAACAGGGCGATGCTTGTCTCAGAACTGGACCGAAAGGGCTTCTTGCTGGCGTTTGCACCAGGCAGGTTCTGTTATGGCACGGTTGTCCCTAACCCCTGGGACCACCTACAAGTCCCTAACCCCTGGGACCACCTACAAGTTATCCAGGGTGAGTGTTCCCTTTGGACTGCAGCTTTTTCCCTGGAAAATGCAGGTGGCAGGACCAGTCCCCACTTGCTACAGGGCAAGGGGTGGCCCCCATGTTCGCTGGCCCCAGGGCTTCAGTGAGGAAGGATGCGGCTGCAGAGGATTGCCATGGTTACAGGCACTTTCCTCATGGTTACAGGTACTTTCCTCATCATCCTTGTGGTTTGTAACCACTGCTCAGGGCGATGCACCACAAAGTAGCCAAGCAAAAGGCGCTGGGATTTCAGACCCCTCCCAATGTCCATGTTTCCCAGGACAGGGAGGACTGAGTCTGTTCCCCAGGAGGCAGCAGGGAGAAGGGGACCCTAGTTGGAGGTTCCCTTCTTCTGGCCTAAATTAGGCAAGTGAAGGTACTTCACTTGGCTTCAAACCACCCTTCCGCATCATTTTCCTCATGCCACTGCCTGTCCATGGCAAAGCACTAGGCAAAAACAGTGGGGAATTTGGTAAGGGAGAGAGACTCTGCACAGCCATAATTATTAATTTATGTTCAGGAGCCACGCAAAATTCTTCCAGCCCCTGTCTAGCAGTCATGTGATGCTTGCTGTCTTTCCGTCCTCTGGTCTCTCATCTTTGCTCTCCCTTTCATCTCTTCGTTTGGCTCCTCATATCATCCATCGCCTTGGATTATAGTCCCTTCTTTCACTGGGCAGAGACCTGTGATGCCCACTCCCTATGCTGGGCCCTTGGCAAGTGGCAGCTCTTCCAAAACACAGGGGCGGAAAAAAAGGCAAGTTCAGGCAGAGAATCCTCCTCTGGAGGAACTCCCACAGGTTCCCTCCTAACAGCTGTTAAATCTCCAAAGCATCCCTTTGACACAACACCTGTGGGTCTACAAAACCTGTCCTTTCTCCCTGATCTGCCAGAAGAAGCCTGTACTTAAGGAGGACCCATGACACCTAATTGATGATAATTAACCCCCAGGCATGAAAGCAATAGTTGGCACACCTCAGGGTTGTGATAATTTGGGTTTGATCATGTCCCTGTGTGAACTGGCTCTGCTTTGGGGTGCTTGCACCCTGCTTTTGGGGACTAATCCTTCTTCCTTGTTCCTCATTACCCCATCCAGATCTCATTACTCTCGGGCATTGTGCAAGCAGTGGGGGATGGGGACTGGCACACTCTGCTCCAGCAGGACAAATGAGGTGGTTTTTTTCCCCAGCATTTCACCTATAAATAACTGAGCATTTTAAAACTCCATTTCTGCCACAAGACTCTACAGGAAAGGGTTTAGATCTGATATACAGATATATTTTTAAGCAGTGAGAGACTGATTTGTGCTGCTCCTGCCCAGCTGACACCTGCATTCGGTCACCTCGGAAAGGCTCAACCTGCTCCTGCAAAGAGGAAAAATTGCTGGCTCCTGAGCAGCCCTGCTGCAATACTTGTGCTCGGGGACACAGCAGTGTCCCAAGCCCTGGCAGTGGCACCTGGGAGATTTGCTGCTCTGGACAGGGTGCAGCATGAAGCCATTTGCCCGGGGCATCCCATGGCAGAGGAAAGCAAATGCTGAGGGCAGCCAAAGCCAGGGTGTCACCGAAATCGGGAATCAAACTCCTTAACACCAATGTAGTATTAAGAAGCAGGCATTCTTTATTACGGCACCGGATGCACGGGGGATCGTTCCACCTGGTGTGCATACCACAGGTTACATCAGCCGAAACTTATATTGTCCAGTTACATACATATGCATCAAATTTCCTGGAATGATCATGCATATTCATTCTATTTCCTGGAAATAATTATCATATTTGCACGGTCATTGCACATGCATCCTTGAGCTCCGAGGGGCTTCTGTGGGGGTCTCTGGTGGTCCTTGGTGGCCGTACAGGTGTGTCCTTTAGTTGACCCCTTCTTCTGGACATGCGCAATCCCACCTTGCTTATGTAACTTGCTTCCCTTCTTCATGGTGCATGGTCCCTAACAATGATTTGGCACCCTTAACACAAACCAATTATTCTAACCACCCTCGACTCGTTGTCAAGATGGGCGGGGGCTGTACTGGAAACATAGCAGCATGTCCGTACTACTCCTTGTCCAATTGTCTTTGGGCATAGTAGCATATCCATAGCCATAGGTGTACAAGCACAATATTAAAGCATTGTCTAACCTGCTCCTATCTCTATGTTGCTTAGTTACAAAAGAACGAACTAATAAGTTTGGTTACATCTGGTTACAAGGGCAGTGAGGTAGCCCTCTGCAGGGACCTGCCCATGGGAACAGGCCCATGTGCCTGGTGTGGGCACTGAGCAGACTGCCCCCACGGTTTAGGGTGTTTCTGTGTCTTATGTGGCTGGTTTCCAGGGAGGAATAACAGCTTGGAGCCTCAAGGCCTTTTAACTGGCTCTTCCTGTTGTTGCTTTCTGAAAATAACAATAGTGGGAGGTTTATATTCCTTCTCTTTTTTCTTAATTCAATCTCTTCAGTGATGTTACAATTGCTTAAGTGGAGCTTTCCCTGATGTGATGTCAGGGTAAACTGTGTGGCAAAATTACAGCCAGCTGAATTAGCGCTGTGTTTTCTGCTGCTCTCAAGCATTTGCAACAATTATTAGCCGCCTAGTGCCTAAGCGGGTAGAGAGTGATCATTCCACCAGCTCCTAACTCTCCAGTTCTCCCCATGCTCTGGATGGTACCAAGACCTGTCCGAAGTGTGAGCGAGGCCCTGGGGTGATTTGAAGTGCTTACATCATGCCTGCAGTGCCCTCTCCACAGCAATGCCACCTATGGGTACTACCAACAAGCTGGTGAGCAGAAATATGCTAAGGTTGCCAATACTTTCCTGGAAAGATCCAGAAATAAGCAAGTACCTTTATATACACTATCTGCTTTTTAAAAATCTAATACAGCTATACGCACAAGATGGGTGAGACCCTTTATCTCCTGGGAAGCTGCACAGACAGCCCTTTGGCACCTCATGCCCCGCGAGACAGACTCAGGCAAGTCCATCTGTTCTGCCCATGCTTTAAAGTCGTGTAACTAACCCGAGGTAGCTCCTCATCCCAAAACTAGAATTTCTCTAAATTTGCTTAAACCATTGGACAAAGTGGGTTGAGATAAGTAGGGCAAGGACAGGAGAAGAAACATGTATGTTCTCGAACGAGAAAGCCAGGGCAAGGATACTGCTCTTCTCATTGGCAACCAGACACAGGCTGGATGGATCTTGATGGATCTTGATGGATAAGTGAGACTTGAGCTTCGCATTTCTATCTCTGTGTCAAGTGTGGAGAAACATATCCCATGCAGCGACCAAGTTTCTGGAGAGTCAGGAGCGATCATTCAGAGGCACGGGAAAGCCCCAGACATACCACATAGGAGACATCACTGAACCCAGCAGGATGCTTTGTAAGTCCGTGTTGCCTTTTCCTCCCCCGCACAACAAAGAGCAGAGATCAGCAGAAAAAATTGCTGGGTGTGATGCTCATCCTCTTGCTACAATACCACAGGGGGTGGGAAACCCTACTAATTTTTCTCGTGGTTAAAAAGGATCCTGGTAAAAGGATTTATTCAAGTATTGTTAGAAAATGCTGCCCCATTCTTCCCCCACCCTGGGGTACAGACACGCAGCATGGCTGCTTCCCATGTGGACAAGCTCAAAGATGGGGAGGAAATGTGATTTTTCCCTGATGACTTTCCTCCCAGTAATCTCAGCTGCTATTTGAAATGGCAGCAGATACCGCATCCTCAGACAAAATCTGCTTTTCAAGTGATGATATCCCTTTTTATAATAAATGCTGCCAACTCCCAGAAGTGATAGCTCACAAACAATCAGCAAGAGGACAGCAGGAATGGTCTTTAAGATGCTGTGTGGAATAGATCATCCACTGTACAGCAACAAATCAAATTTAGGGAGAAAGAATTTGAAAACAAATTACCAGCAAGATATTTCAAGCTGACAGCAATTTGGAGCAACTTAGGTCTGTCTGGTAAGAACTGTATTCCTTTTATTTCCCTGTGAATAGCAGCTACCTTATAAGATTGGTTTCTCGTTGATAATTCTCTTGTCTGGAACAGAAACTCCTGAGTACACTTAAGTTGATAACTCTCTCTTTCATCACATTTCAGTAGCAATGCTTTTCACCTTGACGACAGGATTTCTCCCTTTGGATGAAGTTTCAATGCCTAAAAAGCCACGCGGTTTTGGGATTTCCAGCCTCAGGGCCTTCTGGTGCAGTGCAGGCAGCATGGTCCTGGGCTTGGACCCAGGGCTAGGAATGGCGGGGATCGGAACTTGCGGCAGGAGCTGTGGGGATATGAGCACTGCCTCAGTTTCCCTGCTACTACAACAGTATAAAAACTGCTCATATGTATTCCTCTCCTCATGGGAGAGGGATAATTAATATCTGCTAGTAATACCTTCCCCTCGGAAATGCTGAAACGTGAAGGATTAAGGGTGCTCCTCCATGCCAGCCTGCAGCTTGAGAGGTGAGGACATCACCTCTTGTGTGCCTAGAGGAGAGATGTGGAGCTTTGCATGACATGTGTGAGTTAGCAGGAGCACGCAGGGAAGGGAATATCAGATATGGTGCAACCACAAACTTAATGCACGCACACAGCCCTGCCCTTGCTCTAGGTTAACGTAGCAGGTGGAGCTCAAGTACAGTGTGGCCAAGAGAGACACTTGGGTGGAGGTGGAAGTTGGGAGTGATCCCACTCTGCACGCACGGGATGTGCATTTCTCCAGCATCCCGTTGACATAGCACTGAGGACTCATCTGTTTCTGAATGTGGTGCTAGATGTGTTAATTATGGAGGCGTGTCATTAATGTCCATCAGTAAGCACAGAGAGGACATGGCAGGTAGAAGGGAAGGCAGCAGTGCTGACATACCCCAAGCAGGAGAGCCATAAAACCAGTGCACTAGTCTGTAATTTGCCTGCAATTTCTCCTCAGGAAGCAATGAAAGTTTATGACTATCCATGGCAATGCCCGTGTATCTCTTCCAGAAAGTGGCAAATAAAAATAGGCCAGAATTGCACTAAGAAAAAGAGAATTTTGACATTCCTTTGAAAACTCTTTGCGGCCAAGTGCTCCTAGCCTGTTTTGGCCAAGTACTTAGCAAGAGGGATGCCAGCTGTGGCTGACAGTCATTTCGGCCACCCTTGGTTTAGCGCTAGCCAGGCCCTGCTCATTGGCAGAAATAAGTCTCTGCTGAGGGATGTCAGCCAAGCAGGTCGATTCAACTAGTTTAATCTTTTGAAATTGAAATGAAGGGATTTGTGCCGGTTTAACAAAGCCCTAGCTCCCCTCGGGGGTCACATCAGACTTGGGACAGGAGGACTGTTTCCATGTTGTTTTCTCAGTTGCCCCACTTGGTGCTTGGGGCCAGCTTTTACCTTGCTGAAGACTCATGCAACGCTTCTGAGCTTCCAGGGAGCGTGAAAGGGAGTTTGGTGCTCCGAGTGTAGGGTCAGGTGCTGTCAGCATGGGATTTGTTTCCTCCACTGGCTTCTGCTTTGTGTCTAGCATTTGGGAATAACTCATGCATCAGGAGGGAGGAAAGCCCTGATCCAATGATGGTTTAAATTTGTAGCTTAAGTTGTGGTCCTTTAACACCTTAAATTAAAATCACCCAGTACTTGTTTTGCACTGCATGCCCCCTGGATAACGAAAGCAATCTATGATGCCTATTTATTCAAGTGGTGCCTTAGAAACTAAAATCTTATTGTCTATTCTCCATGGATATGAAATACTCAGTGATGTAACAGAGGCTCCATTTAAAATTAAGAATTTTTTTCCCCAGTGCCCTTGGCTAAGCCTTCCTTCTCTGCACAGTCCCACCTCTCCGGGAACCACGTTTCAATGATGCTGTACGCCCTTAGTCTTCACAGCATTTTAGGATCTTTCCAGATGGAAAGTGCCATAGAAATGTAAAAACTTATTAATTAAAGGCTGAAATAGATGCAGTGTGTGGAGGTCAGTGACTCATGCAGTAGGATTCTTAGGCTTCTGCTATGCATTGCCTCAGGGTGCTTTTTTGAATATTCCCTTCTCTGGGGCTATGACAGTTTATTACACACAGGCTGTGTGAAGGTGAATGCAAACTACTCCGGCTAGGCTGTTCCTTAGTTGGCAAAGCAGCAACCAGTGAACCCAGTTCATGCTGAGCCTTTTGGGACAGCATAATTTCTCCTCATTACAGTTTCTGCCTGTTTTTTTCAGGACGCCTGTGCTGTAGTGTGTGTGCGTGGGAGGATGCTGCTTGGTGCCAGCAGCCCCTGTGCTCATGGTCATGCTGGTGTTATGGATTGCTTCTGGGTTTCTCTTTCCAAAGGCTCCAGGAGCACTTGGTGACGGAGGAAGAGAGAGTGTTTTGGTTAGGATCCAGTGGCTTCCTGAGTATGAACCGGAGCATGTTTCTAGTAGACAGTTTTTCTTGGAGAGGGTGGGCAGTGATGGTGAACACAGCAGTCGTAAGCCCTGGAGCAGTGAGCACCTGTGGCTGTAGCTCTGCCTGGCACAGCTCGTGACGACCTTGGAGGCATTGCAGCATTGATCAGGGCAGCAAGGTCTGATCCTCGGGCAGCCAGCGGTGCCAGAAGGAGCCCCAGTGTAGATGCAGACGTACTGGTAAATCCGTTCTTGTCCTGACTGAGGTTCATTTAATTGAGGTGGGTGTTTTAGTTATTCTGCTGCAATGTACAGCTTAGGTGGCATAGCTGCAGTCCCACCAAAAGCACCACCTACATGCTTACATGGTTTCCACCATGCTAAACTGCAGTCCTGAGGCATGCATGGCCCCGAGACACTGAGATTTGCTTCCTGGCTGTGAGGATGTTGATTCCTAACTGGATCTTGGGAAATGATCTTACTTCTTTATGTATCTGAGCCCTGAAGAGGAATGGTGATGCCTCCCAGCTGCATGGGAACGCCGAGACCAATACTGGGGAGCTCCCAGGACTTGATGCCATAGCACGCATGAGATGACGTTTGTGCCAGACTCTCAATTTTGTCACTTTGCTACGTTGCTGGCTTCATCAGAGCCAGCAGTCCTCAGAGGATGCTGCATTTTGGGGTAACCCCCATAGCAAAGCTCACCCAGCTTGCAAGGTCCCTACCGTGCTCCTGTTCCATCGCTGGCAGACCAGCGATGGGCACCTCTGCAGAGACAGTAGAGGCGACAAGGCTGCACTGTGTGCAGTCAGTGCAGCTGGTGGCACAGCGCAGCTGCCCTGAGGCTGTCCTCATTGCACAGCATGACATCAGCTTGCAGATAGCCTCAACCCTCTGGTATTTGGACCCTGAGATTCTTTTATCATATTTTTAGTTTTTCCTCTTTCTATTGATTGACTGCTGCTCCTTCAGCCTCTCCTGCAGCGACTTCCGCCCATCATTACACCACTCTACATCTTTTCCACTTTTCCTCATTCCTTTTATTTCCTTCCCTCTCTCACTCCCTCTTAATTCCCCCATTACCATCTCCCACCCCAGCAGTCCTGTCTTTGCACCCCTCACTTCTCTTTCAACACTCACTTCTCACAAATAACAAAACTAAACTGTTCTTTTTAAAAAGCACAAAGATAAAACACACATTTTGGAACGGGCATGAACAGACGCACAGAGCAACTACTTCATTTCAGCAATGTTGTAACAGAAATAGAAAATCCAGTCCCAGCTGAAGCATATAATTTACACCCCGTGTATGCTGGGACTAGCAGACAGTGTAGTTACACCAGGTGCTACATAAACAAGACCCCCTTGGCACACAAACCTATCCCAGGATTTGATAGCAAAAGGGCAGCTTTCCTGCTGTGACTACACCCACCCTGGGTGTCTTCAGGTGGCACTAGTCAGGGATTGCCTTTGTGCACACATCTGACTAATGTGGATACACTGCCAGGAGTGCGCAATTGCCTGTGCCAAGGTGTACGTGCTACACCTCAAATTGCCCTAACAGAGGCGAGACTGAAAGCGTTTATTTTATGCACTTAACAACCTACCCGCAGTATCGCTGCAGCGGCCTCTCCTCCTTGCCTGTCCTCTCCCCTGGCTTACGTTTGGTTTTCACCTAGTGAAAAGGGGTGAGAGAAACATCTTAAAAAACCCAAGAAAATGGGATTACAAAACCACAAACACTGTTAAAAGGGAGATTTGGGGTCAAGCAGAAAACTTCTAACTCATTTCAGAAAATGGATTAGATTTCAAGCTGCTGGCACAGCCTGATGCTGTCTTAATGACATTTACTGGATGGGAAGTGTTGGCTATTGTTCCTGGGTGCCTGTCTAAACAACACCCTGCACTTCAGCCTCATTGACAGAGCCTGCCACCATGTTCCAGAGAGAGCTGTTAATTAAGAGACAAAGTCCAGTCTCAACCTAGCTGGCTCTATTTTTACATAATTTTATTTTTTGTTTGCTCAGTCTTTTAACTTGCTCCACAAACTAATAGGGCTGCCAGCTGATCTCCTACTTTTTCCTTCGCTTTTCAGTGGCACAGTGCAGAACGTGTGATTCTCCACAACTGCACGCCTTCTACCTTTGAGTTTGTAGTTTTAAAAGGGATTTTTTTTTAAATCTGACATTTTGTCCTGAAAGGATGTGAGACGTGCAGAACTGCCGAATGTAGAAGCCACCACAGGAGGCCAAGACATGATATTAAAAGGAGTAATGAAAGAAAGCAAGCTATTGAAGTGTAAACTCAATTTTACTGAGAGTATGCTACAGATCAGAAATGAGTAGTTGGAATCCCTGGTGCAACTGACACCAAAATATTAATGGTTTGGTACAAGCAGGAAATACGAAGAGCTTAAAAAATCTGTTTGCTCTGTGTTTCCAGAGGAGAGCCTGTTTGTTAAGGCACTGAAGACCCTATATTATTTTAATAACGTGTATCTCCGTCAGTATAATAATTACAGATCTCACCTTCTTTCAATTAACTTCACTGACCGACAAGGTTGGACTCTTGATCCCTTTTTCTTTCTGGATTGTAAAACAACAGTACTCCATTTATTTCCTTGTCTTGGATCCCTTTCTTGGATTAAACCTGCAGGAAGGAAAAATGCAATCTAAATCGCTGCAGGACACTGTCTGTTTTCCTGCAGTAAAGGCTTGTAGGAGTACGGCAAAAATAGGAAACACAGCTCTGCTGCTAATGCCATTGAACCAAGACCTGGAGGAAAGTCACAGTCCTGAACCATGGTGTGCCTTCGCTGTGACACTGACCTGGGGGCCAGCCCCCTTGGGAACCCGCACAGGCTGCCTGTCTCCCTCAGCTAAATTACATACCTTGGATAAACCTACCTCCCTGGTAGGTTGCCCAATCTCTATATATTTTGCTTAATATCAAAGGATGGAGTGAGTAGATTTAGGTAGCTCAGAAGTGCTGGCAAATGAGTCATGAAATGTATTAAATTTATTAAATTGTTTTTACAATCCAGTACAAGTGTAAGTTATGTAGTGAGATTTGTATTAAAAACCATCTCAAAACACACCATGAAAAATCCCAGAGTAATTTGTCATAGGATAAAAATGGTCCCTCTCATACAAGAGGCTCACTGGGACCTTTCAAAGAAACCTTTGAAACAAATTACCACTTAAAGACAACTCTCCCCATCTGCAAACCTACGTCTCTGGATTGAGGTTGGGTCCCTAAAACCTCCTTCTCTTCTGATAGGAGCTTTGGTGACCCTGCTTGTATCTCTGGGATTTCTTCTCCACTGTATTCTTGTTATTAGAGACATTGCATGAAAATAAGACTTTTCCTAAAAGCAACAGCTCTCAAGAAGGTTACAATAATTAGGTTTTCAAAACAAAACACCAAGTTACAAAACCCAAGAGGAACCGAGCTCTAATTTTTCCTCCATCTCCCTCAAAACCCAGTATCCGTCACCTCCTAGTTCTCCACAGACCTTTCACATCTCTGTGCTACCTCAGGAAGACGAAGCCAGGTTTTCACCTAAAATTTTTTGATTCTACCTCGAAAAATGACGTCCACCCCGGCTTAGAGAGCCTGAGCTGACGGGGGGGGCTCAGGGGAAACCTGAGGGGCTGAAGCCCACCCGCCGCGGCTCTGTGGGGGGGCTGGAGGCGGGCGGGAGCCCCTGGGACGCCCCAGGGGCTCCCGCCCGCCTCCAGCCCTCACCTGTCGGCGGGCGGTGCCGGGAAGGGCGCGGGGGCGGCGCGGCGGGCGGTGCTGGGAAGAGCGACCGGGCCGGGCCGGGGAACGCGGGGCGGGGAGGCGCCCGGAAGAGCCGATTTCCTCAGCGGGACGGGAGCGGTGTCGAGAGAGAGAGACAGACAAAGCGGCCGAGGGCCGGACTGAAGCGAGAGGCGGCGGTGAGGCGATCCTCCTGCTCCCCGGTAAAGTTGTGGGGTCCTCGGGTGCCGCTCCGCTGCCCTGTTTCTCTCACTTGGAAACTTTTGCGCGGTGAGGCGGGCTGGGCCCTGCCGGCCGCCGGTTCTCTGTGAGGGGCGGTGGGAGGCTGAGCGGGGGGAGTTGAGCGCGGCGCGGGGGAGAGGAGCGGGCCGCGCCGCCGCTGCCGCCTGTGGGGCCTGGGCCTGGGCCTGGGCCTGGGCCCGGGCCCGGGCCGGCCGCGCTCGGAGGCCGCGCTGGGCCAGGCCGGTGTGGGGTGGCGGCTGGGGCTGGAGGCCGGCTTGGGGCGTGTGGGAGCTGGCTGTGTTTTGCGTTGATGAGCGTCATTTTCCGGAGGAAAAGCGCCGGACAAGCCCGGTTCCTGGAGAAGTTTCGGTGGCAGCGGGGCTGTGGGGAGAGGCTCCTCCCCCCGCAGTCGGGCACAGCCCGGCGGGGCCGCCCCGGCGCCGCTCTCCGGCGGTGCGCCCGGGCAGGGCGGCTGCGGGCGGGGCTGCCGGCTCGGCTAGCGACACCGAGTTGGTCTTGGCTCTGGTGTACGCTCCTTCTCTTTTCGAGCCCCCGAGTTTCTCTTGGCGGTGCAGCTGAAGTGAGCATCCTCCCTCTCGCCCGAGCTGGTGTGTCTGTTTCAGTACACGAAACAGCCTCTCCTCGGTGGGAACACTCCCCTCTCCTTAGCTTGGCTCTGCCACGTTTTTTGACACCCACCTCTAATCTGCTAGTATGTAGTAAGGCAAGTGCTTCTCCTTCGCTGACAAGAAGTTTCGCGCTACTTTTTATAGCCAAGAAGTAAGGAGAGCGTATCAACTCTCAGCCGCCGGTTTATTCACGGCCCTTGTCCCTGTGGTCATAGGGTCGCTGAGCAGTATGTGTCAGCTGGCTTTTATTCATTACTCACACTAGTTCAAACCATGTGAAATCTTTCAGACTGAAAACTTGCAGGAAAGTGTATGGCGCACTTATATTTAGTGAAGAATTGGATGTGGTCAAGGCGCGCTTCCCTGCCTGTCTGCCCTTGGCCTGCCTGCCTCGCCCCGGAGGCGGCGGGTGTCTTCTGGCGAGGGTGATCGATCTCTCACTCGTCCAGTGTGGGGTAGGAGCCTCCATGACCGTGTCCTCGTTCCAGCTTTCGGAGTTACGATTCAAAGCATGTCTGGGTTATCTGTATTGAACTAGTCTGGGAGCTCTTTGCTGCCCCCCTGCCCCCCTCTTTTTTTTCCTTTGTCTTTTGTTTTTTGAGATGGGGGTTGTGTGAAAGGTATTCTTGGTGCTTGAGTTACTAGTTTCCTGCGTTTCTCCTGCACTGAGAGTGGGGAAGCGGGGGAGGTGGGAGAGGCTGTGTTAGCTGTACTCTTGTGCTAATGCACATCCTCAGTCCTGCTGGCTACACTAGGCTTCGAGTACTTTGAAGCCCAGCTACAGGCTGTGGTTTGTTTTGGTTTGGTTTTTTTCAGCTCCTGGGTTGGTTTATAGGCAGGTTTGTGTTTAAATGGAGGTGAAAGCCTAGCTTACTTTACAATATGTGCGGTCTTTTAGGTACCCGTTGGTCTGTCTTGGGGTGCTAAGGACACATTAAATGTTTAATAGGACTTGTTTCTTCCTGTTGAATTGAAACTTTTTGTTTAAAAAGGGCATAATTTTATGTTGAGTCACTGTTTTTTATTTACAGAGAAACAGTTTTTAAAATGTCAAGGAAATGTTTTTTGACTCTTCTCAGGAGAAACAAACAAAGGCTTACTAGGTTTTGTTTTAAAAAGGCTTTGCCCTAACCCTTTCCGTAATAAACAGCATGCCTTCAGTCTTTGGGGTTTTTTTCAGCCAGCTCTAATAATAGGCCTCTGATTAAAAGTTTATACAAGGTGGCGGGGGGGAGCACAGCGGGCAGAGATTAGAAATCCCATGCTCAAACTGATGATTTAAAATACCAATGTAAATATTTACTTCCTCAGTAAATTTTCA
The DNA here is from genome assembly GCF_034638445.1 of Ciconia boyciana. NCBI lineage: Eukaryota > Metazoa > Chordata > Aves > Ciconiiformes > Ciconiidae > Ciconia > Ciconia boyciana. The sequence goes on from NC_132942.1 coordinate 20,020,956, forward strand.
AGCTTTGTGAAACATGAGCATTTCTGTGCTGACATATGTAATGGCAGACATTAATGTGCATCTTCGTAGGGCGTCCGTTGGTCTGATGAATTTAGCTGAAAGATGTAATAGAAAAGTAATTTGTGTTTTTTCAGCAGCATGAATATCTTCCTTCTGCAGCTGTAAGATCAAGAAACTGATCTTGCAAAGGAATCCATGTTAGTAGAAATGTTTGAGCTAAAAATCCACTTTAGTGGGACTTCAGCCCTACCTTGAAATTATGTCTACTGTTACTATTTGATTTCTAAATTACCTTTGTTAAGCAGAGAATTAGTTAAGCTCACAAAAATATTTAGCAGCAAAACCAGTCTACTCATCATAGGTGGGTAGTAAGGCTAGTCTAGAGTGAGTACCTATGTGGCCATGATATTTCTGTTAAAGGACTTGCTGTATTCAGTTTTACTGGCATCTCTTGGCTTTGCTGGATGCTGAAGGAAACGTGATGAATAGAAGAGGACTGAGTATTATTTTGTTAGGACAGTGCCATGTTGAGACAGTCATCCAACATGGTGATGAATGCCTGTTGTTGTTTTCTACTATTGTGCCTTAACTGGAAATCACTCAAATCCTTGTGCTGTGGAACTTTAATGTGTACAACCTTGAGGATTTGGGTCCTTTACTACTCTGGGAATTCACCCTAATTTAGTTTTATAGCTAATCTGGAATAGCTCTATTCAGTGAGTTTATAGTTCATGTGTTGCTTAAACAGAGTTGCAGCTTTAGAGAAAAGTGCAGATGTTTGATAATTACTGCTTTTAACTCCATACTATTTTAATCCAGCGTATGAGACTTAAAATGGAGCCTACCCACAAAATTGTATACCAGCACCCTTCCTGGAGGAGCTATGCTGAAAAGATGAGTGTTGAGAGTGACCTGCTGTGCTGCAAAGCAGAACTGGGTGCAAATAGATTTGTTGAGGTAAAGGAATTGCAGGAGGAATGCAGTCACAGCAACTGTAAGTGGGATCTTTCTCCTTGAATGACTGAGACTCATTATCTTCCAGTCAGGGTGAGAATGGGTGTTAACTCTGGTTTCTGTTGTGTAGTGGGTTAGTATAGACTCTTCTGTTGGCAAATCTGATACTTAAATATGAGTCGTAATTCCTCCTTGACTCTTTTTTTAATTTAAAGAGCCAGCTACCTGTTCTCTAAACATGATTACATATTTTTGTTAGTTAATCCCAGGTGTAGTACGGAAAACATCTGCTAGTCCTTTGACGTGTTTATAAATAGCTCTGGTGGAATCGGAGAGGATTTTCCCCCATGCTTTATGAAGTGATAGAAATTATTAAATATGCAGATCTAAACTTAGACCGTTTGCAAAGGGAAATTCTCCCCCAATCTGTTGATGCTACCTTCTGTTATAATTTTTCTAATTTACAAGACAGCTACTTGATTAATCATTTAGACTCCTGAGAATCTCTTTTGAAAGGCTTTAAGTTAAGGTATCTATGGATGGAAAAAGCAAATTTGAGGGCAGCTATAGCTAAAGCTAACAGTTACCAAGGTAGAGAGTGGAACAGCACTGAGAACATGAAACCAAGCTGGATGCCACTTGGTTCCCCAGTAGATCTGTTTTAATACACTGAATGACACAAGGATGGTGGAGTGTTGATGTATGTTACAATCTGAGAGTGAGCTAAACTCCTGTAGTGTTTCCAAGGCAGTGAGGGGGTTGAGACCAAATAAGCTAGGAACTAGCAAATAAGCTAAGGAACTAGCAGCAGTGTGGCAGGTAGGATTTCACTGTTGATAATATGAAATACAACTTAAGCTCATGGTGTGCATTTTTTCGAAACAATACCCAGTTTTCTAAGCCATCTGTGCCCTGTTATGGAACAGATATGTGTATGACCGCATAAGAATTTCTGTGTGGAGCTGATGTCAGGGAGCAAATGAGATGTTAGTGGAAGTTAAAGTAGAATATGCTGTAAACCCTTTAGTGCACCCTGTTCTGGAGTAGCTTTCAACAGCTACTTTAAGAAAAAGAGACTGACACTAGTGAGCTTGTGGATAGCTGATGAAGGATCAGGAGAGTAAGATTTCCTTAAAATTTTTATTTTCCTGGAGATTAACTGGCCAACATTCTCTCCTTATTTCCTTCAGACACTTCTGTCCTTGCTGTTGCTTAGCGCAAGATCAAGAGGGCATTTAGGTAAATACTAAATTTGCTTCTTTTCAGTTATTAAGAAGTCAATAAGAATTAATGCTATCAGGAACATGTGGCCTTGATGGCATGTGTGGGGTTTTTTCCCCTCCCCCTTCAACTGCCTTTCCTGCTCCCCCAAGGGTTCACAGAGTTTTCATTGATTGTTTTATTCTGGGTACTTTTATAGGTGATATCTATGCAGATCTAAGGCTCTAAGGGGGGGAATTCTTCTTTCCATATTTTTTTCTGGATGATACAAGCTCAGCCCAGAAGATCCACTTAAATAAACAGTCTGCAATGTAGCTTTACATAGCAAAAGGGTCAGTTTAATTTTTCATGTAAACAAGGCTAAGGTGTATGCCTATAAAATAGTGTTTAACCTGCATAACACCCAGCAGGTCAGTATTCATCTTTGTGAAGTGCTCTTGATATCTTCAGCTGAAGCTGTAGATGGGTAAATGTTTTTGGTTTTTTTTTAATTGACTTTCAGAAACAGTGTTGTTGAATAGCAGAGGACAGTACTGGTGATATGCTGAGAAGCAAGAAGGTGCAAGTTGGTGTTCCTCTGTAAACGCAACTAATCAAGATGCACAGGCTGCCTGCTCTGTACCTGCTTTCTTGCAAATGTGTCTTTGTAATGTATACTTGTAAAACTGATTTCCTTTAGCATGACTTGAAGACCTAGTGAGTCTTGTTGCTCAATGTTGAAGAGTTGCTCAGGATCTTGGATAATTCATGATGGACTGTGGACATGTATGCAAGTGACAAGTCTCGTATAAACCTCATGTACAATTTACCATAAAGTTCATTTCAACCAGTACCTGATGTCCAGGTGTTTCAGAGTCTAAGCATCTTGAAACAGAAATTATTTATTCATTTAAAGGATGAGAAATTGAACGATGAACTGCAAGTCATACACAGGGGACTTGATGTGATCTGATTACTATAGCCAAGAGGTCCATCCAGCCTAGTGCCCTGTCTCCATGACCCTCATCATGAGGTTTTGGTTATTCTGCTCCCATCAACTTTTTATTAGTCTGGCCCTTGTCTGAGGCCCTGAATTACAAGCCCTTCACCTGGCCTTGGCCAAGCTGCCTGTTAATGACACCAGAAGGATGGAATAAGACAGGAACTCTGGGGGTCGTTTCCATTCCCACTGCTTGTCACACTGTTAAGCAGTATCCTCTGGCTCCTTTGATGTCTTTGAGGAGTGATGGATGCTCTTGGGCAGTGTCTGGTGTCCCCCTCTGGTTCCCTGATCATAATTTTGGACCCTTGCCACCTTTCTTTTTATTGACCCCCACAATAATTTGGCTTCCCTTCCCTGTATTCTCCTCCCACCTTTTTCTTGGGTGGTGGCAGTGTATAAAGCCATCCCTAAAAGGGAAAGCAACAGGCAAGCAGTAAAACAAGCAATAAATGAGAAAAGGTCAGTTGAGTAGCATTGCTTCCCTAAGGTGCTGTGCCAAGCTCCTGCAGTGTAGGAGCTTCCTGAGCCAGGAGTTGGAGCCTGGGCTGACTTCTGTTCTGCAAATGTGTCCAGTGGCTCTCGTGGCTGGTGCCCAGCGCTGGCAGGAGCACTGCTCCACTTCCGAAGTTGGTGGGCTCATCTGCAGGTGCAGACCGTTTGTCCCTTTGTTGTATTCGGTAGGCTCAGTGCAATGACTTAATTTATTTTGAATTTAGAAACCTTCTTGAGAGTTGAAAGGCTTCATAACAAGGTACAAGTAAAAGGAAAGACACAACATATTTTTTGAGAGAGTAAAAAGCAAGGATCTGGTTTGACTGTATGAAAAGCTCTGGAGTGTTTTAAATTTCTGTACAAAGGATGGCTTTGTAGTTACTGCCACTTCCACTTTTTGGAAGATGTGTTTAATTACAAACCACTGCTGTTACAGCTCGAAATGTGTTTCCTAACTAACATTAAACAATGCATCCTGAAAGCAGAGATGTGGGGAAGGCTTTTAGGAAAGTGAGTGTATCCATCCCTTATTTGTTACTCCACAGCACTTCCACTGCTGGTGGAGTCCTCAATCACAGTACTCTTATTTTGTACTGGTACAGTGAAGAGTGCAATACGATTGTGTGGGTGGTTTTTTTCCCCCTCTCCTAGCTGGTGTTAGGGAGAAAAAATAATGACATAAGATGCAATAAACAGTAGCAAAAAAAAAAAAAAGCTGGAAGGTTTATTTGGAGCAAAACAGAATAATATGAATTAGTTGTGCAAGGTTAAAAGCTTATAACGTCAAGAAAAAGAAAGTTAATTTCTGGTCTGTATGCATCAGTACTTTAGCATCAGGTGTTTTAAGCTGTTTTACTTAGTTTGCAGGAATTGCTTAAGATGATTTGATTATGTTTAACAGAATATTGTCATGGGCCTAGGGCCAATGGTTATCAGTGAAAGACGCAGTGTTCAGCAGAACCAGAAGCAAAGTCCTGGTGCAAAGCCAATTGAACAGGATTTCTTAGCTCATCTGTTTTTTGTTAGGTAGCTTTGTCTTGTTTCCAGATCCTGGGAATGAGGAGAAGGGGTGAAGAGAGAAAATGTGTCTTTAATCAGATATAAGTTGGTTTCCATTCAGTAAGTGGCTGTTATTAGCTTAAAATCCTCTCTTTTTCCAGCAAGACCAGCCAAGCAATGACTCCTTCCTCTCAAACCTTCCCGTTCCTCCCTGTTGCTTTTATGAAATGTGGGTGGGTCAGTGACATTTGTGTGTGTGTGGTTTTTGTTTGGTTTTTTGTTTTGTTTTTAAACAAAAGTTGCTTTAACTGGTCATCCATATGCTAAGGCAGTGACTCAAAAGGATTACTGTCCAGGCAGACTGTTGTTAGCTCTGATTCTCATGCACCAGTGTGCACCCTTAGCAAGTTTGTACTTGACAGAAGTTGGTTATGGCTTTGCAGGTAACTGGTAAGCATACAAAAATTAATTGCACCAGTGTTTTTTTTATTATTACTTGCTTTGCTCTTCTGGAGCAGCTGCAAAGTTCTCATCAGTCAGTGCCCTCCGTGCTCTCAGTGTCTGCAGCCGTGTTGACAGTTTGCAGGGAGAGGAGATTGTGTGTGTTAGAGCATCCTACCTTACATATTCTTCCACATAAACATCTTCTAAATGACTGTGACTAACTCATCCAAACAATGCTTATGCATTACATTCATGTTCATTCTTCTTCCTGGGGTTTGTTTTGGGTGGGGGGGAGGGGGGGTGTTTGTCCTCCTTAACTTGCAGCATGTGTTGGTGGAGCTGCAAGTTGAGAGTTGTCGGGGGGTGTGCAGTGATGGTGCAATTCTTCTTCCCATGAAACTAATTCATTGTTTACAGCTAAGAGATGTTGTTGAAGGTTGTCGTGAGCATAAAGTTAAATTCTTGGCCTTATCACTTGTGGGTTTTGTTATTTATTTTTTCTTTAAAAAAATAATTGCTTTGTAATTTTTAGCTAAGACTGACAGTGTTCCTGAATCAAAGTGAAGGACTGAAAAAAAAAGTTCTAAACAACTTTTTCTAGAAACTTTAAAAAGCATTTTACTTTGAAGAATCTTTATGCTCATGTTCTTCTTTGCTTGAGTGAGTGCTCTTCTTTTAGTAGCTTTTGCAAATGGAGAAAACTATGGAAAACTTTTCACTCTTGTAACAGGATGAATTTTTGTTACATAGTTTTTAGTTGCTCCTATGCTGGGCATGCAATTGAGAAAAAAGAGACTAAATTTATTCTAATACAGACTGTCCATTTCCTCCATGTTTAAGCAAATTGTCTCTTATCAAACCTCTGATTATAGGAGTCTCATTTTTTCAAACATGCATGTCAGCTCAAACAACTCCAGTATTTATATACTTCTGACTGTTTAAAAATTGTTAATGAAGGTCTAGATTTAGAAGATGGGGTCAGCTAAAAGCACTGATGGGTATTGCATAACATATCAATTTAGGAATGAAAATGTGGTTTGAGTAGGGTCAGATTCTGGTTATTTCTGACTGTAGCTTAAATGGCACTTATTATTGCAGATTGAGCACTGAAGATGATCAGAACAAAAATACCCAGGTTTTCTTTTCCTTTTATTGCCCGCCATCAGTGGTTTTTTGCAAGCTAAGCAAGAATTAATTTTGTAGCACTGGCAAATTCTTGTGCCAACTGGTAAAGTAGGCTAATTTATAACAAACTTTTTCTTATTTGAGGAATACTTGTGGCAAAAATTAACTTATCAAAAAGGTTGCCCCTTCTTGCATTCATTGCTAACTTAAGGTTGGTAATTGGAACCTGTGCTAGTGTAGTTTGGGGTTCGAAGAGCTGTGCTCTGTAGCAACAGCCTAGTTGTTACATCTTCGCTGACTGTGTATCCCTAGGGTCTGAAATGCATACTCTGGTTCTGAGAGTGGCAGTAAACTATTCTTCCATTCTTTGCTAATGACTTTAGGGAACCTTTATGCAGTTTTCCGCCTCAAGGGTGGGAAGAGACGCTGTGAGGTTGGAAGGGCTCTCAGTAGTTGAATCAGAGTGGTCCAGCAGATGTACAAGTCTCAACTGGGCTCTACTATCCCTCTTCCCAGGCTGAGTCCCCTTGTTTTGTTTGAAAGTGCTGTCCGTATAGGCTTAAATGTGAGAAATGTGGCTGAGAGGGTTGGGGTTTTGGAGTTTGAAGTTGTCATCAATGCAGGGATAAGTTAGTTGAAAGTTGTTTTTTTTGCTTAAAATGCAAGTGTGTTGCCCTTCTGCATGGTCAGAGTGTCACAGTCCTGATCCAAAGAGCACACAGCTAAAATACAGCTGTTAAAAATCTAGTGATTACTTGTTCTGATTTTGGTATCTTTCATGATGTTAGTATTGCAGGTCTTCAGCATAAAATGCACAACATTATTGTGAAGACTGAATTAATGGATTTATTATTAATAATAATCGCTCACTTGCTCATGACACTTTTTTTAGGAAAAGCATGTGTTTTCTAAAAAACCCCACATGTTTAGCAAAAGCATCCATTTTCTTTATGTAGTTGGAATCCTGCTTGAGTTTTGGAAACTGAAGACTGTGCAGAAATAAATTGGACGCTTGTTGGGACATACCGGGATATCCATCTGGACAGTTAAATGGGTATAAACATGAGTTTGGTTCTTGCATTCTTTTAGGATGTCTTCCATAAACTGGAGTCTTAGTATGACATAAATAAGCCCCTAATTGCCATTGCTTGCTGAGAATTGGCTTGCCATGCACCTCCTTTCTAGCTCCTTTGAGGCAAAACAATCCTGGCAAAAATAAAATTATCAGAGCTGAACGCATACGTAACCAAAGGCAAGAGGATGTTGTTAGCACTGGCATCTCCAAAACCAGTTTATTTGTAGTTGTGAAATCACTGCTGTGGTGCCAGGAATACCACAATGAAGCTGCTTGCGCAGAGTGAGCCTTCCATCCTCTTAATGATAGCTGGACCAAAACGAAGGTGTGAAGACACCTGTTACAGAGTGCATTCCTCTTTTTGGAATGAAAATAAGTTACTTGAAGCCACTGTACTATAGCAATTGGGAAGCTGTTAGGAGATAGTACATGCAACAGGCTTGCCAAAGTAGTATCTTAATCTGGTGATATGCTCCATGCGTGCTTTCCTGTGATGGTGCATGGTATAAGATGGGCTGTATTTCCAGAGGGGAAAAGATGACACACTTTCTATGGCACACTGCTGGCTTCAGTAACAAGGCAGCAGGCAGGAGATAACACCCATGTAGAAGAGAAAACAGAGTTATAAACTTCATTGATTTGTGTTCGGACACCAGATTAGGTTGCATCTCTTAACTCAGTAGCAAGGTCTAAACAAATGGAGAAGTAGAGAAGCATTTGTTTGTTACCAGCTCTGCAAGGTGTTCTGATGAGTGGTTTCAGGTGCCTTTCTATAGAGGCCTTCTCCACAAGAGCAACAGAGAGAAACTGATGAAAACAGATTGAGAGCTGGATCTGGAATGGTACTGGTGAGAAATAGGCTTATCTGAACTGGAATTTCTTCTTTTCACTTGGCTGGTTACTACAGTCTGTGAAACAATGTGTAGCAAAGTTGAATACACTCAAATGACAGAAATGTTTTGATAATCAAAGAATATGCAACATCAGTGCAACATCTGAGTTTGTATTCATATTTCAGATTATGAAATTCTAATAGTGAGGATTTTTAAGGAGGTAGTACCTTCATGGCATTTATGGTGGAGAAGGTTTGGTAGCTGAGCAGATGAAATTTAACGTTGAAGGCTATGTTAGAAGAGGAAGACTATCTGTTTTTAGTTGTGTATACTTGGCGTTAAATAAAAAGAGTTTAAATCAAACCTGCTTAAATCCTCCTTGAAAAGCATCACGTATACCAAACATCCTTGACTAGCATCTATTCAGCTGCTGAGAGGAGTAGTGCTTTATTTGTGGAACAGGGCAGGCATTCATTTGGAGACTGTGAAAGGAAAGAGGAAAGAATGAAACTTTTTTCTTTTTTCCTGCATACTCTTAGTTATATGGGGAACAGTTTTGAACTGTCAGTGGCGCATGATGAAGCCCCTGCATGTGAGCTGGGTTTAATATGAAGTGTGCCTTAACCTTTTTCAAACCAAAAATAGTCATAAGATTTGTGTTAATGGTCTATGTTAGATACCCAGTTCCCACAGATCTTTATCTGCTCTGTCTTGTCCTCCACCTTCAGCAAGGCGTAGAGGATCCCTGCTGGTTATTAGATGGGTTAGGCACTTAGGCAACAAACCAAAAGGGTTCCCTTGGGAACAGGGAAGCTGGTTCACTTTCTGGCTGGAAGATGAAGCTGGGTCATTGTGTTGTGAATCCCATTATGTTCCATGCTTGTGACTTGGGTGATGGAATAAGGGCTATTCTCATTACATTGCATAGAATATCCAAAGACAGTCTGCAAGCATGGTAAAGGACAGGATTATCATTCAAAAGGACTGTGACTACTTAAAGAAATATGAGAGAAAGAAATAAGCTGCAAAATAATGCAGTCAAGTACATATTACTGTGCCTGGGCACAATCAGCTGCACAAAATGAGGAACAACTAGGTGGGTAGCAGAAAGGGCATTAAAATGGAGAATGTCCTCCCAGGTATAAAATGTTCTTGTACTGTACTCTTGTTAGGTTTTTTGGATAGCATAATGCTTGAATTCAGCATGTGGTCTATTGTGCTTGGCCCAGGTTAGCTGACCACTGTTTGAATGCAGTCTTCCCTAAGAAAAAACAAAAAGAGAATGATGAATGTAGTTAAAAGCTTTTAGCAAGCAGCATGTCAGGATAGTTAAAATTTGAAGACTGATAGAAGATGACGTGTAAAAGACTCTTCAGGTAATACAGGGTGGTGGGACTTGAGTTGCAGCACAGGAGATGGGCAGTTAGATCTTCTGCCATGTAACCAAAAGATTTACTCTGGTCCAGAGGTTGGGAGGCTGCAGAATCTCCTGGTACGGAGCAGGTTGAACATATTAGCTCAGCAGTGCCTGAGATACCTGCACCTGAAGGCAGTGCTGGCTGTGGGAGTGCAACCTGGAAAAACAGAACCATGAGCACTAGGCTGTTCTGTGATTCTGTTGTGTGCAGATCTCGTTATTGAAATAGTGCTCCTTCATGAGCTTTTTGAAAAGCCTTGGGTGCCTTCAGGACGCTTCTGTAAAGAAGCTGCAGAGCTACATTCCTATGCTTGCCAAAATCTAGAAATTATTTGCATGCCAGTATTCTGGAAGTAGGTATCTGAAGTTACTCCTGAAACCTTGAATTACCAGTTTTTGAAAACACTACGACCTTAGTTGTGGCTTGGAAAGACCACTGTACGCATATCACCTTCAGCGTGTTCACGGCAGGCCAGCTTGTATGGTAATACAAGGTCATGGTATGATCATGGTCATACCAGGCCATGGTATGTAAATGCAGCCCCAGCAGTTTAATACATCCTTCTGCTCAGGTCTGTTCCCTCACCTCTCCCGAGCAGGGCTGCGACCTGCCCTGGGGTGCAGTTCGGGGGCAGAGCTGCTCTTGGTGCTGCTGCAGTCCCGACCTCTTCCCTGTGTGGTCCTACTTCCTCCCTCAGCAGAGTAAGCTGGCAAGGTAATTTTTATAGCTACTGGCTTACTCTAAGACCATTTTAGCTCCCTGAAGTGGCTCACTGCATCAGCTGTGTGCCAGTGTGCGTGCCTGTTTGAGGCAGGTTTGTGTCAGGGAAAGGAGCAGTAGGACTGTGGCAGTGTTTGCTTAAAGTAGTGTAATGGAAACCACTTCTTAAGCTTCAGTTGTTGCTGAGATCTTGATTCTTTGTGTAAAGCAAGGGGCAAGTTTTCCTGGGATGGCTCTGCTTGCAGAGCTGCTTGTTGGCTGGAAATTGTCAGGTTCCTGGAGGCAACAGGGAAATCGAAGTGGCTTCTTTAAACTGCTGTTCTTTCCCTACCCTCATGTCCTGGCAAGTGCACTAAACACCAGTAAGATATAATTGCATTACTCTTGAACTATCTACGACAATAAGGAGCACCATCATGACTAGTGTAATAACCTGAAGGGTTTACAGTTAACGTGCTGGGCTAACAGCATGGTTTAAGGTTGGGACTTCATGTGTCTGACCATTAGATGTGCTGGGAAGGTGTTTGACTCTCTGCAGTGGCTCCATTTGATGCTCTGTTTTCAGTGGCACCTGGTTCAACTTGGCTCTGATGTCCAACTTTGCCTCATGTTTCCACTTGAAGGGCTTTGTCAACGTTGCCAGCTGATGTAGCCATCTCTTCTTGCCATCTCCTGTTCCGCTTGCAGTGGTATCTGTGGTGGCACGGTGAACCAGATGGGGGTCTCAGCCCACCCTGCAAAAATGGATTTATTTCCCTCCAGCCAAATCAGTTCTCCATCTGGTTAATTGCTCAGCTGTGGGGAAAGCTGTGCCAGTACCGAGGGGGTGTAATGTGAAGATGGGAATGAGTTCCTAGAGAGGTGTGGGAGGAGGAACATTGGTTTTTAAGCAGCTTTCCTGCTGCTTGTGAAACCACAGGCTAGGCAACCGCAACTCCTTGTGCGGTGGTGTCTTTCTATATATTCCAGCACTTCAGATTCAGCATTGCTTGCTCTCTTCCACTGTGTGGTCTGTGCTGCTTTGTCCTTGGAATTCCTGCTTTGAGTGCAAGTACTGCTGCATGTCTTGTGCATGGTAGGTCTGTGGTGTGGAGAATCTGTTTCCATATCAGCTGGGTCATCCCAGCTGTCTGAAACCAGTGCTATGCTGGCCTGCAGTTGGGTCTATCTTCCAGAGGATGTCCTCTTTCTTTATGAAATGTTGCAGTTATTGCAGGCATCGTGGGAATCGTTGTGTGCTCTCCAAGAGCCAACAATTAAGCACTCTGCTACAATATTTTCTGACTTGGTTTACTACCTGTCACCATATTTGAATTCAGTGAGGCAAGAGCTTGAGCAGTCACAGGGACAAGGCAGGTTCCAGAGAATTAGGGCGTTCTTGTGGTGGGAGTGCAGCCCTGCTTTAACGTGGCCCTGGCAGTTGTCCTTTTATCCCCTAAACCCACCCCGTTCATACATGTGTCTGTAAGGTATAGGCTGTTACTGTATTCTTCACAAGTATTTAATTGAATAAACATATTTACTACAATGTACAAATGGTATCCAAGTTGTTGCTACCAAACAGTGTATTTGGTATCAACCTATGCTTTTTGGATAAATTTCAATGAAGTTCATACTAAGTGGTTTTATAGACCATTACTTTTGGCCAATTCATGAGCTATCATACTAATGTATTTTCAGATAAATTGCCTTCATTATCCTACTAATACAATTAATGTGTCTTCTCACAGTTACTTCGTCCTGCACTTTGTTTCTGTGAAAGGCATAACAGCATTAAATATATAGAAACACCTTTTACCTGGAAACCTAATGGGCTTTCCAGAGCCCTGGGTATGTTTCTCAGAAACCATAAAGGCTTTCAGCATATTTTTCTTGGCTTCTTACATAGGAAGGATTCACGCCGACCTAACCAGGAGGGAATAAAACAGTGAAATTCCTTGCTGAGGGTAGGATGTTACCGGGGGGTGAAGGGCATTTCACAGCTTGCCCTGTGCCAGCATCTGGGCCGTGGCACAAGCCAGTGCAGAGCTGCACCAGCAAAAATAAAAGGGGGTGACTGGCAGAGAAGGATAGTTAGTGAGTTCACAGGACTTAGACGAGTGTCAGAGGTAGGGTGAGGAAGAGGAGGTGGCCATCCTCCACCCTCCTGCAGTCAGCTCCCTGGGTGGGGGTCTCTGGAGCTGCAGCCTGGTGGCATGCCTTCTGCTGTGGGAGCTGGGACCCTTCATGTGCACCTTCAAGCTTTTTGATTTAAAACTGTCAGAAATGTTATAGGTATGCTAGCATGGATCAGTCTCTTCCTATTCTCTCTTTTTTTAGCTTTCAGCTTTTTAAGTTTTCTTTCTCTCCAGCAGTGTAGGCACTTGGAGCGTGGGCATAAGTGGAAAGCTGAATGCAGGTTAAGTGAATATTCCTGCTTTGCACCTTGCAAAGTTGTACTTCAGTGCATGACAGCATGTAGGCTTTTCAGGGCAAATATGTGTTTTCAGTAGCGTGGCGAGTACTTAATCTATTGTATCATGTCCATGGTATGAGAAAGCCTATGTAATGTCTCAAGGATCAGCCTGCCATGAAGGTGCTGTTGACTGAAGCCAGGTAGTGCTAAGCCCGGACTTCTTCATGCCCTCTCAGGCTGAGCTTTTTGAGTGCCCGAGAGATTTTATTCTTCAATGGGAAACAAGTCAGCCATGTCTGTGCTGTTTCTGTGTGTTTAACTGTCAGTGTCAGTATAGAATGGTTGGTTGTTGGTATGTGTTGTAAACATAATTGGTTACCAAAATTAGTGCCTTGCCTCCTGCTTCTTAAAAATAATGGGACGTTGTGCTTGTCTGGCAGCTCGAGGACATCTGGTGCTGTCAGACTAATCTGTCTGCTGAGATGCTATGCAGACAATGCCCTGTCCAGAGTAAGATTTAAAAATATAGGCTAAAAAGCTTTAAAACAACTTCAGCAGTAGGTGCTTAGGAAAAGGTGTGGAAGGCGACTTTGGAAATATATTTCTCTTCCTGACTTTTTTAAAAATAAAAAGTTAACAAACATGGGTTTAGTTTAATCTTGAATTTTGAGGGCAACCCAAAGCAGGAAGATCTGGAATCAGTATTAAGTCTGAAGTGGTATGAACTGGTTTTATGGACCTGTAAATACTTTAAATCCATTTTTTACTGAAATTATGTTTCTGGTTATTCCTTTGTTGTGCTGTACAGCACAACAGTGTTAATCTAGTGATCTGTTGTAGTTCATTATTTTTACTTTTTTTGGACTACTGGTTTCAAAAGCAGAGCTATTTTAGTAGTTTCACTATACTTTCCCCTAATCATATTTGCTGTTCCATTGGGAAGTTGATATAAAACTGTAATGGGAAGGGACAGCTCAGTGGCAGCTTTTAACAGATCTCTTCATGCAAATCTGCTTTCCCCTCCTATGTAGATGTTAAGGGGAGGTGTAGTAGATACATAAGCTGTTGACTGTGAACCAACTGGATTTTCTGGCTTTATTAGGCTTATATTTGCTATCTTACTTTTGTACTTCCAAAATGTGAATTGAATGAGTTGAGTTAGAACCTGGCTCCTGGTTTGACAAAGCGTTTGGGGTAGTGACTCGTGGTGGATCTGAGAAAACTGGCAGTTTTCTGGTGCTGTTGAAGTCGAGGTGTTCCCTACTGCTCCCCCAAGACCTTGGGCTGTGTCTCAAAGCTGGTCTGGGAGCACAGGCCAGCTGGCCCTGGAGGGAGGCAGCAGAAATCAGGAAGGCCTTACGTGCTTAGCCTCCAGCTTTGTAGGTAAAGTGCTCCCATTACCTGTGAGGTCCTTTTTCATTGCTTGGGGACCACTGATGAGTAGACCAAACATTGCCTATCTTGTCATTGCTCTGATGACGTATTGTGGCTTTCCAGTAGGTTTTGGTGTGGGTTTGTTTTTTTGTTTTTGTTTTCTAACCAAAATGTACAGGTAATGTCTGTATATTGTCATAACAAGCAATTTTTTTAAACTTTCACCAGTTGAACCCAAACTGATATTTCCAGAGACAGTATAACTTACACCGAATGGATGTGTTGTGTGTTTAATAGCCTCCATTTTAAAATACATTCCAACAGCATTAATAATAATAAATTGTATTAATGTAGCTCTCTTCTTCTTCTAGAAATGACTGCTGTTACTGCAGGCAACGTTAACTTCAAATGGGACCCCAAAAGCTTGGAGATAAGAACATTGGCAGTTGAAAGACTACTTGAGCCCCTTGTTACACAGGTGGGGAAAAAAAGGGGGGGGGGGGCAAAAAACCTTAATAAGTATGATTACCTGTTTTGATGTTGTATTTCAATTAAGTAACTTTCAAAGCTTAAATTACAGAAGAAAAAACACTACAATACTAAAGATGGAAAAAAGTGTACAAGTAATTTCTTTGTTCAGTTTTATTGTAACAGAGTTATTGGGCACAAGTCTGGAAAGACTGTGCTTCTTCAGCACCTGATAAGACACAGTATTTCAATTAGAAGTGTAGAAATGCATGTTAGTAACTAATGTTCCATTGCTGCTGTGCTGTCTCTCACCTTTATTTTGGGTGGTTTGCTGCTTATTTGTTGAGTCTTTCAAAAAGCTGTGCTATGTATCATTTAGAAACTGATATTTGGGAATTACAAAAGTCCCTTGCAACGAAGCTGTTAGTGCTTGCCAGAAGTAGAGTATCATAAGTGGTTTTGTTTGGTTTTCTTTCTTTGAGATTTCCTGTGTTTAGAGTTCCGTTTGGAAGGAGGTTCAGGTAAATGGTGAAATGTGTGGTGGGGGATGTTTGCAACCTGTCTAGAACTGCCTTGTGTTGTAAATAGATTACTGACACCTCTTAACCAAGTTCCACCCAAGAAGTATGCTTCTATGGCATTTGTTACTGTTTCAGTATATCTTTTACAAGATATGCATGCTTTCTGTTAACTTCTGCCTACGCTTTGTGCTGGATTCGCGAATAAAAGCTTATTTCTGCATGGTATATATTGCCCAGTGAAATGCACTGAAGAATATAGGAGAGCTGGAGTAAGTCTTGTAAATGTAAGCTATGCATATTGGGCATTTTGAAGATTCTTGGAAGAGACTTTATAGGAGATCTGGAAGAGAACGTGCACTGGAGTTGGTTAACTCATCTTCTTTAGCATTTTTTCCTGAAATATGAAATTTTAAAAAAGACATTATGAACTGGACGCAACTCCTGTTTCAAGCTCTGTTTCCAGTATTAACATCCCTTTAATTGCCAAGCTGCTGTCTGTACCTGCCATTTGTTCTCTGCAGATATTCAGATGGGCAGTTGAATGATCTACTATATAGATTTTTAGCTGGAGTTACTGATGGAGAGAAATTGTCTTACTTAAGAGAAATTGTCCTAATTTGGCA
Organism: Ciconia boyciana; assembly: GCF_034638445.1. NCBI lineage: Eukaryota > Metazoa > Chordata > Aves > Ciconiiformes > Ciconiidae > Ciconia > Ciconia boyciana. Next base: position 20,036,600 of record NC_132942.1, read on the forward strand.
AACTTAACTGAGCAAACTTGTTTATAGGACCTTTTTGTCCAAGCTTAGTGTCTGTAATTTACTCCTCAAGTAGCACAATAGGCTGTACTGGCAATCCCAAATTTTGTGAATGATGTGACTGGCAAAATACAGAGAGGAAAGTAGAGTAAGTGGCCTTGTTGCAACTTGTTCTTTATTTGTAGTACATGATGAACTGAGACTACCCAGTACAAATACTCCCCATTAACTGACAGTGATATTCCCAACTGATGGCTTTCACTCTCTGAATCAACCTACTGAGAAGATGGATTCAGCTCTGGGGACCTTTATGTCAGCAGTCCTTGGGCTTTCCAGAGTAGTAATATTTTTAGTGTTGGAATTTAATGTCCCTCTGAAGTAGCTTTGTATGCATTTTCCTAGACTTAACAAAAAGGAGTGGCGGGGGGGGGGGGGAGGCAAATGGAAAAGTATGTGTGGATTTCGTGACATCTATCTGCATTTGATTGAAGGGGATGGATCCTGATCCTGAGGAGTACCTGGTGGTCCTCTGGCTGCTGGTGACCAGGTCCTAGCAGGGTTTCAGTCAAAAACATAAAACTTGGAAGTATTTCTTGATTGCAGGAGGATTGTGAGAGTGGGGTTTTGATTGTTTTAGGAAAATAATAAGCTCTAGGAAATAATTTGCTCTGCATTTAGTCCATTCGCTGTAGTACTATCTTGGACTGAAAAGATACTGTGTTGCTAGGTGTCTGTAGATAATGGCTTCAACCTTGTTTGGGGTCTCTTATGCCTGGAGAGCTATCCCAAACTAATTATCCCCAACTTGGTTTCTTTTTATGTGGTGCCAAATAGTTCTGGCCTGTTACTGAGATTGCAGTTTATCAAAAATACAAATAGATCTCAATTCTTAAAATCAAATGTTCAGGTCTGCTGCTGTTAAGAAAAATCTCTAAGCAGTTTAGCTGAATTTATAATGCTCGTCTAAGGAATCAAGAAGCATGATAATGTTTAAAGAGATGTGAAAAACACTTGTGTTTGAGTTTAACCTTTGGAACTGGCAATAGTGCCAGTTCACTGGTATTAGTGATATGCTGTCTAGAAAAAATACACGTGGCCTTGCTGTCAAATTGATAAACTTCCAGTTTGTTTCATGGGTTTTTTTGTTTGTTTTTCCCCCCCCCCCTCCATCTATGCCTTTAGGTAACGACACTGGTTAACACTAGCAACAAGGGCCCCTCTAATAAAAAGCGAGGGCGTTCTAAAAAGGCCCATGTTTTGGCTGCTTCGGTTGAACAAGCAACAGAGAATTTCCTGGAGAAAGGAGACAAAATTGCAAAAGAGAGCCAGTTCCTTAAAGAGGAGCTGGTAGCGGCTGTGGAAGATGTTCGTAAGCAAGGTAAGAGCTATGTATCTGATAGCTTGTAAAACTGGTTTTCCAGAGTAAGCAGAACTGTTCCCATTTCCCTTTTGCTGTTATTTCTAATGACTCTGCTCCTCTCCACTTGTGTAGCTTCTTGGCTTCTCTTGCTGGCTTCCTTGAGGAATAAAATGAACTGGGCAGATCTGGAAATTGGATGTCCCAAGTCGAGATTGAGAAGAGAGGCAGAATGGCTGACTCTTTGAAGAGCACTCAGTTTAGACTAAAAAGTAAACTCCCCCCCTCTATAAATGTTATGGAACTATGTCTCAAATATGTCAATAACTTCTTCAATATTTGAATGTATACAAAACAGCATTGTAGGAGGAAGAGCTGAGTGTTGACGTGACAGAGATGGGTGTCTTGAATATGCAAAATGTAAACAGCAACAAACAGAATGCGAGGACCTTGATTAAATATTCCAGGCTTCCTCCCCCACATCTAGTGTCGATTTTTATCCTTTTCTTTTTTACTTTCTTGGAGAAGACCTGCAAGAAAAGTCTATGGAGCTGGCTTACTCTAAAATATGCACTAGTAAATATTGTTGCTCATAAATCATTTATCATTCTTCCAGTCATGAGCCTTTTCTATGCTTCAGTGAAACCCAGTCAACTGGTATTAATGGTGGCTGCTGCTGCAAAAAAAGGAAAACTCATTAGCATTAATTACTTGTTTGTAGCTGAAGTTGCACAGTGATGAAATATTAGCTGAAAATGGTTCTAAGTTGGATGAGCCTGGTTGACAGACCAAAGAAAGATCAACATAGAGCTGCAATATAAGGGGCTAATTGAGTTGGCTTAATTTAACAACAACAAACAGCAGCAAAAGAGACACCTTTGTCTTGAAGCCTTTAATTCTTGGTGTTTGCTTGATTGCTGCTCAGAATTGAGAGTCAGAGCTCATCTGTGAGTGCCTTCAAATGAGTCTTAGTGATATTAGTGAACAAGAGAGCTGTACTCAGTCCTCAGGATTGAGAAGTTCCATTAGCTGAATTTGTAGTTGCAGCAAGAAGCTGGTAGGAAGGAGAGACTGATATAAAAACCTTCAGGATGACCCTTTCACTTGTTTCTTGGCCCCTGCTTGATTTTGAGACTACACATAGACTTGATGCCGAAACCTCTCTGCTCTGTTGATCTCTGACAGAGGAGGTGGAGTTCATAGCTGAGAGGTGCTGGAGTGAAATAACTTCCCACCTTAATGTCGTTTCACTTCTTCCTCCCTTTTTACCGTTTGCAGCTTGCATGAAATCTGGTGTATAGAGAGGATAGCTGTATCTGTTTTCTGAAGCTGCGTGGATGATGATTAGACTTGAGTGATTTGCCTGAATACGTCTGGTGCCTGCTGCCGTTTGTGGTGATGCAGTTGCAGCAGGGCTGGGCTGCTGGGACAGCACAACCAGGGATAAAAGCCTGTGCCCCGTTATGGTGCTTGTGTTCAGTCAGGTTTAGCAGAGCAGCTCTTCATAAGGAAATTAAAAAACAAACCTTTGAGGAACTTAGAAGCAAATGGTGAAAAATGAGATGCAACAGAGGGAAGGCTTATTGCTGCCAGTGCCCAGGGGAGGACTGCAGTTCTCAGTGCTAATAACAGCAAGGAGATGCAAACTCTCAATGTACATGTTTATATACAGTCTGTGCACTTCAGAAGCTTTTCCAGTATTGTGGTAGACCAGTTGAATTAATGAACTGGAGAAATGAGCGGTGTGTAATACAAAGTCTGTGCATGTGCTTAGCAAAACTTCCAGTGCCTTTATCTGCCTTTTGCTATGGGGAGCAAAAGTGGAGAGGAGAATTTGAGTGCCTTGATCAGCAATAGGGTGATCATTAACTGGCAGCATCTGTGTGTCTGACAGCAGCAGTAGGATTATAGATGTGTAGCACAATTTATCTTCAGCAGAAGACAGGAAAATAGAATTAATAATGCCTCTATTTAGAGTAGGAAGAGGTTTAGTTACCATAATAAAAAAAGATTAATGAATGTAGACAGAGGTTATGAAGATGATTAGGACAATAGATAACTTGTCTCATCAGAGAAAATTAAAAATTTTTTTTAGCCTAGCAAGAAGATGATTGAGAGGCTACGCGATTTTAGCGAGCACGCTTGTTCATAAAATCCCATTTGTTGGGGGTAAAAACAAAGAAGTGAAAAGAGCTATTTAGAATGAATGATAGTATGACTACATACTAAATCAATATAAGTGGATCTTCAAAGTCTTCCTGATTTTTTGCAATGGAAGAATAAATTACAACTTGCTTTAAATATTAAACAAGTTCATGAAATATCCTAAAAGTGAGATTCCTGGCCCTTTAAAGCTTTGGACTTTTTACTTCTTCTAAAGTAGTGAAACTTCTTCAAATAAAATTTTGAACAGAATAGCAGAGACAAAGAACCAAAGTGTTTTTTCAGAGTGGATCCTGCTGTGGTTATAGAAAAGACTTAGTACTGGGAAAATGTCTGATGTGAACGTCTCGGATTTCAGCATCCTTACAGTGTTTGTTACATTGATCTCTGCCATTGGAGTTTTGCTGGGTAATAGAAGGGGCAATATTGGTCTTGCCCGGTCTTACTCCCCCCACTGTGAGCTCTTTGTAGGGTTTTACCTTCTTATGAAGCGTTGAAGACTGACTGTACGTTGAAATGGTCAGCTCTGCTGCTGCTGTTGGGAGGTGTTTTGGAACTGAACCAGTTTCTTACCCAGGTGCTTGGCACTGAGACAGGTTGCAAACTCCAGGGTCAAGAAGGAAATTTCTTCTGGGTCAGGCTGACCAGGCTATTCCTGTTTTCCTGGAGTACTGATGACCATAGTTCATTGCCTCTATATATCTGTATGCTAGTGTGGGGATCCAGGGTATTAGCTATGCTCTTACTGTTGTGTTTCTTCCTATGGTAATATTACACCAGAAATTAAAGCTTAAAATTAAAAAGCTTAAGCCTATGCATAGGGTTTGAGGTAAGAGAATGGATGCATGGTCTTGTGAATCCAGTGGACTTTGATCATGTTTCATGGTTGCCAATGCAGGGGAGTGAACCTACTGATTCAGTGTGGTGTCTTTCCACCCTGTTTTTCTGAGTGAAGCTTTCTCTAAAACTGCACAGTGAGGCAAATTATGAAAGGGTAAAACATTTTTTCAACTGTACGTCACCCAAAATGCATGGCTTAAGGATTTCCAAGGAACAGGAGGAGGCCAGTTGTGGAATAACTTGAAGTTAAACACTGAATTCTTCTTGGAAAACTCAACTTTAAAATTCTGTTGTGACCAGTTAGCTTAATTTCTTGGAAGGGTGCAAAGAGTTCTCAGTTTTTTTCCTGCAAGAAAAATGTTTTGGGAGTATACCACTTGTATTAAAGTAATCCTCCAGCCAAGGACTTGAGGTCTTTGAAAAGCCGTTACCTAAGGGAGCTCTGAGACTGCTCTTGGCAAACTGTAGGAGGAGTGTTGTAGGCAGTACATGGATTTCACTGAAGACAAGTTTAAGGAATTAACAGAAGCTTTTGTTGCCATAAGTATCAACTCCCATGTTGATATGGCAAAAGGAGATACCGGGCCTTGTCCTTTATAGTAGAAAGCAAGGGCAGCCTGTTGTGACACTCATGGTGGACATTGAAGGTGGCATTAGTGGTAAGATAGGACTTCAGTATCCAGAATAGCAGAGTCTTCAAACTCTGATTTCATGCTTGCCTTCATTTGGTGGGGAATAGGCAACCTCTAGGGAACTGTGATAGGGTGTTATGAGCAGGTAGAGGTATGGCCTGATGGCACTCTTTGTATTTCTAATACTGCTGGCAAAGCAGCCTGGAGATAGGCTTTGAACTGGAAGGTGCTAAAGGGTATAAGGTGATGTGTGGGCATGAATTTCTAGTTTGGAAATAAAAAAAACCATCAGTGCCTGTGTGTGTCCTAGGTCTTCCCTTCCCTGCCTTGCCTTGCCTGTTTTCTCTGCTGCTTTCCCGTTCTGTCAGTGTTGGTATAAAGCCCTCTCTGTCATGGTCATCATATACCGCACTGCTGAGGAGGATTAATAGTGCTGTCTGAAAGTGCTGTCAGACCCTGTGGGCATGGTGGGAATGAGACTAGAAAATGGTAATTTTCTTTTGAGGGACTAAAATCTTACTATTTCTGAAACGAGCTTTGTTCCATTAGATTTAATTGAATTCTTAGTGCTTTATTGACAAGATCATAGTATGGCTACTGTTGCATCTTCTTTTCTCAACTCTGTTTTATTATCTTTCCCTTGTAATATCTAGTGAAAATCTAAGGTTATATTGGAAAAAATAGATTACTCATATAAGAATTCATACCAGCTGTATAATCTGAGCCTCATAGTCTGACTCTTCTGCAGTGTATTTCTTTTAACTCTTGAAATCTTGCTTTCAAACTTGCTGTGTTACCTCTGGTTCAGATTTGGAAATGAGACCGTTATGCTGGATCCAATTTGAACTGCTAAGGCGCACACATAATGCAGTAATTGCATGCTTAGGCCAGGGCAGAGTTCCCTCTTACCCTTTGAATCTAGCCAAAATAACTGCTCCATGTTGCTTTTTCTTTATAAAAGAAGTCAGAAAGCCAGCTTTCTTTAATTTGCAAAAAAATATATATATGTAACAACTTTTAAATATAATCTTCCTTTAATTCTGGGAAGCTGGTTATCTTTTGACACCCTGACAAGCTGTTTCAAACTCACTAAATCTTTTGAAGTCTTTCATTAAAATAAAAAGGAATAGCATTTTATTTCAGGACTGGCTTGTAAGGTTGCAATTTAAGAGATGGGTAGAGGATAATTTTGGTTTTTAACCTTGTTAGCAATTTCTGAGTTGCAGATGGAGTGGCCACCTCACTAACTTGTTTTAAATAGGGAATACAGTAAAAGAACATTCTTCTCTCTTGGGATTTGGAAATGTGGGAATTTTACATATAAGTAAATAAGGGATGAAATATTTGTAGTGAATTTTGTTTCTGGCATATATCCTTAAATCCTGAGATTGTTAATAGATTCCGTACTTGTGGTGGTGACATTAATTTCACTATTATTAGCCTCTTCCAGAAGGAATAAAGAAAGGGTCTTTATATCAGCTGCATAGGGGTTTTGTAATCTCATGGCTGGTTACCGTTTTTCAGCATTGGAGATGCGTTGTCTTTCACCCATCTGGAAATCTGAGGCTCTTAACGCTTGTTAAAATAATGAGTTGTGTTCCTCAAAGTTGGGTAAGGGATATGATATTTATAGCTGGTCTGTACTTGGACAGAAGCTTTTTTCATATGCCACAATACTGAAGTAGCATATTTTTTTATCGTAAAATGTTATATGCCACTCTTTGTCGTATTATTTAAGATGATGGAAGGGTGTTACATAGGAGGGAGCATTTGAACAAAATTGAGTATCTTGATGTAGTTGCTTGGACAGGCTGGCAGCTGTGTTTGGGCTGTATTTAGCTATGAAGGTGTAGAGTGCTTGGGTGCTAGAAACTCTTCTAGGGCAAGATATTAATTGCTTAATGGTAAGTATGTGGATGGTTAACCCCAGGCTCTCCAGTTGTAGGTATTTTTGAGTAGTTAAAATAGTAGTTTTAAAAAAAAGTCATTAAGATTGAAACACTTCCCATACTGGGGATACACTGCACTGATTGCCTAGCTGTGGGAGCAGGCAAGCCACTGGCAGGATATTTTGGTGGAAATCTCTCCCAGCCCTATTTGGTAGTGGGCTCGATGGGAGTCACTGTCAGCTTTCGCTTGTGAAGCGCTATTTGAGGTTCTTGTCTTCTTGTCTGAGACATGTTATTTTTGTTTTGACATTTGGCCATATGGACACTTTTTCATACAGGTTTGGGAAGCCTCTGACACAGCAGTTTGTGTTTATAACACAGCTTGCCTGCTTTCTGGTCATCTCCAGTTGCCCACAGATCTTTGGCCTTGAGTACCTAGCATTTTCTAAACTAAATCCTAGCTGTTCACCAAATGTTTCTGAAATGCAAATTGATCCAAGAATAATAATGTGGATTCCAGAACTTGCTGCTCTGTAGGAACTGTGGTACTGGAAGCAAAATGCTGCACCAGAAAGGGGGGGAGAAATCCAAAACTTACTCCTCTGACTATATGCAGACATTACTTTTATGCTTTCCAAATGCCTTCTGGAGGAATTTCTCTAGCTGTGTAAAGTGGCCTTTGCTTTTCATAGTTAACCAATTGCATTGTTACTATCTGAAACCCAAATTCTTTCCTCCTGCACCAGATGCAGACCCACAGGCTATGAAATGTTGAAGCGTTTTACTAAGCGGTGCCTTGCTTTGAATGCAAACCAGGGCTTATCCAGCCAGGTCATTGCTCGGAGTTGTTTACAGTCCCATGAGCTGTGGTGTTTCCTTGTGTGTTTACAGTACTTTCTGCTGCTTTCTGCTTAACTCCTACACGCACACAAATCAAAGCTTTTGCTTAAGCTTTGAAAGCATTGCAGTTTGAAATAACTGCAGTCCCGCATGTAATAGCAAAGGCATGCTGAATTTGCCTCTCCAGAGGATTCTGGCATGTTAAAACACCTGTACAATTGGAAATAAGGACCAAAGTGTTATTTCCCAGCCCTTTCTCCCTGTACAAGCCCCTCTACCCTGGTACCATGTGGTAACCATACTTTGAGGTAGCTACATGCAATCTTAATTGCTGGCTGTATTTAAGCAAACTCATTTTGTTTTCAAGGCTTAGATTGGCTTGCCCAGGAATCTTTACAGTTCCTTAAGAAATGCTGTGTCATGTTAAAGTCAGACCATGTTTTCCACTTGTGCAGGTGACTTGATGAAGAGCGCTTCGGGGGAGTTTGCAGATGACCCCTGCTCCTCTGTGAAACGAGGGAACATGGTCCGAGCAGCACGCGCCCTCCTCTCCGCTGTTACTCGACTGCTGATTTTGGCTGACATGGCAGATGTCTACAAGCTGCTTGTTCAACTTAAAGTAGTAAGTGTAGTTCTTTGCTGTGATTCACTTTGCTGTGCCTGGCATGCCAGGTGCGCTCTGTTAAGTGGCTTAGATTCATGCATGTGTGCTGACCCCAGTGCGTGCACTGTCAGCGGCTCGCTTCTGGAGCAGGGAGGTTTTTAGGGTTTTTCCTCTGAGAAAAACATGTGCAATAGGTGTTTGTCACTTTTTTTACACTCATCGTCAGTAGCTTTTGACACTGTGTTGTACTTTATTCTGGATGTTTAGTATTGAAACTAAATGCACTATGGTCTGCAACAGCAGGTGATAACCAGCTTTTTTTCACCTTAAAGAAATAATTTGGCTTTCCAGTACTCCCTTGTAGCTACTAGGGATGAGTAGCTCCGGTAGACTAAATAAAATGAATGTGAAATATTTGAGGAAGCCCTCTCTTCCCATGAGCAAGAGGGTGGGTGGGTGGCTTGTACAGAATTTGAAATGAAATGAGATTCAATACTGGGCCCGCTTTTGTGGCAGGGCTTTGAGGACTCTCCTTGTGCCCTTCAGCCACTGCCGCAGCTCTGCCGGGGCCCTGAGCTCCTTCATACTCTTTCAAATGTGTGTACTTGGCTGTCTCTGGTAGCTGGTGACTATGAAGTAGTAGCTAAGCCTTGAGTACTATTAGCCTTTGAAGTATCTCTCTCCAAAAAATAAAAGGCGACAGAGGAAGATTGCTTTCTCTGTCTGCTATGAAGTACATTCTGAATTACTTCCTGAACTGTGGACTGTATTACTTGGAAAAATATGTGAATATATATTCTATTAGGTGGAAGAAGGTATCTTGAAACTAAGAAATGCTGGCACGGAGCAGGATTTAGGTATCCAGTACAAAGCCCTCAAACCAGAAGTGGACAAGCTTAACATAATGGCAGCCAAAAGACAACAGGTATAGTCATGGCAGCTCTTTATTCTGTATATTATTTCTTCTTTTTCTTTTTCAAAATGTGAAAATAAGGCAGCCTTGCTGCTCTTGGACAGTACCCATTGCTGCTAATACTTTGGTTTTGTTTTACTTTATTGCCAAGTACTTTGTGTTGCACTCTGCTGTGTTTAGGAATATTTGAGCTTGCCTGGTAAGTAGAAAGTCTGCTCACCTGTAGTGTACTGCTTCTGACAGAATTTGTTCTAGTAGCATTTGTTTATGTTAATGCTTTAGTACCTTAGTGAAATGCTGCTTCCCAAGACTTGCACTTCCCATTTTGAAGCAGTGCAGGTGTGGGTAAGGAAAGAGAATTGAGGTGTGACTCGGTGTCTGGTGCACTTACCACACTGCCTTTGTGGTTTGCACAGATGGACTGAACATGTCCATTTAAACAGGGAGCAAAAGTCATGGCTGGGCACAGAATTACAACTCTTTCCAAGCAAGTGAGTGGCGATGCTTGCACTGAAATGCCCATTTGAGAAGGAGTTTAAAATCCTGTTTGTTATGTGTATGTTCTGTGTTTGGATAGCTTGTGCTTAGCCTTAAATTGTGCATAAAACTTGTTTTGTTCAACAGCACTGTTGTGACTCATTCTTGTGTAGGTAAGTTTTCAAAAGAAAGCAGAGGTGTGAGCACTTATCAGAAATAGCATAATTCTTGTAGAGCATTTCTTGTTTGTTCTGCTGGTATATACAAACCGAAACTGCTTATGCACCTCTGACACTGCTTGGTTTTTTTGCACAGATTCATCTGTGAAAATAAACTGGGTACAGTCTAAAATGAATAGCCAGTTGGTTATGTATCTAAAATCTGATTGCAGTAAATGGGAGTAGGGTTGTGATGGCAATGCAATAAATGTCCTTAAACTGCTTTGTGATGGATTGTTCCACACTAGGGGAAGTGGTTGTACTAAATCTGTAAGCCTGCTTGGAGTGCCCTCCCTGCTTAGTGTGCATCTTAGAGGTCACATATTACCCATTCATTTTGAAGAGTCTGTCAGATTTTTTTCCTTTTCTCAGTAAGGCAGCCCTCTTCTTCATTTTCATCACCTCTTCATAAGATTTAAGAGGTAACTTTAAAATGTTCATACTGCTAATAACTGTGTTCATTCTTCCTTTTATAAACTTACTGCTCATGCTGGACTCGGAAGCTTTATCTATTCATAGTGCTTCTGTTCCAAAACAGAAGTGAGGGGACTTCAGAGAATTGCAGCAGTGAGTGTTTGGAAAAGACCTGTGGACTTGCTTGCTAATCTTAAATTAGTGGTAATTGTAGTCATTGGGTTAATTTCATCTCATTGGAGATGAACAAGAAGTTGAATGAGATTATGTTATTCTAAAATTAAGTACACAAGTCTCTTGAGGAGAGTAAGCTTCCATCTTCAAGGTGTGATGAAAAAGTTCTGGTTGTGAGTCTTGGAGTTTAATTTAAAGAAGATCTTGCTGCTTGTGCAACTGCAAGACAAGGTTGCAGGGGAAGCCTCTTGTTTATTTGATAGTTAAAAATCAGCTTGGTTCTTAAGTTATCTAAAAATGTAAGGTGTTCTGTTTTGAGGATTTAGGTTTCTTTGTGATTCTGTAGATGCAATGTGAACTGGAAGGAGTGGGGAGAAAAATGTATGCTCACAACTTCTGTGTCCACCTGATTTATAGGTGTTACCAGCTTTCAAAATGCTGATTGTCTACTGTGGGAGCAAAAATCCAACCTCAGATTTTCAATTGTGGAGTTGTGACTTGCCCTACGGTGGTACTTTTTTTTTTGTCTTTATGAAGCTGTTGTGTTTTGACTTTAGTTGAGCCCTTATAGGGATATTCAATCAGAAGATAGATTTGAGCATACTAGGCAAAGAACTTGCCTTTTTTTTTTTTTTGAAGGTGCAGGGAGACAGTGTATGGATGTTAAATGTGGGGAATGTTCTCAAATGCTTTTTTTCCTTAATTTTCCTAATAGGAATTGAAAGATGTGGGTCACCGTGATCAAATGGCGGCAGCCAGAGGAATTCTGCAAAAGAATGTTCCCATTCTTTATACGGCATCCCAGGCCTGTCTGCAGCACCCTGATGTAGCTGCTTACAAAGCTAACAGAGACTTGATCTACAAACAGCTTCAGCAGGCAGTCACGGGCATCTCGAATGCAGCTCAAGCAACTGCATCAGATGATGCTGCCCAGCAGCAGGGTGGAGGTGGAGAGCTGGCTTATGCTCTGAACAACTTTGATGTAAGTTTTGAACCCTTTATGTAAAAACAAAAAAAAAAAAAAACCCAAACAAACAAAAAACCCCCCTCCAACTCTTGTGTTCTTTCACCTGACTTACTAGCAACAGCTTGCTTTTATTTATATTGCCTGAAAGATCGTTTTCTACTGAAATACAGCAATTCCAAGGTCAAATAAGCTTTTATTTTTTTAAAAAGTCTTTTTCCAAACTAGGATTGATGGAATGTAGAAAGTTTATATATGCAGTTCTTGGTGATTGAAGGCTGTCAAGTTAAACTTGCTCTGAAATAGCAGTTAGCCTACTGCTATATTAGATGTAAGCCCTCGGTTTATTTGAAATAAATATATATGAAATAATCAATGTAATGTATTCTTGTAGGTGACAGAAATGACTTACTAAAAGTGAATAACGTATTTGGAATTGCCCAAACTATGTATTGAGAGGAACATGAAGTGTGAAGTTCTAATATCATCTTTGGTTGGGAATGAAGTCATGTCACACTGTGTTGTACTGATCTGTCATATTCTTTATCTTGCATTCAGTAAGTTACTGAGGATAGCCATGCATTTTTACTGAGAACACTTTCCTTTTGAAGCCAGTATTCTGTGTGTACCACTGATTCAGCCTCTGAATTTTAAACACCTTGGCACTATAACTTACCTCTAAAACTTCATTTAATATTGCAAAGCCATAGCTCAAAAGATGTTTAATACCTTTGTTTTTGCCAGGTATTGCTCACCTTCTTCTTGCTCTTACCACTCTTGCTCCTCCTCTGCATTACTTTCTCTGCCATGTTTCTTTTACCAGGATAAAGTACTATTTGAGTTCTCCCTGTGCCCAGTGTGAAGCCTTTTTATGTGACCTCTTGGGTAACAAGAGGATGTCATAGTTGTCTTGATCTTTGTGACTATGATTTTGGTTTTAAGTCTGCTTTTCTTAAATTCCATCAGTTGTATGTTCAGCTATGTAAGTCTTAAGAATGTGCCTCAGGCTAGCACCCAAGGGATCGCAGGTTTGAGCAGGTATCTGGGAGGGGAAGGCAGCTCCTGTAACAGCATACAATGTTAAGGACTGACTTGGGTACGTAGAATTGAAGAAGCAATTCAGTTCAGGTTCATGGATTGGCTAATCTAGCTCAAACCATTTCATGTGATTTCTGATACATGGCCATGTTTTACTATATGAACTCTCTATGTATGGCCAGAGACTTTTTTGAGTGTTGCGGTTCACATGGAGCTTTTGACCTTTTAGTTCCACTTTGTGAGGCTCTCTAATAGTAGAGGGCTTGTTCAGCAGGCCAGCTTCAATGCATGTTGTCTGCGATAGCTTTGTCATCTCATTCCTGCCAAAGGAGGCTGACAAAACAAATGTGTTCAGGTTCTCGGCAGATGTTATCCCTGCACTTCATTTCCTGCTAACGTTTGAGTGTTATTGCGCTTTTGTAATAGAGGCTTTGCACACACACGCCCCCAAATACTCCAGTGTTTTTACTGTGATGGTAAAATATTAAATGGCTACTAGAAGATAACAAGATAATCATTATCTCTGGTTTTGATGGTGCAGTTCTGGAGTTGTAGCATACTACCACTGTATTATCTGCACAGCTAAAAGTTTCAGGAAAAATGAGGAGTGTGTTGGAGAACACGTGCCATGTTCTAATCCTGCTGCGAAGGCCACATGGATACTCTGTAGGGAGTTGAAATGTGCTGGCTGGCGGGAGAAGTAGTGGTTGTGACACTTTTGAAGTTAGCTGACATACAAACTGATGGCAAAAACTCCCATTTCAAAAAACTTTGGGACTGCTTTTATATGAAGAGTTAGCAACATCCTTCCTTCCTGCCCCTGTAGTGGGAAGAAAACCCACCCAAACCCTAAACAAACCACCAAACTTTGAAATGGCCAGATAATTTTTCCTTAATAAATTGCAAACCTGTTTAAGTAAACCACGTGAAAGTACTCGTAAGGTGATAAATACTACACTGCTTCTTCCTAGTGAACTTCTGTGGGTGGTGGTATTGTCCCCTTGAAAAGCAGATATATCAGTGCTGCTGTTTCAGCCTTAAGTCTCTCAGTATGAGCTGTGCTTAGTAATACTCTGTCATGATAAACCTGTGATAGTTTTCTGCCATGAAGAAATTGATTTCTGTGCTGTCTGAAACATTTGTGTTGATGTTTCACTTCGAGAATTTTTGAGAATACTGTTGTATTTACCTGCATAATGGTGAAGAGAAAAAAGACTGGATAAACTAGGACAAGAGAGCACTATATATAGGGCTAATTTTGGATGTTTGTTTTCCTTGGTTTTTTTATTCATGATAGGATAATTATATCTGACAAGTTAACTAGTGAAGGCATGTCCGGATTGACATGTAGTTAAGAAGAGTTCTGTACTTTGAACTTTATTTGTGCTGGCACGTTTGATTTTTGCCATTCGTGTAACGAGGCTTCCTGTGGCCAAGTCTTGTTTAGCTGTCACAGCAGCACAAGAAATGACTAGCAATGTAATCTGCTGGGAAACCTTTTAGTAATTTTATGAAACTACTCGTGAAAATCATATTTGGTGCCAAAATTGTGTGGTTGTTTGCCTTTTATGCCCAATCACGGGTTTGCTGTAAACATTGGTTATCTTGATGACTTTACAGTAACTTACTGCTTGGTCTGATTACTAATTTCTAAAACCTTTATTTTACCAGAAACAAATTATTGTGGATCCATCGACCTTCAGTGAAGAACGTTTTAGGCCTTCCCTGGAAGAGCGCCTGGAGAGCATCATTAGCGGAGCAGCGCTGATGGCTGATTCATCCTGCACACGTGATGACCGACGGGAACGTATAGTTGCTGAGTGTAATGCAGTGCGACAGGCCTTGCAGGATTTACTTTCAGAATACATGGGGAATGTGAGTATCTTCTCTTCTGCTTGTTTAGTTTGTGTGGTTTTTAACTCCATGTGATTATCTGAAACGTGGAATCGAAGCTATGTGTCTCAAAGCTGGTTTGTTCTGTTCCGGAACAGAATTTGAACAGTAACCAATAGTCCTGAAAGGTTTGTCAGGAGGCAGGATCAAACATACTTAAATCATCAATGATACTTATCTTAAATTTTATCTCTAGTCTTACAAGCAGCTATTATCATCATAAAGTGTTAACCCTTCAGCACTGTTTTTATTTTATGACTGTTAGTATTGGTTTGTATAGAAAATCAATAGAATTAGTCTGTTTTTTCACCTCGGTTTACATAAGGTAACTTGGCTTATGGAAAAAGAAGTACTTCTTCACTTCTTTTGAAGCTTGGAAAGTTTAACTGTGTCATCTTTTTAGCTAAAGGCACAGATTCTCAGAATCAAGTTAATTACTGTTACTACTCAGTTTGTGTAGAGGTGATGTACGAAGTTAAATATTTAGTAAGAAGTCCTGAGAACAGTTCAGTATAAATAATGGACTGTGAGCAGTTTTCTTCCAGTGTTTAGGCATTTAATGTGCACATAGTATTTGAAGCTTGAGAGTGTTTTTACAGTTGGAGTAAGTGTCATGTCATGTGGATGACCTTCTGCATTTGAGGGCATCGTGATATAATATCGGACGTCCCTGCCCTCCATTACCTCTCTGTTCTTATCCCAGTGGGTTTTAATCTGAATAGCTCTTGCTGTGTTGACAGATGCGGTTGGGATATCATAAGATTTAGACTGTCTAGTCTTTAAACTTAAATACTGTTAAAGTTTAATTCAGATGAGAAGTTGCAGAAATGGCAACAATTTAAGCTAGCTATGTGGCTTGTAGCACTGTGGCAAGTAAAATTGGCTGAAGAAATCTTAACGGGATGAGGCAAAGCCTTATTTATGCTTTTGAGCATGTTTGAGGTAAAACTCAGTTCAGAGAGCTTTTTTTTTTTTTAGACAGTAGAATTTATTTAGGAACATCGCTGTGTTATGTCCCTTACCTTCAAATCTTTTGGCGAAAACTACTTCAGCATAGGGTAAAACTGGTCCGAAGGCTGCCATGTACGGATTAGGGGGGTATAATTTGGAGAACAGATGCAGTGTGTGGTAGAGAGAATGTAAAACAAGGATTTCTCTTTACCAAAGACAAGGACAAAGTAACTGAATAAAACTGAAAGCCAAGTCTTATATAGCTTGCAGGCTGAGCTAGGTACTTCTTAATTGTTTGTGAAAGTAGCTTGTGCTCAGCATTGACATTATGTAGAAGTTAAGACTGCTGCTGGGAAGCAAGCCGCTAAGTTGTGCCACTTAAAATTCCTTTCAGAGCAGGGTATTTTATTAGTATATGATGCATCTGTAATAATCCCTCAAATGAATGTGCTGCTGGATTGGATGAAGCCCTATCAGCGTGATTCAGAATAAAACATCCACAAATGCTAATTAAAAATGTGGAAGAGGTAAATGCTTGATCTTGGCATTTCTGTCATTGAAAGTTGGTCAATACCTGTGTAAGATTGTAGAGCTCTGACTTTCTTTTGCAGAAATGTCTGTCCTCTTCCTCAGCTGTGTACTGTTGTCTCTGATATGCAAGTTAAAGTAATCACACTGAGATGGAAAGAATGTATTCCCTGTATTATCTCTTTTAACACATTGTGAAATTAGTGGAGCATACTGAATTTTTTAAAGTCACTGCTATGTTATAATTGTAGACAGTGTAGTTGGGGAAATGAGATTAGAAAGTCAGTGAAATGGAGTGGAAAAAGCAATTGATAAATTATGGTGAAAATGTGGGATGGTGTGTAAAAAATGCATACTGAGGGTAGAAAAAACCCTCAATGGTTAAGCTGAAGAATGAATAATAGTTGGGAATCTAAACAGTGAAAAAGGTTTCATACATCTACAGGAAGAGTAGGGATGTGCTGACTTACAGTAGTGGTAAAAGAAATGTTGTATCATGTATATGTATGGTATAGCCACAGCTACGCTACCCAGCCATCTCCTGTTGTGCTCTTCTCCTTTGAAGAAGGAAATGAATCGGGCATTAAATCTGTTAATTGCACAGCACTTGCAGTGCATCATAAATCTTATCTGAGTGCTAGAATAAGAGGTACTTATTGGCCAAGTGTAAAAATTCAGAGAGAAGACTGGATGAGGAATACACTGGAAAGGTTGAAGCAGAAGAATGTCTTGAGGCAGATTTCCTCTTGCTTTTAAATGCCTTCTGTTTTAGTGACTTCCTCTAGCTTTTGGGTTTTCTTTCAGATCTCTGGCAATAAAAAGGCTGTTTCCTAGACAGTTTATAACTCAAAGTTTAGTGTTTTGGACCCATAGTTTAACTGTGTGTCTGGGCCTGTCCCCAAGGGCCTGTAAGTCTGCAAGCATTGCAGGCTGTATTACAATGTGTGGCAGAAGTTTCTATCTGAATAACAGTTTTCAGTAATAAACTGAATTGTAGGATCAGCAGCAGATGCAGATCAGGACCCTTGCTGCATCTGCTGGCATAGTGATGAAGCCTGTGGTTGTGCCCTGAAAAGAAGGGCAAGATTTCCTTGTCTAGTAGTTTGTTACAGAAGTTTGTATCCCCTTTTCTTAGATTGGTGTGCGTTTTATTTCCTTTTCCATCTGGCACAACTATCCTGCCATTTTCAAGAGTAGCCAGACTTGCTCGCACTAAATTTTGTACATCAAGGCCAGTATCCTGTCTCGACAGTGGTCAATAGTGGATGCCTACAAGAAAGAGGACAGTAACAAGGGAGGTGTGTAGTTTTACTTGCCCAAAGTATTCCCTAAGTGCTAGCAGTCTGCAGCTCAGGTACTTCCAGAGCTAGCATTGCTGACTGTGTTTAATGCCTTTTAATGGACTTTCCCCAATGAATCTGTATAGTTTCTTTCTGAACCTTTATAAACTTACAGCATCCATAATCTTATTACCAAGGAGTTCTCCTGCTTAAATAGGTGCTGTGTGAAGAAACATCTCCTCTTGTTTTGAAGCAGAACAACCTGCTGCCTGTTCCATTGGATGTTTCCTCCACCTCACTTAGGAAAAGACCCTAGGCAGGTCTCTCTTCTCATCCTTTTCTATGCCACTTCTGTTGTTTCGGAGCTGTATCATGTAGGAGACTTTGGTCTTAACTTCCCCAGAATGAAGTGTCTTAGTTTTATTAGGTGCTTGCCATAAACAAGATATTCAACACCTCCTCTCAGCTTTGGCTGTGCCCTCATTATCAAACAGTGTGGTGGATTAGGATGGGATTTGTAGAGTGAATTGGGACTCGATGCCTGTGCTTATCTGCATTTCACAGAAGTTTGCATCAGCTGATTTTAGCCTAGTCCTGTGGACTGGGTGCTAGTTAGTATTTGGTGTGGTGGTGGCTGTCTCCTTGTTTAGATTCACTCAGAGAATCCAGCTTGTGGCCCAAAAAAGCTCTGAGATGAGAATCACAGTGTGTGAAGCAGCAGTGATTGGGAGGTGAATTTCAAAAGTGCATTTCTGATCTGAGCCAAAATGCTGGTGTAGATACATTCTGCGATCTCCTCCTGTGCCTTGTCTGGATCTCCAGATTCCTTTTGAGATTTGAGGACCAGAACTGCATCTGCCATTCAGGATTCAGGCAGTGTCATGGTATGTTCTGCTTTTGTTCTTTAGTCCTGTATTAACAATGCCTAACACTTGATTTGCTTTCTGATAGCTGCTGAACACTGAGGTGGTATCTTGATGAAAAGGCTACCATCAAGATTTAGCTTCTGAGTCATAGTGGTAAGAGTCTGTTTCTGTGCATGTTAAGTTAGATGGTCTTTCCCTTGTGCATCACTTATTACCTATGTCCACTGAACTTCATCTCCCATTTTATTATCCAGCCTCTTGGTTTATAAGCCACATTCCTTAAAATGCTGGCTGTTCATCCCTTAATTGTAGCATCTGATTCTTTAGCTTTTTTCCTCTCATCTTCCACGTCACCTAGGGAGAGCTGGTTTCTATTATGGCTTTTGCTCACTTCTCACGATTCCAACAGAAAACAGTTTTCCTTTTTAAACTTGCATTGCGCATCCCTCCTGGATTGAAATAGCAAACACGAATGTCTATATGTGTTTGATTGTTATTACTTGGAGTAAGCTTGATTCTTATTGCTAGTGCTGAATGGCAGAGCAAGGATGGGAAGGCCTAAAAAAATTCATTATTGATTCTGACTATTGTTGTAAAAGAGTAGTCCAAGGTCTTGGATCTGGGATCAACTTCCTGGAATGCAATAAGTTGACCACATCAGCTGTAGCTAAGTTTTTGTAATAGAACTAATTGATAGCAAGATCCAGATCTTTGTGTGATCTGTTGCAGTCAGGCATTCTTGATGTGTATTTTATTAATTAAATGAAAAAATTCAAAGCATGTTTGAGTTTAGTTGGACATTGATACCAGATTTAGGCAGGGGAAGAGGACAGAACAAAGCATCTACTTGAATGATGTTCAAGATTAATAGTACACCAATGAAGAAGTTAGTAAGAAAGCTAAGATCCTGAGTGCAGCAATATAACAAAATACAACAGAAACAGTCTTTTGTGTCTAACTCCATTATCTCGTGTGGGTTGACATTGACCGGTTGCAGTTTGCTCCAAATAAAAAGTATGAAGCAGAATATTTTTTTGACATTACTACCAATTTATCCCAGTGTTGCCTTTGCACTAGCAGCTGGTGTGATACCTCTCCCAGTATAGAGAGCAGGTACAATTCTTGTCAACGTCTCTGCTTTTCTGTACTGTACTAGTCAACTCTGCCTCAAATTTATACATGTAGTTTTCATTGTGGTTACATTATCTAAACTACTTAAAGTGAATGCATAAAAAACAGTGGGCTGATAGAGCTGAAATATTTCAGCATTTCTGAGAAGCTGGTATGTAGAATGAAGAGGTAAGAAAATGGTGTCTACAGATACAAAAATCCACAAACTTTAAGTCGTGACAGGGTATATGCTCTGTGCTGTAACTCTCCATGGATGTTATTAGTGCAGAACTTGGGCAGCTTGCCTTGATTTTTGGCTGCTGTGTTAAATATGGTAAGCATAGGAGATCATGGTTTTCAAGGGTGGGGTTTTGAAGTTGGGGTTTAGCGGGTTAGAAAGTGCAGGCCATCTGCTGGAAACTTAACCAGAAGTTTCCAGTCTGCTCTCAGTTTGACTGTGTTGAATTTGCAGAAGACATCAGTTGTCCGATTGACATGAAAGACTGGAAATAAAAACTTTCTTAAGCTTTTGACAGTCCATTTTTATTGCTTGATGCAAGTGCCCTGAGGGATGGGGACAGTTCGGCTTATTTCCATAAGCACTGTTTTAGAGCCATTCAAGCAGCAGTGATCAGAGGTGTCCAGTTCTATTTAGTATGCACAGAAATGTGCAGAGAGCTCTGATTTTAAGTATATTCTGTACCCCATCAATTTCTAATGCAAATAGCTACCCTTTCATACACACACCAGTAACTCAGACATGTACTAGCATAAACTTTGTCAGAAATTCTAGTTTGGCTAGTGTGGAATGCAAACCCAGAGCCCCATTGTGTACGACATGCTCTTGTACGATAAAATCCCTTGTTACTACATTTGGAAACGATAAATCATGTTACATAAAGTAGCTTGACAGGTCCTATTTCAATGGGAATTTTAATGCTTTCATATTAACATTCCGACTGTGTCCTTGACTGTCTGGATTGCATTAGAGGTGCTTGGCAGCAAATGGAGAAAAACCATTGGGGGCTGGTTTCAGAGCAGGCATTCCAGGCACTGATTACTTCGGCTGATTCCCCCCCCCAGTTTCCATCTTCTGTTTGGCCTCAAGTGGTTGAGTACCATAGCTGGGTGTGTTTGGGGGTGGGAGCTGTATTTCTTTTAATGTTAGATTTTTAATCTAATTTACAGTAGTATAGCATGACTCGAAGGTAAGTGAGGTGGTTGAAGCCCAGGTTGCTGCACTACACTACCTAGTAGGAACTCTTGCATGCTGGCCAGTGTGGTTTGGCTCTGAGGATATCTGAAGTAGGTCTCAACACTTCTGGTTTTAGACTTGGAGGTCTCATAACTTGCTAAATGCTTGTTTTGCACCTTGTTTCTGTGTTTAGTGTGCTTATGGAAATGCACTACTCCAAACAAGTACTGTTTCCTCAATCTTAATTGCACTGTTTTACTCTTCTTCCCTAAGCTTCTTTGAGCCTCTCTGATGCTTGAAAATGAATGGGCAAGAAAGTGCCTAGCTTATCTATTCAGTATCTTTTGGGATAAATAACTTTGTCTTCAGAACTACCAGTGAAGGTTATTTCTACTCCTGACATACTTGTGATTTACAGGATGGAGATGTGTTTTCATTATGCATTTGCCTATTAACAATGTTGATCCACAGCTTTGTATTCCCATCAAGGATCCAAGCTTGGAAAGGAATGTGTGTGACTTTTCACATGACTGTAAAACTTATTTACAGCATGTATCTATATATTTGAAAGGCTCTTGCATAGCCCTTTTAATGAAAGTAACTGTTTCTGTGGAAATAGATGTGAATTAAAATGGCAGACTGATCCATATTTATGATAAAGATGCTGATAAAAATTCTGCCTTGAGATAATATACACTTTTTTTAAAAATATTGTTTCTGTCAATTTAAGATGCTTGAATGCTGATGTGATGGACATGGTTTGAAGGCCTGGATGGGTTTTCCTGTCACAGACTTTGCTGTTCAGTAAAGAGAGCTATGCTGTTATGCTGGGCACTAATTTCCAGACATTATCAGTTTGACAAAGATGCTGCTTTCAGAAACACAACAGTTCTGAAGTGATACAGTTTTTAAGTTTAATGCTTACAGGCTGACATGGAGTAAATAATCCAGCATACTTGTGAGTGAAGCCCTGTGCAGATGATGAGAATTTCACACTGTGTCAGTTGGGCATTTTCACGCCACAGAAACTAGCTTCCAGGTTGCTTACCCAACATCATCCTGGTTTGGGACTTAGCAGGGGGTATGTTTTCAGAAGACATTCTGGGAACTTTTATTTCTTAGGTAGTAATACAAGGGCCTGTGGAAATAAACAGAAGCCAGCTCATGCTTTATCAGCCTTGTGAGCTTTGGGTTTTAAAGCTCTCTAGAGCTCCCTGTCATCCCAGCAGTTACTCTGAGCTCATCCTGATGTGAATGTGGAATTGCTGGTTTAGAGAGCCTGAACAACTGCTGCAATGAGGGTGCTCGGCCTCAGAGGGGAGGGAGGGTAGCACATCTGGGCTCCAGCTGTTTGTCATGGCTGGTGGTAAACGTCAGTGCAGCCAGCCTCTGCTGAGGCTACCAATTCATTTATGCAAGTGGCACAACTTGAAAGTCCTGAATACTTTTTCAGGCCCCAGGCAGTGTTTGCGCTATGCAGTGAGAATGCATTTCTTAAAGAAGTATATGGCTGGCTTTATGCCTACTTAAAGAAACCCAACAAAGCCCAACACTCACACCTGAACTCTAGTTCCACACAAGCTTAGCAGTCTATTGAAATTTTAAATCATTGCTCTCTTCCAGCCACTACCTTCAGCCTTTGCTGCTTGTTTGGTGCAAAATTGCTAGTAATAACTCTTAAATTGAATAGATTTGACAGTAGCTGGGACTTAGTCTAAACTGTCTTGTACAGCAGTACTCAACCTTGCCATCTTTCCATGCTTTTCAGCATTTTTGTTGTAGACTCTTAATATATGTTTCTGCCCTCAATTACAATACTTACTCCATTCATGTTTGCAGCAGAACTGAAGTCTAATGCTATCTCTAAACTTGAGAACTGAGTCCTGTAGATACCTTATGTGGCAGTGAAGGCTTCCATCCTACCCGATCCCTCCTTTCCTCCCCCACCCCTTTAGGTTTGTATTGATGAAACATCTGTTTTTCCTTTCTTGTTAGACATATGTCTATCTCCAATGTTAACACATACCTAATATCTTCTAATATTACATTATAAATCCAGACCTTCCTTAATCTAATGTAATGCTATGCATGGATTCTGCTCTAAAATTCTGTGTTTTGTGACTTAATTGATTTGAACTCTACCGTTTTGTAGGAAAATATTTGAACTCTATCTGCCTATGTAGGATTACATATATAGTCACCCCTAATGAAGCTCCATTTGGTGATACTTGAGTATTCTCTCAAAGCTAAAATTGAGGAGTATAGATGGAACAGAGCATGTAAGTTTGCACATTGACTACTGATCTGTGGATAAGCAGTCTTCTAGCCTCCAGCAGGATCATGCTCTCAGTGTGCAGAAGTATTACACACACAACTGGGCTTTTGAATTTCTCTTGTTGGAGGAAAGGGATGATGGAATTATTACAAAGCTGGAATACTATAGTTCTTGCATTCCAACAAAATACCTGCATCTCAAGTCCTGGACTTCCCCTATTTTCTTTAGCCTTGATCTAATATAAACTCTGGATCAGGTACCTATCTTTCTGTAAGATGGGATTCAGAAGACAATGAAGTGAGAGAATGAGGACATTTGCTGTCTGTGTATACACATGTCCGTGTTATTGTCTCATACCACTTACATCCTTTCCAGTTCTCTGGTTATATGCAAAACCATTATGCTGTCTTCAATTTTTTTTTTTGGCTTTCCAGTATCTCTTCACCTTTTTTATAGATACCGATGCAAGCAGTAGAGGTCTTGATGGGAACCTAGAATTTCTATTATAGATGTGGTGTTTAATATCTAGACCATGCTCTTTGCTTAACCTGTTTTATCCTGTGTAAGAAAGCTGATGTTCTGTAATGCTTATAATGTGTCCTGGAGCTTTAGAGCTACTTTGTCCCAGAAAGCCAACTGAATCAATACAGAATAATTAGCATTTGTGGCTTATCCAAGTAGCAGCAGCCCTCCTGAATGTAAATAGAGATGGGAGAGTGACTTAATCTTCATGTCTGAGGAAAGGATGAGGGTTAAGCTGTAACTTGGAAAGCTGTTGAAAGAGAGGAGAAAATTTTGGCTTCCTTCTGGTCTGCACCAGGGACATGTTTCTTCAGCAGGAGGGACAAGTAGTTAGAGGCAAATAGGCAGAGGAGAAAGAGCAGAGACAACTTGTATATGCCAGGATTAAAAATCTGCTCAAAGCTATTTGAAAAGACTTACTTTATGACTTTGGAGACTGTATACTCAAAAACTATTCTTGCTGAATTGGCACTCCAAAAGAGTGGTTTCTTTACAATAATAGCAACAAACCTATAGACTCTCAGGCCAAGAACTTCCTTGCAAAGGTGTGCTAAAAGATGCATTTTCCTCAGTGCCAATTGAAAAAAGTTTTCCCTGGGCATCAGGCCATAAGGGGAAAGCCAGGGCATTTGCAAAATTAGCAGTAGTCAGTGAAAAGGCAAAATCGTACGCTTCTGAACTTGCTTTCACAAATAACTATGCCTTTCATAAATTGAGTGTATTTTTCTTTAACATCTGCATGTTTCAGATTGAATGCAAATGCTGTGTGATGTGCAACCATTTGTGGATTATTGACTCATACTGCATATATGTTAACCTCTGACTGTCAAGAAAAAAGGTTTTTGCCATTCATTGGGTGCTCTACTGCTGCCATATGTGGCCAGGAAAAAAAAAATTGCTTCTCAGTTCAGAATCTCTTCTGTATGCCTGAGGTGCTGTCATCTGTGGCTTACTGAATATGATAACTTGAATTGACATTATCAGTTACTTCATGAAACCTGCAAAAAGAACTTGGAAAATGAAGCCTAGTAGCTCGGGGGGGGGGAAGGCTTTGAAAAGAAAGGTTCTTGGTTTAGAAACTGTTTAACTTTGTAGGTATGGTATCTTGAGAGCTAAGTATCTCTGTGGAGCAAAGGAAATGCGGGTGATGTGGGAGTGTGCAGTGGAATAACTGGAGAGAGATGAGGTACAGTTCTTGTGGACGCAAACAAGTTAGTCTTCGCAGTTGTAGACCAATTTACTAGCTCTGCTAGGCTAAGGTGTTCAGGCAGCAGGCAAGTGCCCTTGTTCGGGGTCTTTCTTGATATCAACTGGTGACCATTTGTATTGACAGGTTTCAGGTTCGTTCCAGATATTAATTAGCGACATTGGCATATGATGCTTTTAAAAAATCCTGTTTCCTGAGTAAGAACATAGTCTTGGGACTTGTTTGTAGCACACATAATCTGTCCTGTATGTAGTGTTGGAAGGTTTTGATGGATGTTTCTCCTTTTCAAGCTTCCCAGCAGTTGAATTACAGCTGTGAATGTCAGTGGTGGCCCAAGTCATATACCTCCATTTACATGCTATCCCCACATTTTTTAACCTAATACTGTGCATTGTTTTTAAGCATGCATTAATTTTATTCAAAACATCTTAACTAAACCCCAGCAATTAATTCAACTTGTGCAGATGTTGAGCAACTGGCTACATTACAGGCGGCTTCTGTGTCTGTGGCTTCAATTTTATTTCCTTTTTTTCAAAAGGTTCATGTTTGTATCTTCCCCACCTTACCAGTCAGCTTCTTGGACTGTGCAGGGAAAAATTTCTAATATGGGGCTTGCTTGCTCTTTCCTGCTATGCCTTTGAACTTCTCCTTTGAGGACTGTCTTTATTGAGTCATTTTGGGGGAAAAGGTGACATGAGAGCTCTGATGTCAAGTACAAAATAAGACTGCAGCTGTATTATTTGATACTGTTCCTCTTAAATGCCAAATAGTGAATTTCCTTAGAGGCAGAATGAGTTTTTGGGCACCTTTCCAGGAGTCAAAGAATCCAGATTCTAGAGGTCACTGGCTGAAAAAAGCCAAGAAAATGAGAAGTTAATGCAGAAGTAACTAGACTCTTTAAAAAAGAAAGAAGTTGAAAGCCCTTCTGTCTCGCGCCTGAGCGGTTGACCCCTTTGGAGCTAATGGCCTACAAGATGGTCGCGTTTCTTCCTGTGGCATCTTTTAATTGAGGAAGGCAGGGCCTTAACAAACTTAAAAATTTATGTTCTTGTGTTGCAAGAGCTGGTTTTGAAGCAGGCTTGGCTCTTTTGTAGCTGTGGGTACGATCGCTGCCCAGGCTTGCCTGGATATGGTGGTCTGCTCATCTCCCATTTCTGTTGTCATATACAGCTTTTCTCACCCTGAAAGGCTGCTCCTGTATATGCAGATGCTGTGGGACTCTACTATGGGAACTGCGACTAAAATGAATGAGGAGATCCTATGAGGAATATGCTTGTAGAGAAAAAGGTAGTAATTAAGCTGCAAATCTTCATGTCCTTATACTCCCCCATACGCTATCATGAAGACTTATTCACAGAGAATGTAAAACTGGCTTTTTGGTGACAGGTGCCAAAATCTCTAAGCTTCCTCTAAATTTTTATCCCCAATCAGTTTTGTAGTGCTGTGGAAACATCTCCCCCTGCTCCCCCCCTCCCCCCCCCCCCCCAAAAAAAAAAAAAAAGAAAAAAAAACCCAAAAACAAACCACCAAACCCAAACAAAACAAAACAAAACAAACCCCAACCAAACATGGGTACTCTCAGCTGGAGTTCAGGAAGCCTTTTTTTTAAAGAACAGGACTATATCAAGTACACAGGGAACTTGTATCCCCTGTGAGTATTCCTAGTGTCATTTCCAGTAGATGGATTAATTTATTTTAAGCATTTTCTAAACTTGCTCTATGACTTTGGTTATATTACCCACTTCTGGAGCAGTGCCTATGTAAAGGGAAGGGTGCTTGCAGTACTATACTGCAGTGAAGTGTATAATCAATTAAAGCTTATTTCTTGGTGTAAAACCGAATTTAACTAGCTGGGTTTTTCAGATCACTGTCAGCTTAAGTATGTTCAATTCCCCTGTTTTTCTGTGCCAGATTGTACAGTTGTGTACATTAATTGTTTGTTTTGAATAGCTGCTGCTTTATCATCTATCTAATGCTAACTTAAGTTATCTATCTAATTATTTCTTTACAAGTAGAGGCTGATACAATACAAATGAGAAATACCTCTGCATCCCATAGCTCTCTGCTTTGCTTTACTTCCTTTTTCTGAACACTTTCCATAGGTGATGCTACCTTCCCGCTCCACCTCAGATGTGCTGACTGTTCCTAAATGGTTTATTTCCTTTGACATTTGTTTTCTTTTGAAGAAGGGCAGCCACTTTGTATGTGTCAGGCTTGTGCTGGAATTTTAAGTACTTTAATGCATTCTCATTATCTGCAAGGGTGGCTGGCTAATTACTTAGCTTAGTAAATAATGGCTTGATAGTGTCTCTGTAAAGGATGACGTTACACATGCCACGTTTTTAGTGCCTTTTTAATCCTGCACGATTCCTCTGTGAGTCGCTTGCCTTAGGTAAATGGAGGTGATGCGAATAAGGTTGCTGGCTTTCTTTTAATTGCAACTAGTGGTGCCGACCTCGTGGTCAGTGAGGGCATTCTTGTTTCAAGCAATCTTGTCTTCTGTGGAGGCAAGTGAAGTTACTGAGATTGCATGTGTGGGAGGGAGAGGAGATACGTCTGCTTTTTGGTGCTGGTAAGGCTGGAAGTACGTGGTAGCTAGTCCCTCGACAGTTAGTCAGCTTTTGATGCTATTTCCAGTTTTTAATGCCTTTTGCTTCCTGTCAAAGGCAACTTCATATCCAGTTTTTTTGTTGCTATATTGCAGGTTAAGGCTGCTGAATCCCTTCCTACAGGAAATACGTAAAAATCTGTCACAAACTAAAGCTATTTATATTTCTAATAATGAATAAAAGATACATTAATTCTAGCTTTGAATGTCTTATGACTGTATTGGTAGGATTGTTTTATTATCTGTTTCTCTGAGCTGTCTTGCCAGGAGTTAGGTGGCTTTATTCCCAGATTTATAATGCTTTCCCTTCCCCTTGGAAAGGGCATATGCTGTCTTGGCTCACTCTGAGTTTTGCAGGGGTCTGTGTTGTTCCAATTTTAGTTGTTCTATTTCTAAAGCCTTTCACATGCATGTAAAATATGATAAAAATATGATAAAAATATTTCAAGGCTCTTACAATTACTGCGGGTGTAAACTTCAGCCTCCTTTTCATATTTCTGGATATAGTTCTATTAGTTCACGTAATTTGCAAAGGAAAAACTTGAGATATTCTTTAGATAAGATTACTAATTAACATCAAAATGAAAAATTAAGCCTGTAAAGGCAGCTCCGCAGTAGCGGATTACTCACCAGCCCCAGTCTCGTGGATCCTGCAGAAGTGTTTTGTCGCTCTGATTTGGTATTCTGAAATGTTGCCCCATCTATCCTGCTACTCCCATCTACCCAGCCGTACTGAAAGTGAGATGAATTGACCTGTAGCCAAGCTTAACTAGTCGTCATTCAACAAAATCGCTTGTGAGGAAACCGCTATAAGTATTGACAAAATATTGTGCTGCCCTCCTTGAGCTCCTTGGTTGTCATTCATGAGCAGCCTGGATTAGGCCTCGCCTGGTTGCACAGCAATCAGGGGTGATCCACCGTCGTTTTCTCCTGCATGCTGCATGAAGAAACACTGTAGATTTAAAATAGAGCTTTTATCAGCAATCATGATACATCTCTAGGGTCTGCGTAGGCCCACGTCATAAGACTGCGGAGGGCTGTTTGTTGCAGCATGGTGCCGACTTGCTGCTTTTCCATTGCATGGCTGCTTCTGCTCTCTGCTGGGTTGGCAGGAGCTGGGGCTTGGGGCTGTGGTCCAGGATGGCCCAGGAGGAGACACCTGCCTGGTCAGCCCTTGTGGTGTAGAGGTGCAGCCGGCTGCAGCGGAGCAGCCTGGACCTGGGTTGCTGGAGTCCTGAGCCCCAGCTCTGGCACATACCCTGCCTGCTGACAGTGGGTAGGGAAGAGAAGAGGAATAAAAGCTTGCTAACTCCTGAAGAAGTAGGATGCCAGACCCACTGCAAAATAACCTCTTTACATCTGGAGTTGTGTAAAATAGAGCCTAGGCACTCTTCTGCCTCCCATCTGTTGACTAGGCATGAACTGCCATCTCATGGAAGTCCTGAGGAGGAAGTGTGCTGCTTGAAGGGTAGGTGAGGACCTGGCAAACTTAACCAGGTGCAAGTTAGAGCCCTTCAACCTGGCTCTCAGAGCTCAACTAGAAAATGTGTTCAAGGTAGCAAGAAACATAAACCTCTTGCCTGAAATCTTTTGCAAAATGTATATTTGCTTTGTTAATGCTGGGTCCAAGTCTGGCTTGTAGAGTCCTAACTTTGCCCCAGCATCATGATTTAATGGAAACTAGGAAAACTCAGTTCAATGAAAACTCAGTTTTAGCATATGATGTATTATTGCCAATTTCAGTTTTCTTTTGAGCTCTTAAGAAAAAGATGCATGTTGTTGCAGGATGATTTTCTTGGCACCCTGGCACTTTCCTGCTATTACTTATCTGTATGAATAGATATTTTTGCCTCAGTGGTGGAAATGTGTTGCAGAGGTGTAGAACCTGTGTGCTCTGTGTCATAAAACCTATGCTGTTAACTTCTTTAGATATGAGAATAAGCCTTAAGAGAACACCAGTGGTAGCTCCATTACCTGGTAGTGTTACAAAATTAGTACAAAATGTTTGAGAATCTGTTGTTTTCCAGACCAGACAGACAGCTCTCTTCATCCCTCCCCCTCCTCCCCCACATCACAGGTGAAAATAATAGTGCATATAATTGTGCTGGTGCAATACCACTTCTTCCCCTCAAGAAATAATACATTTATAGCACTAGACAGTAATTTTAAAGGTTTGATTTCACCATTGCTTAAAAGAGGACTTGCTCAGTTACTGTTGCCTGTGAAGATATTTGAATGAAATTGCTAGTTACCCCTGCAGCTGGAGCACAAGAGGTATGTGGATGTAGGTATGTATATACATGTTAGTAACTGGGTTCCTGCATGGGCTGGAGATGAAATTTATCACTTCATATGGTGGAGATTTGATTGTCCTTAAGATGTGAACTGCTTACAAACGAACCTCAGTGTCTGCTAACCAGACCCAGCGTTTTCTGCTGCTCCCAGCATTGCCCTCGAGTGGGAATTCTGGAGCAAGTTACAGGGATTAGGAATGGGTTTTAGTGTGGAGTAGTCCTGAGGATTTTGGTCAGCTACCATTAAAGTTAAAAGATGTTATGAAATTTGGAAGAAGACTAACTTGTGTGTTTTCCTGATGTTCCTTTTTTGTTAGGGAACAGACTCTGCAAGAGTGAAGTTGCAAATTATAGCTCTCATGAGGCAGTAAGACTTTTGGAGGGTTTTTTTTTATTTTATATGAATGAAGATACTGAAAATACGTTACTAATTTGAAATACCTGTTTCAAAGGCAGTGGAATGCTTTTGATAACATAGTGGTAGAATAGGCCTTTTCTGATTATAACTGCATAACATAAAAAAAGAAATAACCAAACCACTTGTCAAAATAGAAATCAGGCTGTGTAATGGCCTCGGTAGAAGCTGTTTTAATAGTTACAAAGTCATCCTCTTTTCTGCTTAGAATGGTGTGGGGTTTTTTTTCCCCAGGCTCAGATCACTGAAACCTTTTCTCGTTCTTTATCATATTTTGCACCTTGTGTCTGTGAGCAATCTGTGTCAAGTATGTGCACTTGCCATTTAGTCCCAATTCTTTCAGTGGTTTAAAGCATTTGTCTTGCATAAGCAAATGTAGAAAACAGTATATAGTAATTATTTTTTAAAAAAAACAAACCATAAAACCCCCAAAACCAACAAACAAACCAGGATTAAAGTTACTAAAAATATTACTATAGTTTACCCATTTAAATTGATTTATGGTAACTGAGCAATACTTGGACTAGCTGGAGGTTTAGATGACCAGGAAATGCCTGAGTGCAAGATGGATGACCTGCAGATGGTAATGGGTAAAAACCTCAGAAAAAGGCAGTTGTAAAGTAGTAGGCACACAATTTTAACAGACATAGGTTTAGGGTAAGATGATATGGTCAGAGCGGATGTAGTTTTATATAGATAAAGATAACATTAAGTTATTGGTTAATATAATAACAGAGGAGTCTGGTACCAAGACTGGTATCTATATCCTTGAAACTATCTCTGTGCAGAGGCCCAAACCCTTCTTGAAACTGAAGTTTTAGAAGTTTTTCTGCCCTCTATAGGTAAACTTTCTCATTAATGGGGTGTGGGGTTTTTTGAGATTTAATTTTGATTTTTAAATATTGCTTTCAATTAGTACCCCAGGATCATTGGTTGCATGTATTTCATGTTGTTTCAGGTGGATTTAGTGTCACACTTCTATTGTGGTTTTTTTATTCATTGCATATGTGTGCATAATTAATGTTTTAGAAGAATGTTCTTAAACATTCTGGTTGGGTTGTTTTGTTATTTATGTAACCTCAACTTTTTGGAGTGGTTTCCTTGTATTTTCATGGTTCCCAGTGGGTGTCTGATGGTCAGTGGGTACAGACTAAATTTTGTTCTTGACTGTTACAGCACAGGTTGAAGACAGAGGAATTGCAGTGAACAGAATGTGCTGCAATGTAGCTAGGTTTGCATAAACAATTGAAACTGTTTTTTAAAGCTTATGATCACTTACTAATTTGCCTGATGAAGATTACTATTTTTGAATAAATGGACTGTAAAAGTAGGTGTTGGGAAGTTCCTTTTTTGATGATGCAGCTTTTACTGTGGTATATTCAAATGATCAAGTGCCCACTAAGAAGAAGAAAGCAGTGTGTAGTCTAGTAGCATCAGCTCATTTGAATGTAGTATAAAACTTTTTTATGTGTCTCTGGACACTCTCATTGGCATGCTTTGTCAAGTTAATTGTTGTCCATAGACAGTTGGAGATATGAAGGGGTAATATCCCTGAAATTTATCTGCGCGGTGCACTGGAGTCGTTCTCCACTTTGTCACTGCTTTCATTTGTCTGCCATGTTTTACAGCATACTGTCAGACAGTTGTTAGTCACGGGAGGATCCTGGGGTAGTCTTGAGTTGCGTTAGAGGAGGGTGCTGGACACTTTCATGTTGCAGGTCTCCATGTAATGTTACTGCTTTTGTGCAAGTGGTTTTTGCACGAGAACCTCGCTGTGTGTCAGGTGGTGTTCGCTGTCCCAGTCCCTGCTGGTAAGGGTACGTCTCTGCAGCATGGGAACAGGAGCTTTGAATTCATTCCATAAACACTTTTCAGATTTGGAACACGGTGGTGGTTTTCTCCAGGTTTCAGATTTGTCATCAAATACCTACATCGCTGACAAAACCAAAACTTTGAGTGGAAATGGCATTGCAACTTCTTCAGCAGTTCCTAGCATTGAAGGTATATTGAAGTTGCATGCGTTGTCTGTAAATAGCTGAAATGCCTTAGTCCCGATGTCATTGTTACATTGTTACGCAGTGGACTATGTGGGTGTTTAATTATTTTAACTATGGGCAGCAGATGTCCTTCATCCAAAGGACTGATATATTTTAGCTGGTCTAGAGACTTGCTCTCCACTCACAGGCAGAGAGTAATAGCTGGCAAAAGCTCATTACACGTGCGACATTGAGCATGCTACTTTGTAGTTTCGGTAAAGGATGTACAGACACCTCCTAAAAGTTAACTGTCACTATAGACTATAGTAGTTGTCAAAGATACCTGTTATTTTTGTTTTGCTCGGAACATAGTGTCATGTTAGAGATGTAGTACCTGCCAAAGCTCACTGTATTTTTGTTTTTCTGTAGTTCAACCTAATCAAACGTCTAACCTTAGCCTTTTTTGAAGTTTCTGGTGTCTAGGACTGGATGCTAATTGCAGGCAAAAGGCATCTGTCATGTATCCAAAACTCTTATTTCCAAGTTCGACAGCTGCCATGGTGCTAATAGATGTCCCAGAGCTAAAGCAGTAATCCATAGAGAAGAATATAAACTGGAGATGGCTTTCTCTTCTTGCCTGCCCTGTGGCTGTTACATTCTTGAAGGCCTGAACCCTAAAGATATACACTTGATACCTATAGAGCTTCCAGCTGTCATTAGGAGTTACCAGACTTGGCTGCCTGTGCTCCAGGTCTGCCTTGCAGTGAGTGGTCTGCTGCTTCCCTGGGTCCTAAGCTAGGTGTCTGTCCTACCTGGAAGCAGTGGCGCAGCTATTTCCATCTTCAGGACTATCTGGAAAGATTGAGGAGGAATTCTTTAACCTTCAAATTACTCAGCCAGAATTTCAAGCATGGAGTTAATCCTAAGTCTCTGTAGACCTTGGTACAATAGATGTTGCTGTTCATTTGGGGACGGCATGCTTCAGGGCTAGACTGGATCAACAGGTAGTTCCACGTCTTTACAGAAGCATGTTGTCTTATCCTGAGGACAACATAGATGATGCTTTAATATCTCTGGCTCTTTAAATGAGAATTATACTGTCAGACCTGAGGGCTTGCAGAATGGCCTGCTGTGTGGCTTTCCCAACTTAGTAGTTTGTTCCTGGCTCCATCCTTTGATAGGTGCGTGCTGAGGATGTTCACTGTGTGACTCCCTTCTGGGTCAGTTGAGTTGACCTGAGTAGCTAAAATTTGACTTACTCAAAGCAGGGATTCTTAACAAAGTTTCTGAAAGTGTCTGCAGTACAGGGGAATGCATATGTATTTTCCCCTTGTTAACTGTTGTGTGGTGCCTTTCGAGATGGAAACTCACTTGTAGTCTGTGTCCCTGTCCCCTTTCCCATGTTCTCACTGCTAGCAGATTGTGTCACTATTAGCTTTACTAAGAGCTCTATTAATTTTACGGTTTTTTTCTTCTCTGAAAGATTAAAAACTTAAGGTGGTATCAGGGTCAAAGCAATCTATTTGAGGGCAGAAATTGATAGTCCCAGCTAACAGCACATGGTTTTTGAGGCAGAGGTTCTGGATAAATGATGGATTATTTAGGAGTTAGTTAAAGGGAAGAGAGCAAATGCATCCTAATAAGAATACCTGCTGTAGGGTTGAGCAGGATTCCGCATTAACACGCTTCTCAATATTTTTAGCTCTTTGCAAACATATAAGTAAAACTAATTTTTGCAATAAGCTTTTCTGCAGTATTTTGTACACTTCATAAAGGATACTTCAAGAATTTTTGTAGCTATACAGTTGAGAAATATCTTGGAAGGACCTTTCTACTTGAAATGCGTTTTCTGTATCTAGTGCTGTCTTTAATCTCATGCGGTCTTGCAAAACTCGTTCTACCTATTAAATATGCAGTAAAGCTCTTCTGTTTGGTAGAAGATTGTATGTTTAAACAGCAGAAGTCCTCATTGCTCCTGTATTTTAAGATTAAAAATTCAGCTGCAACACTACCTTCAGATTCAGAGCCATTAGAATGGATTTTTCAGATTTATTCTCCTGATTATAATACAGAAAATTAATTGCTTTTGACTGTAAAGAATTATGACCCATTGATTATTTAAGAACCTTCTTGATGGATGAACCTTTTCTACTTACTTCAAGACTTTTCATGAAATAAGGCTGCTTTTGTAAACTGGTATAAAGCATAATACACCTATATCAAACAGTGGATGCACTGCACATTCTTTAGGGGTAGAGATTGGTGGAAAAGAAAAATAGCACTTTCTGTGTGTCTAGTTTGCTTGAGTATTCAACATACAAGTAGTAGAGCCTTCTGGGAGAAAACAGGGGTAAGTTACTTGAAGAGCATTTAAAAGAAATACTTTGGTTTTTTTAAAAGAAAGATTTATTGGTTTATTAAAATGTGCTGATAGTAGAGAATACCACTTTAGTTTTGCTTGTGTGTGCATTGGAAGTGTTTGTGTTACATACTGGGGAGAAGACCTTGTATTTAACTCAAGATATATTCCCCTCTGGTCACTGTTCAGCTCCTAGCTGCTCGTTCTTATGCTGCCAATTCAGAGGTCTCAAATGATTTTTGTGTATATTTAAGTCTTTGGTCTCAACCTTTTAGCAGACTAAGAAAGAAGAAAAAGTCAAATTTCTTAGACCTTGTTGATTGAAAGAAGCAGAAGAACTAAAATAATATTTTGATTACCCCAGCCCGGAAACATTTGCTGAATTCCCATAGTAGCCAAACCTCTTTAGTCATGCATCACAGAAATAAACATTAAATTTTGTTAATGAGGCAATTGTAGCCATTTTTTTGTTTCATAGAATCATAGAATGGTTTGGGTTGGAAGGGACCTTTAAAGGTCATCCAGTTCAACTCCCCCTGCAATGAGCAGGGACATCTTAAACTAGATCAGGTTGCTCAAAGTCTCGTCCAACCTGACCTTGAGTGCTTCCAGGGATGGGGCATCTACCATGTCTCTAGGCAACCTGTTCCTGTGTTTCGCCACCCTCAGTGTGAAGAATTTCTTCCAAAATAACTCCCAGAGCACATGGTTCCTGACATCAACTATGACAGAGTTTTAATTCATTATAGTACAATTGTTTTCCCAGTATCTTCATCGTAATGAAATTGTTGATTAGGTAACAATGATTTCATAAAGCTTTTTCCCTTAAGAACAGATTATAGTAAATAATTAACACTAGGGTTTTATGATGGATGAACACTTGCACTGCATTCTGTCCCTTAGCCTGTACACTCACCAGAGGAGGGAGTCTGTGCTTTCCCAGATGTGCTGCAATTTTCAGTTCATTTGTGCAGTGCTCTCTGGTCAGATTCTTGAGTCTCAATTTTTTTGCAGTTGTCTTAACACAGCCTACATTGAAAAGTTAGTTGCTAGTGATGTTGACATTTCCTTGCTACTAATTGGATTTAAAGGTTTTGCATAGTATGTTCAGAATATCATTTTTTTAATGTATCTTACCTTTACTTGTGAAAACAACTGGTTTTGCATTTGAGAGATACTTTTTATCTTAAAATTAGTCTCTCTGACACTTTAAGAAAATAGATTTATCATGTGCTGCTTTGAAGTATTAGAAGGATTTGAGAGGCAGTTAGCCAACTGACATTTAAAACCCTTGAGAACTTGTTCCAGCCAAACCTTTTGCAAAAAAGTAAATGCAGCTAAGGCTTAGTTATGGAAATTATTTTAGCTGGCAGTTCAGTGCATGTAATCATCTTGGAACATCCTGAAACTTGTTCTTTTGTTCAGCTGTTGTATCAAGGCTTTTGGGTTGTGTCTGTGAACTTGTCACTTCTCTAAATCAGAAATCTTTCTCATGTTGCTGAAACACCATGATTTTGAACATTACGTTCACTGCAGTAGCCCATATAAAGAACACTTCTTGTACAGGGAATGTATTTCTGACACTTTCTAGACGGCTGTAGTTCAGAGCTGAAGTGATGTCTTGCTAGTTCGACATCTCTAAATGATATGGATTTTTTGTCCTTGCTGAATTCTTGGCAAGGTGGTCCTGTTGGAAACGCCACGCTCCTGGCTGGCACCATGACCAATGGTTGGTCTACCAGGCAACCCAAGGGGAACATCTAGGGTTAGAGCCAAGTCTCAGCAGCCCTGCAGCCAGCCTCTGCTGGGTCGCGCCGAGGCTCATGGCGGCGCGCTGGAGAGGATGCTACTGCCTGTTCTGTGTCTCATGCAGGTACTCACAGGGGTTCAGTCTCAAGGGCTGTGAGTTTGGCTTTGGTTTGGTTTTCAGTCTCTCATCTTGCTTATACAAACAATTTTTGCTAGTCAAGAGACATCTTGTTTGAGGAGAACCCATGCAGACCAGCTCATTTATTGTAGTAAAACAGAAGGTGCTGTATTTGATAGGAGTATGGCAAATGGACTGGCCCAAACCTGACTTGTCTGCTTTGGATAGTGCTGACGCGCTTTTAAACTGCAGAGGATGTAGACAGATCTTTACATATTTTGAAAAGAATGAGCTTTTGACACCTCTGTTTGAAGATGGAGGAAGAAAGAGGCAAGTTCAGTTTTACAGTATACACAATTTTAATAATAAAATTTTTCTGTACACTGCAGTTGGTTTTACTCCATTACTTATACCCCCTCCCACCTGAAAGTGGCTCTTTAAACATAATTTAAATACAATGCATCTAAGACTCCTTTTTAATCTCTGGTTGCTAAGCTGGTGGAATAGTTCACTCACTAATGTCTTCATGATGATAAAAAGAAAAATGGGGTGGGTGTTGTTGGTTTTTTACAAAGGAGTGGTTGAAGGATAGCAGGTGCAGCTTTTCATTGCTTACACCAGAGGTGCACAAGCTGCATGGTTATTTTGTCCTTAGCACAAGTTTTCCCCTGTTTGAGCCTTGATGATATCCATCAGAGCTTCTGTTACGTTTCCCTAGATACATCTCAAACCATTTTTATACAAGATGTGAAATGCTGAATTTCCAGGTGACTCTGAAATGATCTTTAAGCATCCCGCTAGCCTGATGCTTAAAAAGCAAAGCCTGACACCAGTTCCAGTGTACAGGACTCTGCAATGAAGAAAGGCGTGGGAAGGGAGGAGCTGCTGCTGTGCAGCTGCCTTTGATTTTTGTTGTTTCCTTACTTGTTCCCTTTTTGAGGGGGAGGAGAAATACTGTATCCCTTTCTGAACTTCTAATTTTTATGGAAAACTTCATAATAAAGATGAAATTCAGCTTCTGGGTAGATTTCATAGGTCTGAACAGATGGATTTTGATAGCTATGCAGATCACAATTAAATCAACTTTATTTTCATTAAAGTAGTACAGAAATTAACTTAGACATGTTAAAACATGTGTAGTGCAGATTTCTGGTTTAAAGCCATTGGGTATCTCTGATTTTACATGTTAGCAATAGGCCACTGTCTTCTAAGGGGGTAATGGGACATAAGCTCAGATGCTTAGATTTGCATGCAGACTAGGCTTGTCACTGAAAAATCAGGTAATTTCTGCTTGGGGGAAAAGCAAACAAAAACATTGATACAGTGGCATTAATTATGCTTCCATCTGATAGGATATGGGAGCTCTGTGCAGAGGAACACTTCAGACGGAGACTAAATGCTAACCTATTTTACTCTTTATTGAGTAATTTTTAGTTGTGTGCATTTAAACAATGATCTAATGCAGAGTGACTAACGAAAGGGGAACTGAAAGCATTAGTTCAGACCTGTTCCAGTATGATGACTCAAAAATTGAACTTGTGCTGAGAGGTTCACATTTCACTGATGTGTGAGGGTGGGGAGAAGGAAAAGCTGGCTGGAGATCAGTGAGGCTGGAGGAGATCTTTGGATGGGACAAGGATCTCAAGAGCAGTAGAAGAAATTTTAATTTCTAAAAGGCCCTGAACACTTGCATGAGGCTGTGCCTAGAGGTGGTGAAGCACCTGTAATGCCATTTAGTATCTGTAGAAACTGAGGCTGTGCAACAGAGACAATATCTGGGGAGAGCGAGTTAACAACCTCCTGTCATTAGCCAGTGCTCATACTAAAATACGATTAATTTAAACCAAGTCATCGTGGTTCTTGTTCCATAAACAAAATAAATCAGAGACTGCTGAGTAATGCAATTACTACAATACCCTCCTGGCCTGGAAGAGTCACAAGCGATTGAGAATGGAAGACTGTAACTTAAAAAATAAAATAAAACAAAAATTAACAGCCTCTGCTTGTGTCCCTGTGTAGAGCAATGGCTTTGCCTGCCGTTTGCTGTCCCTCCTAAGGGAATTCAAGTTGACTTCACTGCTAGTGTTTGACATTCTGTGAGTTTTATGATACCTGTTACCCTAAATGTAATGTTTGCAGAATTGCTTTGCTTATGCCTGGAACCTGGCAACAAATGGTTTTGGAAATGGCAGACATAAACCATGGCATTTGCGAGATTGGCGGCATATTAGTGTGTAGTGCAGAGAGTCAAAGTAAAATTGAATGGTGCCGTGCTAGGCTGTGTCTGCTGGCCTCCTGCTTCACTGTCTGCAAGCCAAGGCAGCACTGCAGGATCAGTGGAAACTGGGGGTACTGGTGGGGGAGAGAAGTTGGGCACCTGGGTGTGTTTGCTTTGAGAGACACTGGAACAGTGCTTTAATGCTTGGAAAATTGGTATGAGTGGCTGGGATGGAAAAGAGGATTAAATCCAGCATTGCTGGAACATCTCTCTTGGGCACAATTATAAGCTAATAAAGATTGAGTGGGCTTCTGCACAGAGCTGGGGTATTGGGGAAGCACCTCCTTGGGAGGAACCTCAGCAGTTCAGTCAAGCAGCCACTTCTTATTACTGTGTGGAAGACTGACATGGTACCTTTTGAACTGTCTTGCAGCAAAGGTTTCTGCTGGGCGTGGAGGAGAAAGGTGGAATTCCTTCTTGCAAATGCAGCTGAGGATAGCAGAGTTCAGTATTGACATCTGATGGTTGAGGATAGTGTAGCAAGATTATTTGGCTGCCAGTATAATTGAGTTCAGTTATAACTTTGTCTCTGCTGGTACCCTACAGCTGTACATGAAAATCATTCCCAGAAGTGTCAGCTTTTCAGTTCCCCCTGGTGCAGACCATCGTGTTGGTCTGGTAAGGGAGGTGCAGGGGCAGGTTGCTGCTGAGACAGTGATGCATGCTTGCCTGCCCAGAGCAGAGCAAAAGCCTGGATGTAGGGGGAGAGCTGTGAGCACTTACTCGTGGTAAGGAATGAAGCAAGTCTTTCTATAAGCAGCTAAATACCCTTGGATATAAATGCAAAAAATGTATTTATCAGCTTAGGTCTGGCA
This sequence comes from Ciconia boyciana, assembly GCF_034638445.1. Classification (NCBI taxonomy): domain Eukaryota; kingdom Metazoa; phylum Chordata; class Aves; order Ciconiiformes; family Ciconiidae; genus Ciconia; species Ciconia boyciana. Next base: position 20,075,559 of record NC_132942.1, read on the forward strand.
TTCTGGCTCACGTGGGATTCAGTCATACAGAATATTTGCTCTCTGTCCACCTGCCCTGCAGGATTTATTGTATTCAGTTAAAAGCAGTAACTGATTTCCTAGAATATGTGTAAATTGGCTCATCATAGTATAAAGTTACAAGGGTTCAAAGGTATCTATGGAAAACCATTAGGCTTCACTGAATCTCTTCCATTAAAGTACAGAGTCACAGAGAGTAAACAAAATATTTGTTTTAAAATAAGGGCACTGCATGTAAAAGTAAAACGATCCAAATTAACATCTTCAAAACCAGTAACTGAAAAATCTTTATATAAAATCTTAACAGAAGTCACACTTATCTTGCTATAATTGCCTTGGATGAATTCATTTCACAATAAAACATCAAACTGTTGTATAATTGCACCCTAAATACCTCACTAAGTGGTAATACAGATATATAAAAGCAGAGTGAAATAGCAAGCAGATTTTTATGCAGTGATTTTTCTGTTTAAAAAGTTTGTGGAATAGTTTAGTACAACACAATTAGCATACTGTAATTACCGATTTGTTCAAGGTATGTCAACACTGTGAGGAATTTCTTTTCTTCATCGGTGTGTGCTGGTAATAGTTTAACACTGCAGCATTGGACACAACACATTTTTTTAGTTATACATACATGTATATATATATTAAAAAAATTTCCATCCCTCTGGTCCTTTTAGCTTTGGTTAGAATGTTTACAATATTTGAGCAGTTGACTTAAAAATAATGTAATCCTTTGCAGACCCCCACCCCCCTGCCCCCGTGGCATCTGACTACCACCATTGCTGCATAGATCTGCAAATATTTACATATAATTTCATAATATAGTATAAATAGCAATATGGTACTTCTGGCTGAAGAAATCAAATTACTCCTTTAAGAATGACAGGGGGACGTATATATATTTATATGAGATTTTTTTAAAATGGCATACTCGTTTAGATTCTGTCCCCTATCAAGTAAGAAATGAAACATTTTTCAGTGAACTATTCTATAAACTAATTATGTTTTCTTAACTTATCAGAAGGTACTTTTTTTTTTGAACTGCTAATTACTTTGAATTTTGGAAGAGGAGGACAAGTGAGAGCTTATATTACAGGGGCTAATTCTGTCTCCAGAGAAACCAGTGGAGTTAGTGCATGAAAATAGCTTCCAGGCAAGAGGAAGCCTCAGCTGGGGGAGGCAGTGGGGGGACAAAGAGAGGCTTCTTCCTTCCTTTCCTCTTCTCCTTAACCTTGCGGTTGATATTTAGTTTTAATTAAGAAAAACTTGCATTAAGGGTATTTACACATGAAAAGGTGTTGAAACGCCATTCGTTCATAGTCGTAAGTAATTAGCCTGAATTCATGAAAAGCATCATCAAGTCAAACCAGAGAGCAGATAAGAATTGAATGCACTTAATATTTAGAATCGATCCTGTTGTACTGAGCCTTCCTAAATAAGCTACGCTCCCTACTTTGTAAGCGCCTGGAGAGTCGTCCTGCTAATTTGTGATCATCCTGCTAATTTGTGACCATGTGAACTGTTCCTTTCTGTATCTGTTGTGAGCTTTAGCAAGGTCTGTTTAAGCAAGCCAAACTATGAATGCAGATAGGAAAACTGTATTTAAAATAAATTCACCGGTCCCTAATGCACTTAAATCCCCACCTGGACCTTCGTTGCCCTTTTATGGTTTCCCCTCCCCTTTTTTACTGGAGTGAAATTATCAGAGGAGGAAAATCTTCCTCCACGGCTGCCTTTAAAGTGAACGGAGCCAGCTGGAGTGTTTGGGATCTTACAGCTGCAGTGGAACAAATGGAGTGTATGTCCCCCTGCAGATCTCTGTACAGATATCCAGTATCCTTCCCCTCGGACTGTTTTCATGAGAAAAAGTATAATATGGAGACTTGGGTATAAATTTTTACACACAGTCATATAATTACATAACATGAAACATTTTACATAGTTTGAGGTGAGCATCTTTTTAGACTTTTAAACATTAGGAGTGCAAGTTTAATGTAATCATTGCTTCTTTAACACTGAAAATATTATGGATTTATTTTTTAAAAAACTTAAAAATACCGCACCACTCCATAAACAATGGTTCCATTAAGTAGCTTGGAAAATTAGGCTTTATGTCAACATTTGTAAAAATTAGAATCTGATGTAGGTCCCCATCAATTTTAAAATAGGTTACTTATCTGATTTAATTTTGGATGGCATGTAGGTATTATACTTCACATTCTTTATATGGCAGCTGCTGACACTTGCACTGTCCATAGCCATTAATGATGATGAAGGGTCCTTCGTGGGTGGGTTCGTATTCGTTATAGGGTCCTTGGTCTGACATATTTGCCATATGCAGCCGTGTTTGGGATCGGAGCTGCCTGTGGTTTTGAATCATTGAGCACTGCCTAATTCTTCTTAATGTGGGAGGGCAGCACTTCCTGGAGATGAACACTATAAAAATGATAAAAAAGAAAGAAAACAATAAAGCCATTGTTCCTGTAATTACCCTCTGAGTGAAGATGGCATTGCTTGGCTCGGGGAAATGTTCTTCGGTGGTAACAACCATGCCTGCTGTAGTTGGAATCTCTTTGTCTCCCATATGGAAATGAGAAGAGCTTATTTTCGTGTACTCAGTAGTCGGAACTGCGTATGTCGTAGCCACAGGCGTAACAACAGTTGATAAATTCCAGCAAAGCTGAAAACCATACACTGCATCCAGAATATCCTCTCCCTGGGTGTGGTCAGGGCTGTGGCAGAGGATGGAGTGCTCCCACCGACCTTGGAAGCCACTCAGCCATGTGGCCAAGGCGCAGATCTTTGGGCTGCATTCCCACAGATTGCCGGAGAGGCCTACGGTGGTGAGGGATGTCAGCGAACTTAGGATCTTGGAATCCAGAGTGGTGAGCTTGTTGTTATCCATTAGGAGGGTTTTAAGGTTAGGCATAGTTTCAAAGACGGTTAGGTCGATGGCTTTGATTTCATTTCCAGTCAAATCGAGCTTTTCTAAGGTGCCCCAGGTCCACTCCATCCCACATGTCAAGTTGCTAATTTTGTTCCACTGCAAGAAGAGCATGTGCAGGCTGCTCAGCCGGAGGAAGTGAGCAAAATTAATCTTTGTCAGCTGGTTGTGCTCTAGGTGAAGCTCCCTCAGCTTGATTAATCCCGCAAATCCGTTGCGAGCCAAACTTCGCAAGCGGTTTGTGCTCAAATCCAGGAACTCCAGGCTACGACAGTCCCAGAACAGGCGGACCGGGATGGTCCGCAGGGAGTTGGAACGCAAGTGCAAGGTCTGTAGCTTGCGAAGGCCGTAGAAGAGCTCGGGGTGCAGAGAGGATAACTGATTAAAAGAGAGGTCCAAATTCTGCAGGTTAAGCAGCTGGCTAAAAGTTGTGTTTGGCAAATGAAAGATTTTGTTGGAACTTAAGACTAATTCCTTAAGTTTATACAGTCCTTGAAAAGAATCTTCTCTGACTGTTGCAATTTGATTATGATCTAAGTGAAGCCAAGTAAGTTGACTGAAGCTTGCAAATTGATCCCTTTCAAGTTCAGAAATATAATTGTGCCTCAGTGACAAACCTAGTGAGCCCTTTTCAGTGGTGTTTGGCACTGAGTGAAACCCCTGAGAGTCACAGTAAAAGAGCAGCTTCTCACAGCGACATTTTGGTGGACAAGCCATGCCCAAGGCAGGCAGCATTTTTAAAACCATACTCATTGCATATAGTGCTGCCAGCATACGAGCCCCTAATGGCCACTTGAAATGTAAGCCTGCAGAATATAATTTAGGAAAACAACAAGATAGGATAGCCTTATCAGTATACTTTGAACATCACGATGGAAGATTTCACTGCAGATAACATTGCCATGCATTTCCAACAAGCTAATTCTAAATGCAAGAAACAACTTACTATGAAACACAGAATACTCGGATATTACACTTAAGATGAGTCTTTATCTCTATTATGGAGGATTACAGTGTCACAACTGGAAAACATTTTTTTCATAAGGTTCAGTGCAGAAAAATTTGCTTTAGCACCTAACTGCTCCTTTAAAGCATAGCCGGTCATTCATTATACAAGGTATATAGAAACACAGGAACTTACCCATTCTTTTGAGTACATTGGAGGTTGCATTCAGTCGTAGTTTTAGACTCAACACTGTGAGTCTGTAAAAGGCTCTAATGTAAGATAGCCTTTGAATAATTTACTGGGCTTAGTGTCCTTTGATATTAGTGCAAAATTGAATCCACGATCCTCTCTTGGAATATTCCTTTTGAAATCACTGGCTTGATCTCCTCTGACAGGTCTGCAATTTTTAAATCAATGCTTAATACAAGTTTTCATCTTCTGTAGCTGCTCAGCTGTTTAATTGAAGCTCACGTTTTCTTTTTCTGCAGCTGTGGCTTCCTTTAGTCCTAACTTGTTGATGGCAGATGGGTGGCTTATTGCTGAGAGAAGCTCCTGTAGTAGCATGAGTGCATTTACTGAAAAGCTTTTCAGGGAAGCGGTACAAGAATGGACTTGCTTATGCGCTGCGACCACACAGGGCTGTATATAGGCTGACGTCACCTGGTGACGTTCCTTTTGTTTGGGTTTTCCAGAAGCTTTGCTGTTTTAAAGCTTTGTGGTGCATACTGTGTGTTAAAGACCACTGATGGGGGGGGGGGGGGAATCAACGGTAGGAGTTCTTCGTCCCAGCGATAGAAGGAATAGGAAAGACTTGCACCACCCTACTCCTCCCCTCCTACATCTGTGCTGGCTGTATTCAGCTGGCATTAAAAGCAGCGCAGAGCTGCAGTTGAAAGTGCCTTAGTGCTGGCTGCTGCCTGTTTTCTGTTAAATATCACTGCATAAAGGGAACTTTTAGATGCAAAGTATGCACAGTTTGGACAGAGGATGGTGGTTAGTACCAGCTTTTTGTGGAGGTGAGAGGGATTTGGCAGCTTAAAGCTACATGTAACAATTGTGTGCGACTGTGGTCCCTGCAAAAGTGGTAAAGGGAGAGAACAGTCATTTAGATGAAAGTGGTGGGTGTGTCAGAAAGTACAGCACACAGTCCAGGAGCAAAGGACAGGAGCGAACGTTTCAAGCAATGAGAAATTTCTGGAAAAAGCAAAGCTTGCGTTAGGGCACAGGAAAAATTTAATTGGAATCCAGCTTGACAGCATGCAGTTATGAAAGTAGAAAATCTATCATCACCACCCCCCCAACAGCGGCTTTTTTACTTGCTTTTCCTGGGGACTGGAGTGCAGGAGAAGTCGTGAGGTTGGCATTTACCATCGGGGCGCGGAGCAGTTTGAGGGCTTCCTTGCGGTCACTGATTACATTCTGGTGTTATATGCACGCCGTGAAAGGGGGGACATTACTTCCATTAGCATCTTGCTGCAGGGTAGGTCCATGGCAGTTATCCCGTGTGTTTTAGAGTTGCAGAAATTTGCATTTGCAAAAACAGTGACCCTGCAAAGCTGTCTGTGCTGTTACAGCTGAGCTGGTCTCTGGCTGGAGCATGCATGCACAGCATGGAGGAGGCAAATGTGCTGGCATGGCTGCTTGCTTTAAAAGTTCATTGCCCTTTTATCTGGAGCAAACTCTCCTTTGGGACAGCTAGTGCTGAAAGGTAAATGAACAGACTTGACTTAAATTTTTTTTTTTTAGGGTTTTAGGATTTTTGTGTGCATGTGCAGGAAGGCCTTTGGAGCAGCTGCTCTGGCCTTGACTGTATGTGGATGAGGCAGGGGGGTGTTAGCTTCCTGCTCCAAGCAACTTGGGTAAGCTTTTTTATTTTCACCTTGAGATATAAAGCATTAATGTAGTACAAGACACCTGAAAATGTTTGCTGTGTAGTGGCAAAGTATCACTTACGACCTGAAGATATGGGATGAGCCGAGAATAACAAACTTCCTGTGCTGATGAAGATTATGAATTGTGTCAAAAGGAGATTTTAAAATAAAATGGCCGTTTACCTTTGTTATTAAGCTTTGGTTCCTTAGCGGTACATACTTAAACTAAGACTTGCTTTTTTTCTGCCTGCTTCTCCCTTTGCTGTCCCGTGGAGTAATTGTAATACTGACTGTAATAGTTTCTTTCTGTGGTGGGCTGTCCCATCCAGAGCAGACTGAAGGGAAGTGCTAAGTGGAAAGTAAAGGGATGGAGACGGTGAACTCTTTAAAAACAAACAAAAAGAAAACCTCAAACCCACTCAAAAAACCAAAACAAAACAACCCCACCCCCAACCCATCAGGAAAGTTAACTATCTTTAATGATAAAGTGAATTAGGAAATGCTAGATAAATTTCTTAAATTGCCCTGCCACTAAATATTTTCATATTTGCTCTAGAGTGAAAGAAATAAATGCAAAGGAATTGCATAAATCTATTTAAAGAGTTTCTTAGTGTTGAAAGTTCACTGTACAAAAAGTACAGAAGCTGAAATCCAGCCTTAGGTGTCAGTTGCCAGCTGTCTGATGGAACTACTGCACCGAAGTACCTGTGGTTGTACTTCTTGTAGCGGCTCATCTGGTGCAAAATCCTGATTTGAAGTGTTGATTTGAATTTTAATAACACTTAAATACGATAACATAACATTAAAAAAAAAAAAACAAAAAACATTCCAAAGGGTGTAATTAATAAAATGACAATGGCTATAAGGTCAAATGTTACTCCTCTCCTGTGCTACGTCTGTTTGCTCTTACCAGGAGGCTGAAATTAGGTATCTTTTGGAAACGTTTTGCTTTTTTGCATCAGTATCTGTTGGTAGGTTCCTCCCACATCAAGATTGTGTAATTTGGCACAGAGTTAAGAGTTAATGTTCAAACACGGCAAGTTGTTTCCTTTCTAAAGCTCTCTATTCTTTGGCCTGTAACCAAACAAGGGCTATTTAGCACCTTGCCAGCGAGTTTCCTGTTTGGGAGACTGTTAATGCGAACTTTATAGGCGCTTTTCTTAGTGAAACATGTTTTTATGTGCACTCATCATGAAATAACAGATATTACTGAAAGCGTGCATCTGATTCTCTTAAGTCTGGGACTCTGCGGTAATATTCACATTGTTCCTCGGGAGCTGCCTGGGGTGTCAAGGTGTAATAGGCTGGGAATAAACCCCGGCTGTCTGCAAAACTCATGCAATTACATTTCTCCTGAGACTGAAAACTTGCTTGCATGCTGAGGAAAAATGCATATGAGTGCCGTCTGGGGACTTCCACCAGAATAGGTGCTTCGAAGTAACAGCCCGAATCCTCACGTGCAACGTGGAGAGGGAAGATGGCATGTCTGCCTCAGGAATGAGCTTGAGGTCCTAACCAAATAACCCTTTCGGGGGCTTCTCCCTCACCCCACTCCTCAAGCAGCAAAATAACTGGTTTTCCTGCTAAACGCACGCGCTGGAAAAGTAGGATTGCACCCTGAGGCTCGTGTTGTCATTTAGTTAGGCTGACATCTTGTGGAAGCCTTCCTAGTGTATTAAGAACAACAAATAAGCTAATTTTACTTGATGTAGATGTGGGCTGTGTGACTTTCTTGTGCTGTGGGCTTGGAGGATGGCAAGCCCTGGAGTTGCAGGCGAGGCTGGGGCACCCAGGATTTGCAGCTGCGTGTGTGGCACCATGCAAACAGAGAGCTCACCCTTCTGCCTGAAGAAATTACTGTGTTAATTTTTGCTGGACGTTAGCACACTGGGGATCATGGGAGTATTTGCTGCTTTTTTGCTAAAAGATAACCTTCGTGCTGTGTCAGTAAGGCTGTGAGGCAAAGGAGATGAGCACAGATGTGTGGCTGTAGCATTACCGTGCACATACTGTCACAGATGCGCTACTGTGGAGCTGGGTTAGTGGTGAGCCCCGAGAAGTGGACACACGAGAAAAAGGTGTGTCCAAGGCTATGCATAATCAACAGACATGTCTAGCTCTTCAGGCTAGCTGCAGACGTCCTTCGGGCGAGGGCAATGGGAGTGGTGGGACAGGGCACCATAGGTTGGGTGTCATTGTCTTCCCAGGAGCAAAGGACACGTGTGCTGCAGCATAGCGTGGTGACTGTCACCTCCCTGTCTGGCAGGTCTCTGCACCTGGCACTGGTCGCACATTTTAATTCCTCTTTGTACCAGGATGAGTGCAGGAGCTGGCCTTCCCCTCTATGTGGGCTCTAAGGGGAGCGTGGGGCCGCTGTGGCTGCAGCCTGGTGGTGGGGAGGGGCGTCAGGGTGGGAGCAGCATGGCATGGCAAGCTGTGCAGGAGGGGGAGTGCAGGCATCTTTATTCTGATTTAAGTTCCTGCTGAACCTAGACGATGCTATGCAGCCCCTGTGCTTTGGTGAGCTATGGGCTTGCCATGGGAGATTCCTTCCTGCAACAAACCAGTATATAGTCCTGCTTCTTCAACCATCAGACTTCAGATACGAAAACACCGCTGAAATTCATGTGTGTCATACTTTGCTGCTTACCCTTCCTGGTCTTGATTCAGCACTATTATATCTGGAATTTGTTTGCAGACCTTGTATCATGGTAATAGAGGGGTATGGATGGTTATCCTTTGTAGACATGTAATTAGGCTAGGTGTCAAGGCAAAAATGAAGCATGTGACAAACTGAATCTGAGCACTAAATCTCCTGCCTCCCCATGAAGCATGGCTCAGCAGTGGCACACTGACGTACAACTGCCTTTGCCACTGCCTGCCCCAGAGGAAGGTATGCCAAACCCTCATTTTTCACTTATTAAATCACCATCATTAACTATGATGCTGCCTGTTGTACAAACAGCTTAGAAGACAATTCACAGATTACCTGAAGCGGAAACCTCTCTGCAAACCATCTTTTTTAGGTGATTGTGTGGTAGGCAGCAGGCAGGGCAGTAGTAGCACATCTGTCTCACATTTGGGTGCTAATCTGGGGAAGAGTGATGCTGGGCTCTGCAGAGGTGGGAGTGCTGTGAGGACTGGTGCCGGGCAGGAGGCACGGTTTCTCTCAATAGTTCTGTGGTCTTAGCTTAACCTAAACTGATGATGAACCATTGAGATTAACAATGAAAGTTTTTGATACTTAGCTATAAAAACATGGCTTCATGAGTAACTCATTCTAGTACGTGTGCTGCTGATCCTGGTGGCTTTAAGACAGCATTCATGCACTGCCACCACCGTGCTCTGTTACCTTTGTAAGTCAGTTGGGGTTAGATTTTTAACATCGGTAGCTGTAGGAAAAACTTGGTTCAGTTTTTATTTGTTTTAATTCAGATGGCAGGCATACAAAGGGAATGGTTTGTGACAGAGATGGTGATTCCAATTGCCTCCCTGTATACAAATCCCCTTTCTTTGCTTTAAGCCATTAAAACAAAACCTAGTGGGGATGGCTGTGTGAGTTGGAACAGCAAGGATGCAACAGTAACTGCTTGTATTGCTTTCCAAGCAGGGTAGCAATGATGGTGGAAGAGGGGGGGGGGGGGGGGCTGAGCAATTTTTAACACCACTTCTAGCCTCTTTGATCAAGATCTGATTTAATTTAAAGAAAATTTGCACTGTAGCTAAACTTATTATCCATGATACCGGACAGAGCTGTTGGTATCGTACTGCAAAATGACTGACATGGTCAACATGACCATATTCAATCTACTGAATCTATTAGCTGCTTACTGACTACAGAGCTTGTGATTCCCTCAGCAGAGTTTTGTGCTGAATATCTAAAAATCCTATTAGTAATCTGAATATTCAGGCTTTGCTATTGTGAGTCCTCCTAATCCGGTGGATAAGAGAAGCTGATAGCTGGGATGTGTTGCGCTGCTGGGTCATTAGTTGGCTTTTCAGTGAAAGTTTAGGCTAGAAACAAGGTCCAGTTTTTTAATAGTAAGGGTAATTGGTTACTGGAACAAATTACCCAGAGGTGGTAAACTGTCACTTGGAGCCTTTAAAGCACGATTTATTACTTCGGGGGGGAGAGAGAGACAGACAGACTAGCTCAAACAGGACTTGTTGAGCTGTAGAGTGGAACCAATGGGTAAAATTCATGGGGTGTGTGGGAGCCTGGACAAAGTGACTCTTGTGGTCAATGATGATCTTCAGTGTTTTTATGTTCCCTGGAGGGTTTGTGCAGCCGCAGGCTGTATGGCTCTTCATGTGCTCCAGCAACCGCCGTCCCACTAGCTGCTTTCACTTGGACCTAACAGGGCGTAATTGATCCCACAGTGTTTTATGTTTCACTTTATGCAAAAAAGGTCAAGAAACTTCAGATGAGCAAAACTTGACATCCTTGTCTCCGGGCCAGGACCTTGGTTATAATTGGCTGTAACGATTTAAGATGTTAGTGACAACAGAGTGTCTGTAGCCACAGAGGTGCAGGCATCCATCATGTTTGTCCTGTTCTGCCCTGCTGCACCAGCCCTAATGAGGGAGCCGGGTTAGTAGCTATATGTGCTAAATTGTTAAATTACCACAGCTAAATTAGGGCATTTTACGTTGCAACCTTCAGAAGGAAGTTCTGTTAATACTTTTGATGAGCTTCTGTACTAAGATTTCTGAATACAAACAAGGTGGAAATAAACTGAAGCAGCCTTGCCAAAATCTAATGCGTTTAGATTATACAGCTCTTCCTGTGCTAATATGTGGTGTATCTTAATAGGAATGGATCAACAGTATGAAATTGGTGCTGCTTAGGCTTCAGTGCATGCATTGCGTGCTTTTTCAGGGCATTCTACATAGGACTGGCTGTGGTCTGGTTTCATGAACTGAATGTCTGTCAGTGGAAGCTATCTCTTGGTTTTCCTCTCATCTGAAAGGCGTCTGGTTCTTGTGCACCGAGGCTGTTCTGGGCTGTGAAGCCAGGGACAGCAAAGCGGAAGCGATGGCTGGACTTGCTTCAAAAGCGTGCTCCTGCTTCGTGTTAAAATGGGGCACCCAGGGAGAAGTAAAATGGCACTTCTTGGAATAGCTGAATGTTTGGCTTTCTACATAATAAATTAGTGTATGTCTTAGATCCAAAGATATTACTGGAAAAAAACTCCCATGTGTATGGGCAGGTGCCATGGGTTCAGTAAAATGGTCACGTTGCAGTAAGTAACTGGTGTGAAAGCATCAGAAAGAGCAAGCAGCTGCAATTGCAGGTTTATGTCTTAGAGCATACTTTTAGTTTGCCAGTTGGCAGGTTTCAGACTTCCGGGTGAATCATGTGCTGCGAGGAGCCCACTGCCCACCTCGGGGTGCAGGCAGCGCCCACTGCCACCCGTGCGCTCAGAGCTGCGGCTTGGGACAAAGCGATTGCGTTCAATGCAAGCTGAACAGGGACTTTCTAGCCTAATTCTGTTTTGGCTTTCATACTCACCAAGCATGGGAACACCAAACTGTTCAATAAATAAGCAGCATTAATCTTCACTTTATTTAGAGACTTCAGGTTTGATTTTTGAACGTGGAGTGAAGACAGGCCAACGCTGGGTCTGCTGAAGGCTGTGGTGTAGTCAGAATGAGCTCCTGGTTTTAATTTCAGTCACTTTTCAGTTACCTTTTGTGGTGAGAATCAAATTGCTTGATCAGGGAGGTGACAGATCTTCAATAATTCATTAAACTATAATGACATTACAGTATCCTAATTCCACCTCCCCATCCCTGATTTTGTTTAATTTTTATTTCTGCTGTGCAGTGGACTTCATGTTTTAGATTCAAGGCTGCCCATCCAGGTATTTCAAATCAGCCTGTCACCTGGAGAATTGAGAACTGGCATACCCTCACTTTAGTGCTGCTAAATGTTTTTTCTTCTCAACAGGATAATTATATTGATTGTGGCTTAGAACTTCAGAATTTGGATTGTGGTTGCATAAAGTGTGTTTCAAAACTGTAATATAAGCTATATTATGCAGAAAAAACTCCCAGCAAAACTAGACCACCACCATTGTTTTATCTAACACTCCCAATTTGATACAAATTAGGATATTTTCGACCCAGTGTCTGCTTAAAAATGGAGAAGCTGCCACTGCTTCTTGGCCCCAGCCCTCTCTTTAACAACAGGGCTAATCTGAAACTTGCTGTATCGAACCTTGGCAAAACCCAGCTCTCAGCTGGTGGGCCTGGATGCTTACTTGAAATGCTGGATTTCATCCCTGACAAATGTTTTATAAGGATTTTACCTTTAAGATAATTGATTTTTGGCTTTTGACTACCTGCTCAAGAGCAGTCTTCTGTGATAGTTGGGTATGAAGGTGTGTAAGGGAGCACTCTTATCAGATGTGCAGCCCTGTGGACTGCTTGCATGGTGCTCATACCTGCAGGTTGAAGGCAATGTGAGAGACTTTTGCATGCAATCCACTGGCCTTGGACAATCTCGATAGCCAAGGCCATAGAAGACTCAGGATTGAAGCAGGGCTGTTCTGGGCTTGATGCAGTGCCAGCCGTGGGGTGGTTGACTGAGCGGGCAGAAAAGAGAAATCTAAAACTTGGAGGTTGAATATGGTCTTTGGCCGATAAGGAGCAAAAAGATGTCTAGATTTATGGAACTATCCTTTTCTTTTGAAAAAAAGCTGAAGAGTGTTAAAGGTAAAATCTGAAGATGTCAGATGTTCTTGTACTGCCCAAACCGGCCAGGAAGAGAGTGCTCTTTCAGTGCTCTTTACTTCTAGTGTGCATAATCACTTCAAAAAAAAAAAAAAAAAAAAAAAGCTGACAATGTACTTGAAATTAATAATACTGGTTTTACTTCGAGGCCCTGAATACCCGTTTACCTCTTTGTCTCTTGTTTTTCAGGCTGGACGCAAAGAAAGAAGTGATGCATTGAACTCTGCAATTGATAAAATGACCAAAAAGACCAGAGACTTGCGTAGACAGGTAATACATAAAGTTGATACTTGTTGAGACAAATGAGTGCATTCCTGCATGTTTGCCCTCTTGGAAATAAGTTACCTGTTGGTTTGTTTCCAGTGGGCAGTGGGCTTGCCTGCTTGTATTTAGTGAATTAAAAGCTAGAAGCTTCCATTGCCTGGTTCACAGGGAAGCATGGGGTGGAAATGTAATCCCCTGTTAAGTGTGTAATAAAGATGTTGGATTCTTAATCATCCTTGTGGCAAGAGAGATTTAAAAAAAAAAAACAAACAAAACACCACCAAAAAAACCCAAAAAACCACTAACCAACTCACACTTTATGGATTTTGAACATAATCAGGTATGTTTTATAATTCTGATGGTATTCATCTCGGAGCTTTTTTCTTTGAGGACTGTTCATGTAACATCAATCTCTTGTCAGTTTGGTTTTTAAAGCAATATATTCCCCTTTTCAAGTAAATGTGAATATGGATCAAGTTTGTTGAAAAATGTTTTTATTCTAGTAGAAAAATAAAAAAGTTAAATCAGCATGTTGTTTAATCAGCTGAGGGAAAGCAGCAAATTTACTCAGACAAAACCAATATGAGCTGCTAAATCAATATTTGTGGCCAAACTGGTGACTTGCACTTATATAACTAATTCAGTTTTTTAAGGAGATTTAATTTAAATTGAAGCAAAAAGTGTATAGACAAGACTTAGTACAGGGAAAGCCTTGACCACACAAAGGAAAAAGGATCAACAACAAAAGTACTTAAAGCTTTATGTATTAATACAGTAAAAATAAAACAGCAGTAGAACACTACAGAAAAATTTCTCATTCTCTTATTTTTATTTTAGCTCCGCAAAGCTGTTATGGACCATGTATCAGACTCTTTTCTGGAAACAAATGTTCCGCTTTTAGTATTGATTGAAGCTGCCAAGAATGGGAACGAAAAAGAGGTTAAAGAATATGCCCAGGTTTTCCGTGAACATGCTAACAAATTGATTGAGGTAAGATGGTACAGATTGAAATTAAATTATCACTAGTTAATTTAAGGAAAGACTAGGCAAAACATTTTTCAATTCTGTTGAAGCAAACAGCAAATTCTGTAATAAATTTGCTTTCTAAATTGTATTTTAATGAATTTAAATGTAATTTAATTTAATATTTAAATTATTAAAAATGTAAGCTTATCAAAAAGCAGCAGCTACTGTTACATAGCTGTCGTGGTTTAACCCCAGCCAGCAACTAAGCCCCACACAGCTGCTTGCTCACTCCCCCCCAGTGGGATGGGGGAGGGAATCAGAAGAGTAAAAGTGAGAAAAGTCATGGGTTGAGATAAAGACAGTTTAATAGGTAAAGCAAAAGCCACGCATGCAAGCAAAGCAAACCAAGGAATTCAATCGCTCCTTCCCGCTGTCAGGCAGGTGTTCAGCCTACTTGCTGGTGGGGTGGAGTGAGAAGCAGAAAAGGCCTTGACTCTGTGTAAGCACTGCTCAGCAATAACGAAAACATCCCTATATTATCAACACTGTTTCCAGCACAAATCCAAAACGTAGCCCCATACTAGCTACTATGAAGAAAATTACCTCTGTCCCAGCCAAAACCAGCACAATAGCCCATGTAGTTTTAGATATTATACAATGTGAGTATATTGTGCTGTTACCTTTACTTGATTTGTTAATTGGAGATGGTGATATGGAGTAAGGGAGACTGTGGCATGGCTGTCCTGCTGTGCAATTTGACCTGTTGCTTGAAGCCTGCAGGTTTAAAATACCAGTGAATATAAACAGTTCTTTTATGTGAAGAGTTTTAGAATGAAAACCTGCTTGTGTGTGTGTAAAGAGCAAACAATGGACAAACAGAAAACTGACAATAACAACAAAACTGATCCCTGCCACCTTTTTCTAATAAAAACGCAAAGGTTCTCAAACTGATGTTACTCCAGACTAAAGGTAGTCTGTGGGAAGATCAGTTTCAATGGGACTGACCTGTCTTAACTAAAATGCATTAAAGATCATTAGTCTACCATTAAATGTAATAGTTTTCCAACAGGTAGCGTGTTTACAAAGAGCAACATAAGTTCACACCCTGTATTGATAGATACATCTCAGTAACCTCGTCCTCTTGCTGTTGTTTTCGCATGAGAGTTTTGTGCCTGCTGATGCTAAATGCCAAGGAGCAAACATCTGTAGGTATTGTTGAAGAAACATGCCACTAAGAATAAACTTCAAAAACTTCTCCTGTGCACTTTCAGTACACTTTGAGGCATCAGCTGGCTTGTGTGCTTAACCTTAGCAGCTACCTCTGACAGTCAGATACTGGTTAATGTATTTTTTGCTCTCTTGGTATCACTGTGTTTGATAATTGAGTCCATGTGTCTCCTAGACCCATTGGTAATACTTTCAACACAACTTGACAGATTTAAATTACTCAAGAATAAGACGTATTGAACAGCAGTAAAAGTACTTTCTGACTCCTGCTCAATATATTTTTTTTTTCCTCACTTTTTTAAAGCCTAAGGGACTCTGAGTGTGGTGCACGACTGCCCCATGGTCTGGGGTGTGTCAAGCTAGTCTAGCTCTTCAGAGTTGCTGTCTAAGCAATGAAAATCTTTAATTCTTCAAAGGTATCCATTCTTCACTTTTAGCCTGCCATGTTTCAGTGTAAATGCCATCTTCATATAGTTTCAAAGTTATTTTATTCTAAATTCTAAGTAACTGACATTGTTCGACAAAACAGGAGGTGGAAGACAGTGCTGCTGTGACCCTGCCTTGGCAGCAGGATACGGCTGTGCCACATGCAGTAGTGGGAACGCTTTGAAGTGGGTTTTGTCTAAAGCTTCCCTTCTTCATGTTGCAAGCCTGATTTATCTGGAGAATTATTTTTAGGGCTTGTTTACAGAAGTTGACTGGCATAACGATAGCAGTGCCTATTCTGCCATAGTTCTGCCACCTCTTCGGTGGATATGTGGTGTCCACACATGGAGTTTATCGGCATAATTACAAAGGAGTAATAGCACTGCTCCGTCTGCAAGCTTCGCTCCTGCTCTTGCTAGGTGAGCCCGTACTCCCTCCTCCTTCAGAATACATGTGCTGTCTCAGAAGCACCAGGTAGCTGTTCTCACTGGCCTGTAAGAGCGATTTTTACTGACTTTACCTTGTGTGCAAAATACCAAGCTGCACATGAATTTTACAGAACCTCTATTCAGCCAAACAGTCTGTCTTTCAAGAAAGACTATTCCCCTGAAAGTACGCATTAAACAATATTTCTGACTGGCATCAAAAGGTTCTGCTAAAATGATATGCTTCTGCAACAACGTGGTGAAGCCTTGTTTATTGCTTTTGCTGTCTAAAATGTAACTATAGCTATAGAGTAGCATGATCTCTAGATGGCTTATAAACCTCTTCCATGAATGTAGATGGATTAATATATACACTTGGCTTCAACAGAAGAGGAGGAGTACTCCTGCAGAGCCCTTGTCTCAAGGGGATAGAGAGCCACTGCGGAGCCGTATGCAATGTCAAATTTACTGTGAAGGAAGACAGGTCAGGGTGGGTTGCACTTACAATGTCTTGGTGTGTTTCTGCCAGAATGGAGAAGGATGTTTGCAAGTTCCCATATGATTCTGCTCTTGGGCAGAACACTTGACTGTAGGTATCCAGAGAAACAATAAAAGATTGTGTGAGAACAGAACAGAAGATGTTCCAGTTGGTGAGATGAGAAGTGATTGCTTCCACCTGTTTTCGGTGGAAGATAAGTGTGCTGGGGAGTTTACTGTAACTACCCTCAGAAATGCTGCTGAGTGGCTCAAGACATCAAATGTGACAAAACAGCTGCAGTGCAGAATGGAGCTGTGTTGTGTATCACACCATGATTGACAGGCTTCTGTGTTTTAGATGTAGAAGAGAACGTGTCCTTTCCTTTAATGCTAAGCAGTGGGATGAAACGCACATAAGAGACCTGCTCTGCACTAGGTGACTCGACAGGTCCCCATCTGAATTAGAAGTTTTACACCTTGAATTTAGTACCCCTTTGTCCTGTGACCCGGAGGAGTCAGTGCTGCTCTCCTGGTGAACCAGCCACTAGAGGGGACTGTGATTTGGTTTTGGGTGGTTTTTTTGGTGTTTTGGGTTTTTGTTGACACTAAACTGTTGCAGGTGTTGGCTAGACGGAAAGAGTGACAGTGCTAGTTCTGCCCTGAGTTAGCATGGGGAGTTCTTGTTCCTGCAGTGCAGAGGTGTTTATGGGCCCTCCAAGGAGCTGTAAAGAGATGCAAGCACATGATTTGGGAAGTTTTATTTTGAAATGTTTCCTTCTTGGCAGCAGAGTTGTCTTTGTGGTTCCTGAAGTCCAGGCAGCCAAATTTGACCAAAAGGTGCAATAACCACAAAAATCTGATTTGCCTGCTGGTCTGTATCTTCTAGAGAAACCACACCAAAGCTGTGTCCCAAAGAGCTTCCATCTGATTTGTTTCTCACATAGTAAAATGCTAACCCCCTTCTCCTTTCTTTTGAAAATGGAGTAACGGTCAAATAGTAAAATGAGACGTGTCTCAGTTGAATAATACGTTTCAAAGATGGCTTTCAAAATTGCTCTGTACTAACAGTCCATTAACTAGCTAGCACTCTGCCTAAATTTTGTTAAAGGAGTTTAATTCAGGAATTGAGAAGCCAATTTAAATGCAGCACACAAGAAAAACAGAAGAGACAGCGTTTCAGAAACCAGAGTAAGAAAAAGTTAAATTCACTTGTGAACTATGAAAGTCTTCCTAATTTACAGATTATAAAGCACTTGCTTACGTTCCAGTGATTTTTACAATGCTGGGTAGAGTAGCCTTGGCTTTCCAACCTGTAACTTTGCTCTTGAGGAAAGACAGCTTGGCATTGGCATCCTTAGATTTAATGTTCCTCTCTAGAAGAAACTAGGCTGTCCTGCAACTTGGTGCTCATTTTTAATGATGTCATTTAGCACCGCACTGACTTTCTTGTTCGTCCCAGTCTTTGAAGTGTGCTTGTGCACAGCTTGCCTTTGTGCCGCTCCCTTTAGTCACTGCAGTGACACTTCTGGCTATTCTCTGAAAAGTGAAAAAGCCATGAATGTTAAGAAGAAACTTTTGCTATGCTATTGAATGCTTTAGAAAAATAAAAATTAGGTTTTCAGTTTGTCACTGTTTTATACTGTGTAGTTTTAATGGAAAAGTTTTTCAGACCTTAAGAAATCAGGTATTTAAAAGCTAGGTGAGGACAGACTCCAGGTTAAAATCTTTCAGTAGCTGTTTGCTTGCTGAAGAATATTTTGGAAAGGGAGAGTTTGTAATTCCTTAAAACCAGCGAATAATCTTATCTTATTCTGGAACCCAATACCCCTGTGCCAAATATTTTTCTCAACTTGAATTTTATTTTTTAAGTCTCTTTTTCAGAGAAACTTTGGTAAGACCAGGGAGGTAAAAGCTCTCAGTGATATTTCATAAGCATCAATTTTTTTTCCAATTGCTGGAATTTATCTAAAAAGACTGCTCTGTGCCTTTTTTTAATGGACTGGGTTGTATCTTGCATATGGGAGAGATGATTTTCTCATCTTCAGTGAAAACCCATGAACAGATGCAGACTGCAAATTTATTTGCTTGGAAAGAATCACATTTGGGCACTTGCAACTCCATAAGCTATCCGTAGCCTCTCACGCTGATATTTTCCCCTTCTGTTGCCCTAACTGTCTAGCCTGATGTCCTAGAGTAATTTTTCAGACCTCAGTCTAAAAATACCACTCTCCAAAAGCCCAAAGCCTTGCACACTTGCAACATTTTTATTGCAATTTATCCTGATTTGCCCATACTTGCAGCCTATATATTCTTCAGAGAGTCTAACAGCTGCAGGTTTTTTACATTTGAAAGGCTTTTGAAAAACCTGAAGTGGGTAGAAAATAGCTTGGGTTTAAAATAATAGCTAGCTTTCGGACTTCAGACACAGCAAAGGTTTTGAAAAACTAAGGCTTGCCTATCCTCTGTTCACGAGATATAACTTACCTGGGCATAGCTAGTTACCTTTGTGATAAAGGTATGCACTTAGTGTTTGTGCATCTTATACGTTTATTAAAAATGAAGCATGGAGTGGAAGTGTCCAGCAGATCTAGAAATAAATCTGGTTTCACAAGATTATTCTTTGTGTCTATTAGCCACCTGATTTCCAAAGTTTATACAAAGTTTATAAAACTAGCATCTTTGGAGGTGGGAATGGACTGGTTTTGCTCATTCTTTAAATATTCTTTCTTCCTGCTTGCCATCAAAGGTACGTATCAGTACTGAAAGACAGAGATGATATATCCTAGGTGAAAAGTGCAGACAAGCATAGCACTTGGCACCCAAATCACATATTGACTTGGAATGTTTCTCTGAATCTTTGGGTATATTGATCTCTCAAAATTCAGCATTTTCCAGGCTAGGATCATTATCAGTAATTACCGTGGTATCTGAGCACCTATTTTTCCCGTTCAGTAAGCTAATTTACAGGGGGGAAAAAAGTCTGCAAGCTCGAGGTTGTCTTTCACTTTTATTTTTAAGGTAATTGTGTATTACAAGGGAAATGTCCTTGCGCTATGGTCAGGAGAAGAGAGGCAGGGTTAGTCCAACTCGAGGCTAATTTCCCATTTTAAGATGGAGAGCAAAATGTCTCTTCCAAAGAACAAGCCCGTTTTCTGTAACTTGCCTATAGATAACCTTGGCAGCAATTTAAAACAAATGTCTTCAGTAAATGACCGGTATAACTCTAATGTGCCCTCTAAAGTCTGACATTCTTCAAGAACTGATGCACTTTCCTTTTAAGTTCATTTTATTAGTCAACTAATTCATAAATAAATTAAATTCTACTCATAGAACATGTTTTTCTTACATTCATAAAGTAGGAAAGCCTCAGCAGAAAAAAAGTTCTTCCATTTTCCAACAAAACTGAATATACAAATTCAATACATCGTACGTAAGTAAAGCAAGTGACCTTTTAATTGGATAACTTTTATTCTTGTAAGTTGTTTTTGAGGCCAATCTTCTTCTGCTACACCAAATTATGTATGAAAGGGTCCATAGAATGCTGGTAGAGATTAAAAATCACTTTGAAAGAGGAATAAGAGACTTCAGGATAATCTTTCTATCCAGATTTCATTGTAAGTACACATGGGAGAAGCAAGGTAATGAGTAATCTGACAGTGAAACTGATGGGAGAGAAAGTGATTGAAGATGAATTTGAACCCTTGCATATCTGGACAGCAATTGGGTTGTCTGGAGACATTCTTCTATTTCCTGGTTAGCTGCTGCTACGTGGGGGAGAGGCATTTCTGCCCTACCTTTTCCATAGGGGCAGTCATTATGTTGGATGATTGTTGAGAGTGTGGGGCTTGGTCTTTAAACACTTGGTCCAAGGGAGATGTGAAGGGTGTAGAAGTTGGAGGTGAATGACATTAGGGTTTGGAAAGCTGTGTTAATGTCCTTTTACCCCACTAGAAACAGCCCTGTATTTACTCTGATCCTTTTTCCTTTGGAAACAGATAGAAGCATTTGGGGAAGGGGAAATCTGTGAAAGAGGTCAGGAAGTAAAGCACGGTTGAGTATATGTGCTATTGACATGATGTCTTCAGAGGTAGGTAAAAAGCAAGAGAGTCCTGGCCTATTTTATTTTCCAGATATTTGAGTCTTAATTCCAACAACATTTTTAAGTAGCTTTTTAGGTACAGCTTTTATAGATGTGGCATAAATATTTTAATTCTTGATACATAACTAAAAGCCTCGATGCATGTCTGGATTTTCAGTCATCTTGGTCATTAGCAATATTGGAATATTAGTCATGTAGTGTCATCAAGGAGTTGCCTGAAGTCTGTGTAGAGCTCATTCTTCTTACTATTTTGTCACCTTCTTCAAGAGCATAATGTACTTATAATTACCATTAAACTTGCCATGAACGGTTGTCTGAATTGCCAAAAACTGGTTTAAACAGCTAATGATAGGCAACACATTGAAAGCCTTTAGTAAGATAATAATGCAGCATGCTCAGAGTGATAGGCAAAATGAGATTAGAAAGAATTATGATTTCCACTTTGATAAACAGAGAGGCTTTTTTGGATAAGGATAATTATTCAGGTACTGTACAAATATCACTACTGGAAACACTTTTATTTTAAAGAAAAACATTTTTGTTGCTAAGAAGCATGTAAGGTGAGGATTCGCTTTGAAAGTTTTAGCTTAAGATCAGATCTGCATTACTTACCAGCAGTGTGATTTCTGTCATGGTAGCTCAGATCAACTTGTGTAACTAATGTGTTTTGTGCTTATAACAACATTTTATCACTTTAGCTTGTTTGTCTGAGGAAGGAATAGTTCCTGTGCCAATAGTTGCATCTGCTGCTACAGCTGCATCTATGAGGGGCACGGTGCCCACGTAGTACACTGGTATTCCTTTACCAGTTCTGCTCTCTGTCAGGTGTATAGAAAGGATAATCTACCAGTCTGGAAATAAAGGTATTCCTGTACTGCTAGCACTATACTACTGTGGATACATTTTATGCTATAGATGTATTAGTTCTCTTCAAACACCTCTTCCCCCTCTTTGATTGGAAAACTTTCCTGTTGGCAAGAGAGAGAAGTGCTCTTCCTTCTGCACTTGCTGCTCAGTAAATGGAGCCCAGTTCGGTTTGTCATGATGCACGAACTCTGGGTTTGCCCACCTGTGTGAAAAATTTCCCTTCTTTATGAAACCTTGACAACACGTGGGTTGCACTCTGTTGGAGAAAGACATTTCCTCTGGGTATGGAAGGAGCTCGCCAGTGTTGAACAGAGTTTTCATGGGACAGCTATACCTAGAATGGTACCAGGTAGCTGGAGAGGTAGTTGAAGATAGCTCATTTAGGCTGAGAGCCAAATGCAAAGCAGTATTCTTTAACTAGATTTTTAGACACAACTTAAAAGGTGCAAGTTCTGAGATTTGATCCCAAAAGAAAGGTGGCTTACCCATGAAAATATTAAGCAATTGCCTCAATATTACAGGGAGCAGAAAGTACACAGTGTATTGTCTCTGATCCCCTTCCTTTTTCGATCAGTTGCCAGTCTGTTGAAATAAAAAAAAAAAATCTGAAACCCCCATTTCTCATTGTCTAAAACTTTTGAATCAAAAATGAAAACATTTTGGTTGCCAGTTTTGTTCCATCTAGCTGAAATTTCCCTTCCATGTGTTTATAACCAGACTTGAAATTAAAATTGCTCTCATCTTCTGTGTGAGGTTGCAGAGCTCTGGAAATAGCAGTTATCTCAATTTTAGTCCATCGTTCCCCTCAGTGCTTTATGTCTGGAGTCTTTCTGTGTGCGGCTTGTTTTATTTAAAGACTTTTACTATTTTAAGTTAATACAATGGGATTCTGTTGCCCACAGCAAGCTCTTGCAAGATACCTTCTGTGGAGCTGCAGCCACTTGCAACTACTTAAGTCATATAAAATCACAGAGTAGTTGACAGCATGACTCCTGGTAACTTGCTCCAGAGTCCCTATGGACTTGAGCCAAAGTCTTCCTGCCATCCCTACATGCATTGAAGTGAAACTGTTTTGCGTAATTCATAATTGGCTATGCGTCTGCAAAACTAGTGAGTTTATAGGATTAAAATTATAGTTCAGACTTCTCCCTGATGCAGTACCTATTAGGACTGGACATTTAAATGCTCACATTTGTCTTGAATATTGTAGTGTATGAGTGAATTAATAAATGTATGGACTTGTTGAATAATAAAAGCCTTTTTTAAGAGGGTTGGAAATTACATAATTGACACATCTCTTCTGAGAGTCCTCAGTTGCCACTTAGTTTTGCCAGAACAGTTGTTTCTGCAGATAAATTAATTTCATGGGCTTTGACAATCATGAAGTGAATCTGGACTGTTTTCTTAATATGGGGGAGGAAGAAATTAGATGTGCTGTTACTGACTTTTGTGAGAATATCAGATACACTTTCCTTTAGCAGGTCCTCAAAAGGAAAATGTTGAATTGGCTGCCTGTCCATTCTTTTTTTTATTTATTTAAAATGGGGGATTTTAAGCTCCTTAAAAGTGGTAATTTGCATTCCCAGAGAAATTACAAAATAAAAATATAGAACAAGAAGCTGAAATTTTGAAGTTTAATCAGAAATTAAAATGCCAGGAACACCTTTGAAAAGCTTTGTTTCCATGTTGTTAAAATTCCCAAATTTTCTGTGTATAAATGAGTATGTGTGTGTTGTTTTTGCACAGGGGTTTGCGAGCATCAGTTATGAGAGGATGTTGGTTAATGTTAAACTGAAAAGTTGAGTTTTTCAATAGGAAGACTGTCTGAAAGCTCTTACTTATGCAATGCTATTTTTACAACTGCAGTTGCAAATGAGAGTAGTCAGACTCTTAGAATTCAATTAGTGTATGTTTTGTCTCCTGCATAGCGATATATAATCCTTATTTATAACAATGCTGTGTGGCAGAGACAGCTCTGACAATTTTAAATTATGCAATAATAAACACATTACAGAACCTTCTTTGGATTACATCATTGCTGGATGATTGCATCCAGCACCCATTTAGGAGGGCTTTGTGTATTTGACTTTCTGAAGAAGCTAACATGTGACCTGTAAACAAGGAGGAAAAACTTGGTGTTGCTTCTGTGAAGTCAATCCAGGTGCATGAAGCAACGACTTTAATACAAACTTTCAGTGTCAGCCTTTGAAATCCTTGAAAAAAGATGATGTAATGTGTTAGAGATTATAGTTCCTTTTTTCTCTTGCATTTTTGTGTGTCATTGAAAAAGCAATTTGTCAGTCCTTTAATAAACAGTTTCATGTAAAGTAACCCCTCTACCTAAGCTAGGATGTCAGTGCAAAGAGGAAGTTTAACAAGTACAAAGCTGTAGCAGTATGTCTCGATTATTTTCAACAGTGTAATTTAAGAAGCTTAGCGATGACCCCAAGCTCATGTAGTTTGAATTGCTGGAAGACGTGGCTCCTTAGTCATTATCTGAACAAATTTCAAGTTAAAAAAAAAAATCAAAAATGTATTTCAGGTGAAAAAGGTAAAAACTTACTATTGTCAAAGGCAGTTGTCTACAACAGCTGACAACACAAACATAGGCTGACAAATTGTCACTAGTAGAGGAAAAAACTGCTTTAGAAATGTCAAGATTTTTCCTGATTTAAAATAGTAAATTCTGAAGAATCAAAATAACTAGAGTTTGAAATGGAATAACTCTGACAGATGGCACAATATTTTTTTTTATTGGAGTTATACTTTCCTGTTAATTACATATTCTTGACTGACCCTTTGCACTGAGATGGTGCCTACCTCTAGAAGGACCCAGTTAAGTAATGCCTCCTCCAAAGGCATCATCTCATCTTGCAGTACTCTGATGTCATCGTTCATACCAATCGGATTGGGGGGGTAAATTTAAGCTCATTCATCTAAACAGCAGCAGCTGCTTTGGGTCTGTCCTGCCTTTTGGGATACATGAAGCTGTCTCTGGGAGATGGTTGTATACTCTATGAACTAAAAGAGACTTGATACTGCATCAGAAAGATGCTTTTAAATTGGTCTGCCAGTGGTGCAAGAGGTGTCTCTGAACAGCACCAGTCTAATTTCTCTAGTCTGTCTTCATTCCCTATGTATTTTTAACTTTTTTCAAGAGATTGCTCGTTATGGCTGATTATATTATTTGTGATTTTTTTTTTTTCCTCCTTTCATGCCTGTGCCAGTAGTGCTTATGTAAAGGGGCTTGATGATATTGAATGGTAAGAATGAACAAATGCAGCGGGAATTCAATTGCTATTTTGCTCTCAAGCACAAGTGTTCTTTCTAAATCAAGTCTGACCACTTACTATGTCAGTCAGATACATTGTTGGAGACATGGAGAAACTATTTCATTTACATTTGATTTAAGGGAAATTTTTGTTTGTTTGAGGTGCTCTATTTTATTTGGAAGTTTTAGAAATGTATGATTGCCAAGTCCTCTGTATGCTTTAAAACAAATTTGGTCATAGTCGATCTTCATCTCAGCTGCAAAATCCTATGTATTATGTGTACCTGTCAAATAACTGGCCAGCAGTACCCTATCCTCTCTACAGACAGGGAGTTTGAAGTTACTTATCAAATATCATACAGGAGTTATTGATGATGGATTCTTTCAGGTACTTTTAAAATTAAATTTCTTAATCATACAACCATCTACCTCAGCTGGTACCTGCAATTTTAGAATTCATGCTATAGAGCATCTGATAATTGACAATTTAAAATACCTCATTGTAGTGTCATTTAGAACTTGATTACTTAGTTGACATAGCTCTTCTTAAATTTCAAGATTTAAGAGGTTTGTGAGTGTTTTCCAATTGTTTGACAGTCTTCCCACAGGTGCAGTAAATGCTGGATTCTGTGAATTTAGGGCCATGTCCCACAGTGCTCTAAAGTCTGCTGCCACATCCCTGCTTCGTTCTGATGTTCAGCAAATAGTTTGCTGGGAAGTTTGTGTACTAATCTGGTAGAGAGACTAACCCACCAAAGCGAATAGCTTTCTTTTGGACAAGCATGCTGAAATGAAGTGTTGAGATTTGGAGACACAGCAGTAGGATGAGATGTGGCAGCCAAAAGTTGGACTGTCTTAAACTGCCAAAGACCCTCAGTCAGGGAAGCACACATACTTCTTTCATAAAGGTTGGCAGTCCCAGTTGGGCAATTTCTAAAGAAGAATTGCCATCAGTGAGGTATTCAGAAGAAAAATGACTGTTCAAAAATGACTGTGCAAAAAAGCAAAATTTTGTCGTACCATGGCGGGGACACTCAATTATAAACTTCTTTGCCTCTCTGTATTCAGACAGAGCGAGTTTCTGTGTGCTTGATTCATCACACTTGGCTTGAGAGAGAGCACAACATCTCCAGATATCGGAGAGGCTGATTTTGTAGTGCTTCAATGTCGCTTTTATTCAGCCCCTACTCAATAGAGCTTTGTGGTGTTCTTGCTCCTAGAGATTGTAACTGCTGCTGCAGAGGCAGAAATGACATGAAAATATGGACCATAAAAAATATTGGCAAACTGGTGTTTCTCAAAAATATGACCTGTGCTTAAAACAACAGCAAAATCTTTATTTGACTTTTAAATCACGGCATCTTATTGTCTTTTGATTTTTTTTTTTTTGAGGCTCTAAACAAAAGCTCGCTGTGAACTAGGGATTTAAGACATGGCAAATCTACAGGGGGGAAAAAACCCTATGTTCAAAATAAAATCCCTTTCTGATAGGGCGTTATAGAGAGTACAGCTGTTTGGTGGTAGTGCTGTGCAGAGAGGAACTGAGCTGGAGACTGTAGCAAATGTGGTTAACAGAAAGGAGGGAGAAAAGAGCCCTGTCTAAGCTGGGTGCAAGCTGCATGACCTTGCAAGGAACTGAAGACTTACTGCAACTCCACCTCTTAATATGTAGGTCTCATCTACGAAGACTAGTGGAAAAGAAAATTGAGCAGTAGGACGCTAATATTCCTGAAAGTTGGCAGAGTTTTCTATGTCGTATTGATGCTGCATAGTCTTTCTTTCAAATTCAGTTTTGTTTTCATCCAAATATATGCAGTTGCATCTGTTTACTTGGTGGTTCAGTGTTGGAATCATACCTCTCTTCCTGACAGCGCATGGCTTTATATCTTTTGTAACTTGATTTGGAACTGGAGAGAGGAAGAGGCTGTGTGCTTTGCAAATGGGAACTTGCTTTTTGGTCCCAAAATTAATAATGGGTTTGATGAAAAACACCGTTCAAGTATGTTGGCATGTGGTTGACGGTTTGTGGGACATAATGTATTCTGTGTGGGAACATCTGTCGTAAGGGAATGGCTTGGGGAGGGGAAAAAGCACACGATGTAGCTGCAGATACCACTTCAAAATGACTTGTATATGAATGCACAGGATAGTTTAAAGGGAGAATGAAATTTCCTCAGCTTATGGAGAAAAGTATATGGAAAAATATGGTTCACCGGTGCTACTGAGCATCTTGCTGGCTTATAATGATGCTTTTAGACCACATTTACTGAGGGGTTTTGCAGGTTGCTCTGTCTCTGAAAGGGCAGTACTCCGTGTTCATCTCGGTTCACTTCGTGCTATTTTTACAGCTTTCCGTGTTCAAATGGCTCAGAATAACATGCTTGTCATTCACCTGTCAACTAGGAAATGTAACTCACTTCAGACTTGCTTCCCCTGAGAGTAGCTCCAATATGAGGAATATCTGCAATTACCAAAAAATTCTGTGCTGTCCCCTTCCTGTGTGCTTTTAAAAGGCAGGTGTTTACAAAGGTCCTCTGTTCCAAGATGACCTAGTTAAGGATGCTGCTGTGCAGCAGGTCAAGGTTTTGGAGTAAAGTTTGTAACATCACAAGATGCTGTTCAAATTTTGGAGAATTGTGGATGGATCTTCAAGATCACCTGTACCAGCAAATAGTTTTATTCGATGAATCATGACATAAATGGAGGGATGAAGGAACACGTGTCTGATACTGCAGTCTTTGACTAGGTGAGAAGTACATCAAGTAGTTTTAAGTCAATGCATTCAGATACCTGTATCCTGTCGCAGAGGTGCACTCTGTGCAACACCAGCAAAACAGCTTGAGCTTTGCAACACCACTGCACCGCTTGCATAGGTGAATTGCTTGATGAGCCTCCAAGTTCTTTTGCGTTGACCTGCACTAGGATCTAGAAATGTTTCAAGAAAAAGGGAGCAACCCTACGCTTATGGACATGAGAAGACTTAATCCTCGGATGTGTGGGAGCTGGATTGGTTTTTTAATTGTGTGATTGTTGCTGTCTCACTCAAGTGGGAATGGGCTTTCTAACTGTAAATTCAAGTGCTGTCAGTTGATTCTCTTGCACCCTTTACTGGAGAGAACTTAATCAAATCAGTGGTAACAATGATCTGTCTGTCCTGTTTGAATGACTATGGTTTTATGATGTCTGCTGGAAATACAGTTCAGCAGAGAGGAAACAGTCTAGGAGGTTCCTGGAGTGTGTGGCAGATAACTTCCTGAAACAACTGGTGAGTGAGCCGACTAGGGAAGGTGCCCCGCTGGACTTCATGTTCATGAACAGAGAAGGACTTGTGAGCCATGTGATGGCTGGAGGCCGTCTTGGGCAGAGTGATCACGCAATGATAGAGTTTTTGATACGTGGAGAAGCGGCGAGGGGGTCAGCAGAACTGCCACCTTAGACTTCCGGAGGGCAGACTTTGGCCTGTTTAGGAGACTGGTCGAGAGAGTCCCCTGGGAGGCAGCCCTAAAGGGCAAAGGAGTCCAGGAAGGCTGGACATTCTTTAAGGAGGAAGTCCTAAAGGCACAAGAGCGGGCTGTCCCCAGGTGCCGAAAGACGAGCCAGCAGGGAAGAAGACCGGCCTGGCTGACTAGAGAGCTCTGGCTAGAACTCAGGAAAAAGAGGAGAGTCTGACCTCTGGAAGAAGGGGCAGGCAACTCAGGAGGACTACAAAGGTGTAGCGAGGCTGTGCAGGGAGAAAATTAGAAGGGCCAAAGCCGAGCTAGAGCTCAATCTGTCTGCTGCCGTAAGAGACAACAAAAAGTACTTCTTCAAATACATTAGCAGCAAAAGAAGAGCTAAGGAGAATCTCCAGCCCCTAGTAGATGGGGGAGGGAGCACAGTGACCAAGGATGAGGAAAAGGCTGAGGTACTTAATGCCTTCTTTGCATCAGTCTTTAATAGCAGGGCCAATTGTTCTCTGGGTACCCAGCCCCCTGAGTTGGAAGGTAGGGACAGGGACCAGAATGGAGCCCCCATAATCCAGGGGGCAATGGTTAGTGACCTGCTGCACCACTTAGACACTCACAAGTCTATGGGGCCTGATGACATCCACCCGAGGGTACTGAAGGAACTGGCAGATGTGCTCACCAAGCCCCTTTCCATCATTTACCAGCAGTCCTGGCTAACTGGGGAGGTCCCTGCTGACTGGAGATTAGCTAATGTGACACCCATCTACAAGAAGGGCCAGAAGGAGGACCCGGGGAACTACAGGCCTGTCAGCCTGACCTCAGTGCCAGGGAAGCTGATGGAGCAGATCATCCTGAGTACTATCACATGGCATGTAGAGAATAACTAAGGGATCAGGCCCAGCCAGCATGGGTTTAGGAAAGGCAGGTCCTGCTTGACCAACCTGATCTCATTCTATGACAAGGTGACCCACCTAGTAGATGAGGGAAAGGCTGTGAATGTTGTCTATCTAGACTTCAGTAAAGCCTTTGACACAGCTTCCCACAGCATTCTCCTGGAGAAACTGGCTGCTCATGGCTTGTGCGGGTGTACTCTTCGCTGGGTAAAGAACTGGCTGGATGGCCGGGCCCAAAGAGTGGTGGTGAATGGACTTTACTCCAGTGGGCGGCCGGTCACAAGCGGTGTTCCCCAGGGCTCGGTGTTGGGGCCAGTCCTGTTTAATATCTTTATCA
The DNA here is from genome assembly GCF_034638445.1 of Ciconia boyciana. Lineage (NCBI taxonomy): Eukaryota > Metazoa > Chordata > Aves > Ciconiiformes > Ciconiidae > Ciconia > Ciconia boyciana. The sequence continues at coordinate 20,104,777 of NC_132942.1, forward strand.
GTGATCTGGATGAAGGGATCGAGTGCACCCTCAGTAAGTTTGCAGACGACACCAACTTGGGCAGGAGTGTTGATCTGCTTGAGGGGAGGAAGGCTCTGCAGAGGGACCTGGACAGGCTGGATTGATGGGCTGGGGCCAACTGTATGAGGTTCAACAAGGCTAAGTACAAGGTCCTGCACTTGGGCCACAACAACCCCATGCAATGCTACAGGCTTGGGGAAGAGTGGCTGGAAAGCTGCCTGGCAGAGAAGGACCTGGGCGTGTTGGTTGACAGCCACCTGAATATGAGCCAGCAGTGTGCCCAGGTGGCCAAGAAAGCCAATGGCATCCTGGCTTGTGTCAAAAATAGTGTGGCCAGCAGGAGTAGGGAAGTGATTGTGCCCCTGTACCTCAGCACTGGTGAGGCCACACCTCAAATACTGTGTTCAGTTTTGGGCCCCCCACTACAAGAGAGACATTGAGGTGCTGGAGTGTGTCCAGAGAAGGGCAACGAAGCTGGTGAAGGGTCTAGAGCACAAGTCCTATGAGGAGCGGCTGAGGGAACTGGGGTTGTTTAGCCTGGAGAAAAGGAGGCTCAGGGGAGACCTTATCTCTCTCTACAACCACCTGAAAGGAGGTTGTAGTGAGGTGGGGGTTGGTCTCTTCTCCCAGGTAACAAGTGATTAGGACGAGAGGAAATGGCCTCAAGTTGCGCCAGGGGAGGTTTAGACTGGATATTAGGAAATTTTACTTCACTGAAAGGGTTATCAAGCATTGGAACAGGCTGCCCAGGGAAGTGGTTGAGTTGCCATCCCTGGAGGTATTTAAAAGACGTTTGGATGAGGTGCTTAGGGACATGGTGTAGTGGTGGTCTTGGTAGTGTTAGGTTTACGGTTGGACTTGATGATCTTAAAGGTCTTTTCCAACCTATACGATTCTGATGATCTGATGTGTTATGATTGTATGGCTAGAGAAGGAACAGATGTCGTTAGTCATTTCAAAATTGGTTAGAACTGAATGAATGTGGATGCTTTGTATTTCATGATGGGTTACTGGTCACTGGGGGCGTGTATAAAGTTTCCTACAGAGGGAAATAAAAGCCAGTTCTAACAGTTGTATTTTGTTTTCTCCCACCTCTGACACAGGTTGCCAACTTGGCCTGTTCCATTTCAAACAACGAAGAAGGTGTGAAATTGGTTCGCATGTCAGCCAGCCAGCTTGAAGCCCTGTGTCCCCAGGTAATGAAAAGCGTAAGAACATAAGACATACCCTAATAAGTTGGGAAACTGGTCCTGCTTAGTACATGTTCTGGCCTCTTAGTGTCTGTCTGCGGACTTGCTGCAGAAATTGACTTTTTCCTTAATACATGTAGAGAATGAAATGCAGCAAAGGCATCAAGACTTAGAAACTTTAAAATATATGACAAAGTAATTAGTGATACGAATGGTCTTTTTTACATAATAGCTCTAATTTCATTTGGCCAGGGTATTCTAGTAACCTGCGAGACAGTAAACTGGTGAAGTTTCAGTGGTTTACTGTGCACGCTCATGTTGCAGGAAGATGTCTTGTGAAGATGCTACCACTGCTCCTGTGCATGCTGTAAGATGAATTATATTATTTTTGTAGCAGAGTAGAATTTTGTAGCCTGAGTAGAATATAAATATGCAAAAAAAAAAAATCTTCTCGTTAGAGTAGGATCAGAGGAAGCTCACAATGCATGAACAATTTGAACCTGGCTGAGGCTACCTTTTAATTAATAACTTTTTAATGGAAACAAGGAAATTCAGTTTATATAAGCACTAGACTATCCTCTTCCATTTTGACAGCCCTGATGTTTTAGATGTCAACAACTAGATACCTGGATGAACCCCTGAAGACTACAGTGCACTGTCAATTCTTGTAATTTACGTTTTTTAAAGGAACAGGAAATTCAGATCGAAAACGTACAAATAAGCTGTTGTTGGTAACGAGGAGCTAATGGAAAATATGTACTCAAAAAATTGGTCAAATGGCATTTTATGAAAATAAGGTGTATTGTCTCAGGATTATTTGGAATTTGTTCGGGTTTTACCATATCATAGAATCATAGAATCATTAAGGTTGGAAAAGACCTCTAAGATCATCTAGTCCAACTATCAGCCCAACACCTCCATGCCTACTAAACCGTGTCCTGAAGTGCCACATCTACTATGTTTTTTGAACTCCTCCAGGAATGGTGACTCCACCACCTCTCTGGGGCAGCCTGTTCCAATGCTTGACCACCCTTTCAGTAAAGAAATTTTTCCTAATATCGAATCTAAACCTCTCCTGACGTAACTTGAGGCCACTTCTGCTCGTCTTATTGCTAGTTACTTGGGAGAAGAGACTGACACCCACCTCTCTACAACCTCCTTTCAGGTGGTTGTAGAGAGTGATAAGGTCTCCCCTCAGCCTCCTTTTCTCCAGGCTAAACAACCCCAGTTCCCTCAGCTGCTCCTCATAGGACTTGTGCTCTAGACCCTTCACCGGCTTCGTTGCCCTTCTCTGGACACGCTCCAGCACCTCAATGTGTCTCTTGTAGTGAGGGGCCCAAAACTGAACACGGTATTTGAGGTGCAGCCTCACCAGTGCTGAGTGCAGGGACACGATCACTTCCCTACTCCTGCTGGCCACACTATTCCTGATACAAGCCAGGATGCCATTGGCCTTCGTGGCCACCTGGGCATACTGCTGGCTCATGTTCAGACAGCTGTCAACCAGCAGCCCCAGGTCCTTTTCTGCCAGGCAGCTTTCCAGCCACTCTTCCCCAAGCCTGTAGCATTGCATGGGATTGTTGTGACCAAAGGATCAATATATTGATCCTTTTAAAACCAGTTGAAAGGAAGATATGTACTCCTGTACCCACCTCAGCAGGAGGGGAATTTTGAGGGAATAGGTGAAGATAGTCTGAAGAGCAGGACTATTTTTTTTACCTTTTCTATTACTTTTAAGTAACAGTGCTATTAAATAGGTGAAGATAGGCATCTGAACATAAAACATTAAATACTATCTAGGAGGCCTTTTGGTATCCTGGGGTGGACTTCTGTGGTTCCTACTCCTGGATCAGACTCTGGGGCCGGTGCATCAGCTGTGTAGTTCTTTGCCTCCTACATCTGGGGCAAGTGGTGTGTATGGCCTGTTAAAACCAAAGGTCAATTTTTGCAGTTGGAATAAAGCATGTGGAAGAAAAAGCTTTCAAAAATACATCTTATCTGGTGTAAGGGCTTGCTCTTTCCTAAAGTAACCAACTAGGATGGATGTAATCTCTTTTTTTTCTAATGTTATCTCCAAGAATGAGTGTCTGTTGTGGTTTAACCCCAGCTGGCAACTAAGCACCACACAGCCGCTCACTCACTCCCCCCTGGTGGGATGGGGGAGAGAATTGGAAGAGTAAAAGTGAGAAAACTCGTGGGTTGAGATAAAGACAGTTTAATAAGTAAAGCAAAACCTGCGCATGCAAGCAAAGCAAAAGAAGAAATTCATTCACTACTTCCCATCGGCAGGCAGGTGTTCAGCCATCTGCAGGAAAGCAGGGCTCCATCATGCATAACGGTTACTTAGGAATACAAAGGCCATCACTCCGAACGTCCCTCCCTTCCTTCTTCTTCCCCAGCTTTAATATACTGAGCATGACATCATATGGAATAGCCCTTTGGTCAGTTTGGATCAACTGTCCTGGCTGTGTCCCCTCCCAACAACTTCTGCACCTGGCAGAGCATGGGAAGCTGAAAAGTCCTTGACTAGTGCAGCAACAACTAAAACATCCCTGTATTATCAACACTGTTTTCAGCACAAATCCAAAACATAGCCCCATACCAGCCACTATAAAGAAAATTAACTCTATCTCAGCTGAAACCAGGACAGTGTCTAATGCATGTTGCTCCAAACACATTTGTTTGCTGATGCTTTTGAAAATAATCATCTTAAAGTTAGGTTTTCTTTGAATCTAAATGTTTCTGGTAGTTGTCCAAGTCTGTGGGGGTGTTCTTCCCCTCCCCATTGCTGAAATTGTGTGTATTTCAAACTCTTCTATCTTTGCTTTTCCAGCAACTGCTTATTTAAATAAATCTACTCCTTTATAAAATAAACACCATGATAGTCAACATTAAATAATTAACAAATTATAGTCAATAGTCACCAAACTGTAGTCACATATACTGAAGTGCAGTTGTTAACCTTTGAATTCAGGTATTATCGATAATACATTTAACATGCATTGGAAGCTTTGGTTATCTGTAAATGGACAAGGGCTAAAACTGATGGATTTTGGCTTTACAAAGGTCACATATCTGAACTGACGCTGCACTGCACAGTCTTGCCTTAATTTCAGGGTTGTCACCAAGAGATTAGTAAATGACACTGTAGATGTTCATAGCACTTGAGAGAGTGCTTTTTTTACATGTTCTCTGGTTGATTCTTTAATGCACTAAGAGTATTTAAACATGTTGGGAATCCTGAGAGATAATTAGGGGTACTTGTCTAAACTGTTTTACAAATGGCATCTGTGTTTTCTCCTAATAATACAGAAGTTTGTCTTGTGCCAGTCTAAGCAATGCAGCACACTATCGTCCTCCTCAACTGCGTTACTGAACGGTCCCCAAACTTTGTCTATTCTGTATAATCTCTAAATGCTTCTAGATATAAAGAACAGCATAGTGGGGTTTTGTTTTCTTTTTTAGACAATTATCTGTTTATTTTGCAGTTTATTTCTGATGCGATTCACAGCTGCTTCTTGAATTCTTTTAGGTGGCTGTGCTGAACAAACGTGTGGATTAGGCATAAAGTACAGATTTAATCCAACATTATCTGCTTTTTTTGCTTAGATGGTATTTTTCCAGGAAGATGGTGGATTCGAAATGAGTCGAGTCAATCAGTAATTACAATAGTCTCTGAAACTCAAGTGAATATATCAGTATCACACAGAAATATGATGTATGAAATTTAATTCAAGGTATTGCTGAGGTTGAAAGGATGAAACTGAAATTTAATGCACTTGAGTAAGTCCCCAGGTAACCTCTTAAATAGCTTAGCTGAGTAGTGGCCATTCTGGGAGTAGAGAACTCCTGGTTAAAGAATGATTTCTGCAGAAATCAATCTGTAGAGTTAATTATAAAAGCTGTATCTCAAATAGAGCGGTTATTCAGTCCCTTGCTGTAACTAGCCTTTTTGAGCTGGCAGTGGGAGTAAGGAACATGCAGCACTTCAAACTGGTTAGGGAAAGCTTGGAAGTTTTGTCAGTACAGACAAGAAGTAATTCATTGCCAGTGTCACCTACGGGTTCAGACATTCTCAGGTTTGAAATTTAATTCTTTGAGGAAAAAGAAGATGCAGAAAAATTTTCATCTGAAAAGTCGCTACAAAAGCAAGCAGTTAATTTTTTTTAGTGTGGCTATGTTACTGGAAATCAGCTCTTCCTCAAGAGTAACATCACCCTTCCTGTTTGTGAGTCCCAAGCCAATTAACAAAGAAATTAATACAAAGTTGAAGACAATGTAATATTTAGAGTTCCCTTGTGATGGTACAGAAGAACTCTTAGGAAGAGCTGAGTGTGCTCTGTAGTAGCCAGCTGGGTGACTTGTGTTAGTCTAGGTTTACAGAGGAGAAATAAGGCAGCATTAGGGAGTTACTGGTGTTTTTCTTCATGAAGCCTTGACTTACAAACTTGCTTGAATTCTTTTTTTTTTTTTTTGAGGACACGCATTGCTCAAAGTCTGTATATCAAAGTGAAACAACTTTGTCCAGCATCTCGCAGGAGTTACCTGCAGTCCTGCAGCTTCATACCTTGCTAGGTGGTGGGGGAAACAGGCTAGTCTATGATGGGTTAAGATGAAGGAACAAAAGTCCTCCATCACTACAGTTAAATATCTTAATTTTTTTTTTTAAGATGTCTTTCATAATGGAAGTGGAAGAGTAATGCTGTGGAATGCTTGGAATGGTTGCCTGTGCTTCCATTTGCCTAGCAGAGTGCTGGGGGAAGTTTTCTTTGCCTTCTTGCTAAACACAGAGCTTGCCAATGGTAAATTAGCAAAAGATTTTGTTTATCTCTACTTGAAAACCTGGATCCTCGCTCATAACTCTGGCTTCTGAGTTCTGTTTTCAAGAAGTACTTGCTTTGGGAGCCTGCAAAAGATGTTTTGTAACAGCATTTTGCATTAAAGATGTCTGAGAAGAGAGCTTAACCATAGGAGTGTTTCTGATCCTACAAGCTGTAGGTGTTTAGAAAGCAACATTGAAAATGCCCCAGTACAGCTCTTGAAAGGAAAGAGTGTTGCTCCAGCCTTCTGATGTGACAGTCTGCTGTCACTTGCAGCTGCTTTTACCAGCTATATGTTGAATTTCTCGCTCTTTAAAGCCTCTGTGAAGTTCATGTATAGACTTCTAACTAAATTGCAGTCAAGATGGGAATTTTAGAAAATAATTATGGATTAGAATTTCCATCAGGTTGGGTGTTTGTTTCTGCCAGCAAAAGCTGGAGCCCATTGCCCTTGAGACTGATCATGTTCTGGAAGCAGGTTGTTGGAGCAGGGTAGACCTGCACCTCCTGGTGTGGACATACAGGACCTGTTCTCCCATCTGTAAAGCAGGACTGGCTCTGAGCCAGTGCTGGTTGCCTTTCTCCTCTGCTGCCCAAATAGCTCATCCTCCTTAGAAACCTTGGGAGGGCACCAGGCAGCATCTCTTCCTGTCCTTTCCACACTCCCTCCATACCTACCTTAGCACAGACAGTGTGTTTGGCATAGCTCACTTTCCCCTGTACAGTCAAGTGAGTGTTGCCCATTAAACAGAATCCAGATAATTCTTGGATTAAATTACATTTTTTATAAAAATAAATTGGCTCTTCTCATATTAACATCTTGGTTTAGTAATTGCTGTTCCACATCCTTACATTCCAATTTTGAAATGCTTGAAAAGCAATTTGCTGGTTATAGATTTCTGATGAGGCAGATGGTTACATATGCTGATCATACCTACTGACACAGATAGACGAAATACCAAAGCATAAGGAATCCCATGTAGAGGTGCTAAATAGCACAAAAACTTTTGTTTAGAAGTTGCAGCATCTTAAAGAAACAAAAAACCCCCTCCAGTCCACTTCCTCAAATCAACCAAACCCAAATGTGACTGGCAGACGTTCTTTCCTCCTTGAGTCCCCAATTACTGCTAGTTCCCTGGTGGCTGTTGAAGAAGGAGATAACTTCAGTTTTCTTGCAGTAAAGACTTAACATTGAACAATTGTCCCCTTTTTTAGTCTCTTTGAAAGACTGTCAGATTTTTTGAATATACTAACTAGCAGATCTATCTCCAGACTGTGTAATTACAGGTCCTTGAAGTATTTTATTGGCATTGACTAGAAATATATTAAAAACTTAACACTTGGGTTGCAGTTTTGTATCGTGCAGGCTTGCTGTGGAGAGTCAGCACAGGACAGGAGTGGCCATCAGAGAAACAATATTAGAAACTTGACAGTTACTGATGCATAAAAAGAAGCAAAGATAGGAGCAAGGGATTCAATTCTGTAGGAAGAGGTATGTTAGTGTGTAAGGACCCTGTGTTTTCATTGCAGGCACAGTATGATCTGTGGAGTGCAGTAGCAAACAGCTTCTAGAAAAGACAAAGTCCTTGAAATCCCCAAAGCTTCAGCACTCGAAGTCAGTGAAATGCAAAATTAAGTGACACAAATGGACACCAAAACAAATGGCACCAAAATTCTTGTAGCTAATACATTGACTGGTACTATAATATCAGTCCTCAGAAGTGAAAATGCTTTTTCCATATAAGGGGAAGTTGATATGGTAATTATACATAATATGCAAATAGTAAATACTTTGACAGTAGTATATGCTAAACTGGAAATGTAATGTTATTCCAGTAAAAGTGTGTATCTGTGGGTCATTATAGCACTGTAACACCAGGAATAAATATCTCTGCAGAGATGCCTGCAGTCACTCTCTGTGTAACTTGCAGGAAAGGAAAGTGCTCAAAGTACCTTTTATACATTGGAACAAAGTACTGGAAATCAAAGCAAACTTTTCCTCCTTTTGGTGCATCAGCCTCTGTACACTTGCTGGTCACTGCTATTACAGCTAGACAAAGTACAAAACAGTCTTCTCTGCTTCCAGGCATCTTGGCTCATCAGAGTCTGCAGAGTGCTTTTTGCTGTATTGAAGTATGTAGAGGGTTAGCACATGTAGACATGTGGATGCAAACCTGGGGTTGGGTATAACTGGAAGCAACTTACATGTCCTGCTTATGAACCTTTTTTTCCACTCAGAGCAAAATGCAATTAGGAGCAGGGAAGGAGACATGAGTAGGGTGAACACTGGAGGTAACTTTGGCATTTGGCATATGTAAAATTAAATTATGAGCAGCTTCTTACAAACTGCTAGTATGCAAGCTATGCTGTCTCTCATACAGAAAAATGCTGGGTGTTAAAATCCACCTGAGCAGCGGGAGTTCTGGCTGAGCTCAGCTGGTGTGGCAGCTTTGGTGGTAAGGTCATGAATTCATTTGTTGACCATTTGGAAAGCTGCGATCCGAGACTCATGCTTTTGCTTCTCCCTTACAACTAGCGTTCCCTCTCACAGGAGCACTCTGTGAGGCAGCAATAAAGTAGAGCAAATAAGGGGCACTGCATCGTGCAATTACCAGTTTTGGCAGGTTGAATAAGAAACTTCTTCCACTCAGCCTTGCACTGAGGTTGCTCCAAAAGGCAGAGCTCAGATCACTGCTTCTATCCTTGCTCACTCTCGGATCTTCTTCCTAAAGCAAATTTGATCCTGCTGTCTGCTTGACAAGTTCCCTTTCACCCACTCCAGAATAAAACTGGTTTTCATATCCCAGCTGGGGCTTCATTTGTGCATGTCCCTTTTTCCTCTGCCCCTGAGATGATAGCTGATGGTTGGGTGCTTGTTTTATTAGCTTTTTTTTTTTTACAAATGTAAAGTATCATGGATTTGAAGGTTATGGACCTGCTTTCCAACTCATTACCCAAATGCCACAAGAAAGCTGGTAAATGAAGATCTTTACTTAAAAAAAAAAAAAGAGTTACTTGGGAACAGCAGATATTTTGGTTGTAAAGAAAAGGTGTGTAGTGAGGAGAGGGGAGAGGACTGGGTGTTTGTTTTAGAGCTTTTGAAACTGAGAAACTCCTTGTTATGGCACGGTAGCATCCTAAAACCAATACTACAGGAAACAGGGCAAAGTTAAACCAGCTGCAGAAAGAAGTCTCCTGTAAAGAGCAAAAAGTCCCTATTAAGAAGACTGAGGCAAAAAATAAAAAGTGTTTATGGCCTTTGAACTGGGGAGTTACGGCTTACAGACATTGTGTGCACTGAGGCTATATTAAGATACAACAGGTAGGGACTGCAGTGCAAAATAAATAGGGGATGGTTTTCTTCTCCCAAGTGATGTTTCTTCCTTTGGCCATGCCAGCCAAGTGTTCAAAACTGTTCTTTGTGGGAACACGACCATGTATAAGAGCTTTCTTCTAGCCTCTATCAATTTTTCAGATGGGGTGCTATAAAGGTGAGGCTGGAAGCCATCTTAAATTAAGCCTAAAAGAATGAATTCTGGGTGACCCAGTGACTTTAATTTACTCACAAGTATATCTAAGGTTAAGGGGTTTTCTGTACATAGCTGTGTTTTTTAAGAGAGCTTCTGGGCAAAGTAGCCGCAGTCTTGTAACCCAGGCAGAAGTCACTCTTCAGAGAACCTTGGAGAGTCCTACCCTGCAAAGGTATGAATCTATAAATTCAGTCTGACATCTTTAGTTTCAATAGGGAAAATTAAAAAAAAAAAAGGGGGGGGGGGGGCAGGTTCTTCCCATGAAAGACATGAGAAGAGGATTTGAGGCCTCCGCAATCTCGGGGCATGCATTGCCAAGTCCTGGCTGCTGCCGCGGGAAGCTGTGAGGTGGAGGAGAGCGACTCCAAGTAACTTGTTGGAACCACGTTATCAAGCGTTGGGCTGTCTGACTTGACCGTTGCAATTGCTACATGAAACAAAGCACTGATAAAAATAGTGTGTTTTCTTGCCATGCTTCGTTTCCTTCTGGATAGTCTCAAAATGTCCCTGTTTGATTCTTTTCTTTGTACGACTTCAGTGAGTCATTGTGATCACAGTGCTCTGGCAGCATTTTGAAAAGCTCTGAAATACAGAATATTTCCCTGAAACTGCCAAATGTTTTACATGGAAGTAGCTACATTTCAGGTAGTTTGGCCGTGTTCTTCCTATTTTTTCAAATATATATATCCTTCCTGTAAGAGTTACTCATATTTTAATTGCTCAATGCTTCATGTTTTTTGGAGAAGCAAGAGTGTACTTTAATCAGTCCCTTCCCCCTCCCCACCAAGTGCTCAGCTTTAGATAATAAAGGAATCGCAGTCCTGCTACATACACGGACTATTTAAGATCCAGAATCCCTGTCCTTCTGCCATGTCTGTGTAAGCATCTGTTGGAAAATAAATCGGTCGCTCTGTACTGGATACCAAGCATCATGTAAGAGCATATTTACTTGAATAGATAATTTGCAGGATTTTGTCAGTAATCCCTGGGACATTACCCCAAGCAGATGTGTGAGACATTTCCAGGATAACTTGCCTATGTAAATGCTAAGCTGTACGTATTTGGCAGAGTGAAGGGTCTGATCACCCCTGCTAGAATGGAATGTTGGAACCACTTTGCACATGGAGATGGAGTATGTGCCACAAAAAAGGACTGTTGAGCTGCATCTGCTGTCTTGAATTTCTTCCTGAGTGCACACATACCTGTGTGGGTTTCCTAAGCTATAGTTTTGTCTTTAGTTCCACAGTGATACTCAATAGCCTTCGATTTCCCCACCAGGTTGTCCTCATCTCTAGCACTGCTGGCTGCTTTACAAATGTGAGACATGTCTGCTTGTGAGGGAGATCTTGCATCCTAGTTTTGCTTGGCTGTTTTTTTAAAATGTTTGCCTTGGCCATGCATTTTTGCTGTTGTAATGTACAAAAAAATTTCCTTTTTTCAGTTGGACAAGCTGCCTATTGGGAGGAAGATGGTGCAGCTTGTGCCTCCTGCATTTGGATTTGGTGATGACACCCTGCTTGAGTTTCTTGAGCACTTGCAGAGCCCTCTATCTATGACAGCTCTTCCATTACGTGTGAAGAGTTGCTTGACATGGGCATCTGGGGTTGGACATGTGCTGTTGACAAAAATTAATTGTTCAGACAGCTGCCGCTGTCCAGACATACATCATGCAGGTACACAGGCCATATGTTCCTTCGGCATTAATGCTGACCTGTCTCAGTGCTTAAAGGATGTTTTCGTATCTGATATTAGCCAAGTTAGCTAGAAGAGAGCGGGAGAAAATGTCCTGACCCTTGGTATCACCATCTTCTCTGTCTCAGTAGTTACGGTTACTAGCAGGATAAAAGCTGAGAACAGATTTCTGGAGCATTGTCTGTTTTACCCCTTTTGTTTCCAGGACACTTGTTATTTGGATTCACCTTCAAAAAACTTTGGATATCTAGATTTTGATTGATAGGTGGATAATTAATTACATTGCATCAGACTGGGGCAAGAAATGGTGTCAGCTAGACTTAAGAAGCAGGGCTCTTGAGCAGAGGGCAGGCTTCCCTTTCTAAAACCTCTATTTTTGTTTGATTTTAGATTTTTAGACATCATTTTCTTGGGTGTTGCAAGGCTTTTTTCCAGGGCTTTCAGTACTTGAGAACCATAATCTTAATGGGCAGCGTGAGGGTAGCAGAGCAGCGCGCACTGTGGCTGGCAGCGGGTCTCTCTCTGAAGGGACTTCCTGATTACTGCAGCTGCCTACGCAGAAGGTGTGACTTCAGTCTCTGGTTTGAGGAAGGGGAAGGAGCAGAGGACCCCATGTTCTTCATGAAGGACGGGGACACTGTTGTTACTGCCAGAGTTCAAAGGCGTGTTTCATCCCTGTGGGTCTCCTGAACAGATTGCAGCTTGTGCCAAATTGTTTCTCACATTTGTCTGTCTTACCAAAGCCGTCGAGCTCATTTTGATTTACAACCCAGACTTGCAGCCTCCATCTCCAGAGGCAGGATGGTAGCGTGGAGAGCAGTATAGCTTTTCTGTGGATTTTCCTCAGTCACTTCTAATTTCTAGCATCCCTTAGGTGAATCAGCCTCCTTCTCGTGCCTGATTCCTTCAGTGCCATTGTGATATGTTTGACATCACCATCATTTCCATGTTTAGTGAGTTACACATCTTTTTTTAAGTGCTTTGTGACACTTTTAAATGAAGCAGGTAGAGAAAATAGATTTTGGAAAACCAGGAACATCTGGTGCTTGCATGTTTTGTTCGGCAGCTTTGTGAAATTAATATGGTCCTAAAGTAGAGAAGAAAAATTACACATTGAACTTCTAAGTTAATTAGCTCTAACTCTCAGGTGCTTGAAAACAAGGTTAGGATTGTCATGTCGGTCTGACTGTGGATGGTTTCTCACAGCTGGCATGTTTACAGATCATTCTGGTGGAGCACAGTGCAGCAAGAACAGGAGCAGGCTTTTGAGATTGCTTTCTTCCCATGCCCAAAGAGGCTTTTTTGGTCACTTAACTGACCAATTAGTTGGCACAGCATAAACTTCATTACCTAGCAGTATGTGTAGCATTTGTTCTGCTTTGAAAAACAAGGATCTGGAGTAAGCTACAGTCTTAAGGTTTGAAGAAAATTAGTAGGGGGGTGTTCAGGAGGAGCATCAAATAGTGTCCTCTCCTCCTGTTCCCTGGCTAATCTAGCTCTTCCACAGCCATAACAGAAATCTTAAGGTACTATAACAATTAGTGGCAAGGTACAGAGTAAAGCTTTAAGGAAAAGAAGATAATACAAAATTTGTCTTTAATTTTGTATTTTCATATTGTTTCTCCTTCAGACTGTAAGATTAATCCTTTTTTGACCTTTTTTCTCAGGTTCTGGCGAGTAGCTTAGGAAATGCAGCCTCCAGTGTACTAAATGTCATTCTGCCTAAAATATTTAACACCACAACTTGCACTCAGAAAGCAACACCTTTTTAACATGAGCTGTTAAAGAAAGTTGAAGCTACCTCGTGTGAATACTTGCTGAGTGTTTTTGCTTGTAATAATTAACCATAATAAATGTGGAAGCAGGTATGAGTTGGATGTGAGAGCAACAGAATAAACACTTTTGTTTTTAAACATCAAGTTCCTGAAAACTTACTAAACTTGCTTTGTTTGCTGATGAGTTCATTGGATAAACGTATGGAAACTAATTGTTTTGTTAAGTGTATGTTTTAAAAATCCAGAGGTGTTTTACAGGTCATTAATGCTGCACTGGCTCTGGCTGCTAAACCCCAAAGCAAGCTGGCTCAAGAAAACATGGATCTTTTCAAAGAGCAGTGGGAGAAGCAAGTCCGCGTGCTGACAGATGCTGTCGATGACATCACTTCCATTGATGACTTCCTGGCTGTATCAGGTAATCAGGGGTTTGATCTCAGAAATAATCGTTCTCATAACTGAGCTTATTCCTGGAAACAGGTGGTTTCTACATGTGTTCTGGAGTCTTCTCGGGTTTTTGGAAGGGTTGGTGTTGGTATGCTTCACCTGGCAAGCATCATCTTCTGCTGAGCGAGGTGTGAAATAGAGCAGGAGATCCTGGCATAAGAAGAGATATTTTTATAGTGTGAAAACAGCGACAGTTTAGTTCAGCAGGTACTGTAGAAACCTGTCATTGCACTTACGGCATGTGCGTGCATAAATGTATATATTTACATGTCAGTAGACAGATCAGCTTAAATGTAGTGAAAGACACTTCATGTCTCCAGATTCTGAATTGCTAGCTGAACTACCAATAAATTACCATCTAGCTACTGTAGACAAACCTCACCAGTAACATTGGAGGAAGTATAACTTGAACATAAACAGATTCTGAACTAGCAAAAAAAACGATCCCTCAATTCACTTTAAACTCTTCTTACGTAAACAAAAATGAGTATCAAACCATGGTCATACAAGTTAAAATAAAACTGTTCCTATAGAAAATGATCTGTGAATATTTTTAACCATGTCAGCTTTAGTAAAGTTTTTAAAAAAGATTATCTAATTACAATAGATTAATAATTCAATTTGGCAAAGTGCTTGCCAAAATAATCTGTTTTATCAGCATCATTGATAAAGCCCCACTATTAGCTGCTGTGATCTAGAAATAAGGGGGGCATCTTTAATTCCACGTCCTCTAATTCTGCTCTAATCAGAGAATGTGGTGATATAACCATGTGAATTGTGTCTCCCAAGAGCTTTCACAAACTACCACTACAAACTGAGGGTCTAATTTTCCTGGTGCAAACAGGCTTGGGCATCTCAAGTGACCTAAAAACTCTGGTTGTAAAGAGAGGTTTCACAGGAAGATGTGTGGCATCAGAAGTACCAGGTGACCCTATCTGGGAAATGTAGACAAAAACTTGCAGGCCTGAATTAAAAGACCATCTTTTTTTTAATATTAAAAAAGAAAGGGGAAAAAAAACCCAACCCAAAAAAACCCCAAGTAATGTTTCTGTGGTGAGTCACCTGTATTATCATACATGTTGTATTGTGGTTCCCTGGGTTTTGAATAAAAATTTTCTTTGCAGTGAGTTAGCATAAACTTATTACGCAATTGAGTGTCCTAGTTCTTTGTATCTGTCTGTGTGCTCGTTGTTGCAGCAGTAGTTGAAATTGCACAGCTGCAAGGAGCCTATTTCTGGGGAAATATATTTAGAGACAATTGTGTGAAGTTCACGGCTCCACTTAGTGTTTGCCCACAAGTGTACAAAACATTTTTAAAGAGAAAGAGCTGTTAGTCTGTGAAAATGCAGTCTGTATAAAGCTGCCTTACTATATTTCACTTACAGGTGTGGCTCAAAATGGGTCGAGCCACTGGAACTGAGTGATCTCCATCCTCATACAGGTCATTCAAGGAGATGGGTAGTCTGCTTTTGAAGGGACGGGTTATGGTGTTGGCCCACTGCTGAGTTGCTCTGGAGAGTTTCAAGGGCTTAGCAATAAGCAGGGAATGCTTCCTTTCTGTGACAGGCAGTGACAGGCTGACTGAAAAGAGAGTTCACCTTGAGTGTGTGCTTACCACCCAAAATGATGCCATGGAAATGCTGCAGTTTGAGACTACTTCAGATGCTCGAGTGCATTCAGCAATTATTTGTATGTGCTGCATTATCAAAGAGATGTTAGGAAAATATTAAAGCAATAAACATTGTTTTAAATATTATTTGTTTGAACTTTGATAAATGTTTTCTATATAAATGCCACAACTCTAATTCATCTGCTAAAAGTCTAAACGTCTCTTTGGATAAGATTGTGATGAGTATGATTTATACCAGGTTCCATTTGGTGTTATTAGGATGTTTGTGAATAGTAGGGTTTTATCAGTTACTAACTGGGATGTAAGCAGAATTAAAAAGTGTCCTTGTGGGTCTGTGTGTGTGTGTGTATAATAGCACATTCCCACAACGTGTTGTGCTGTCCATCATGAAGTGTATGCTTCATTGTTCACCATATGCTACAGAATTGTATTAATTATGCACAAGTAAAGGCTTGATGAAAGAGTTGATTGGTTTAGATAATAGCAGAATATCGTGCAAGAATAAGGATACTTAAATGCACAGCATTGCAGATAAACTTGCAGGTTACAGCATTTTATGCAGGGCATAGCATGAGAAAGGCCCTGTTGAGTTAGGACAACAGTCTGCCAGTGGCTGATTGTCATTGCATGGGAGATTAATAGCAGACAAGTCCTGTAGACTGAAGATCTTTCCTATACACTCCCAACCATGAGGGATTTACAGCTTAGGGAGCTCCAGCATCAGAGGTGCTGTCTACTGAACAGTCCTTGACAGATTTTTCTCATTTAAGCTTGTGTTAGCTGCTCTTCTGACCGTTATAAACCGCTGGCATCTCCATCATCCTGTGCAAAATTCACAGCTTAACTGTGCTCTGTGTGAAGAACCTCCTCGTTTTTGCAGTGTCGTCTATTTGCTTCATTTGATGCCCGTACTTGTAGTAGAAGATGGTGAAGAGGTTTCTTCCCTACTCGCTTTCTTCATGCTGTTTGTAAATGTACAGACTTCTGTTGTACACTTAGTCATCTCTCTCTTGACTGCCGAGTCTTTGCCTGTTTCATTATTCCTCATTTCAAAGCTCTTCTGTACCTTCTGTAATTCTTATCCCTTTTGTCAGCGCCTTCCCTAAGCACTCTGAGTGTGTTTGTGTGCCCACTATCTCTGTTCTTTAGAGCAGAGATTGTGTAATTGTCAAATTCAATGTTCTGAAATTACCTGGATCTCCCTTGAAACCCTCTAAAAAAATCATTCCATTGGCTGCCTTCTGTTCCTCTGCTGCTGACAGAGGTTTACACAAGAGACTGCCCATCACAGTCGAGCTATTTCATCTTAAGAGCCTCCGGATGAATATTGCCTGGGCCCAATGATTGTCCTTCTTCATTACAAGATGAATACTGTATTTACAAGTGTACGAACACTCAAGTATTTGTTCCATAACCATGTCTACTGACATTGCTGCTTAACCTGGTTCCTCCAGTGTCCCTTGTCAGGAGAGGGTTCAGCATGGAAATTGTTCTAAGACCTTCCACAGGGGACACAGCAGAGAAGCAGAGTTCTATTTATGCATCTGTGGCTTTATCTCCTGACTATTGCTCTTAGGTTGTGATCTCCTGTAGCCCCCCAGACTCCCTCGCAGACTTCTTGGGATGTTTGGAAAAGGATTTCTTAATCCCTTTAATGGAGAGGTGGGTGGAGGTGGAAGGTGTTTGGTGGGGGTGGATTGAGGATTGACAGCCATGGGAGACTTTTAATTCTGTTAGCTTTTCACAGTTTCATGTATTTTCCTTGTTTGCTCTAAAAAACATTTTTATTGGAAAAATGTTTTTCCTCTTACTGTCTTACCTTGTTGCCAAAGCACAGCATATTTTCCCTGTAGTTATTTCAGTAGGACAAGATCCCTTTGCCATTGCCTGTGTTATATTCTATGTTATACTCTATTACTGTGGGATTTTTCTCCAGCTCAGCAGCAGGAAGGCTTTTAGCTTTGATGCAGGCCGGCGTTACCATGTCCCCAAAGGTCCGGGCGGTGAACCTGTGTGTCAGTGTTTCTTGGGCTCTGCCACCCCAGCCTCAGCAGATGGCATTTTGTGCCAGATACTTGTGGCCCATATGCCTGTAGGACAGGTCACAGTGTGTGTATATACAAGCACACAGAACAGTGTCAAATCTGATTTGTTATCATCCAATTTTAGAGTATAACCAGAGTGGATGCACCTGACAGTTCCATACTTTCCCAGGGCCCCTTGCAGACTGCCCCGTGAGGGATTATCTTTCCATAGAAGCATCTTCCTGGCAACTTTGCATCTGCAAAAGACATTAAATGATCAGCAGGCATTTAAATATTCATCCTCATTTTGTCCATGCCTTTTATTAAAGTTCATATAATCCAAAGAGGCTTTTAAATGGTCTGTGGCTTAATTTATTCATTAAGGAATTCAAGCAACAAACAGTCTGTGTTTTGGCCTGATGCTGATGCTTTTTCTTTTTACTGTTGCAGCTTGCAGGGATGTCTGTCTCTTGCGTTAAATACCAAAACTCTGTGTGCTCCTTGCTGCAGCTCTTGTACCTTGGCTGCCTGCTCACTGACTTGTAAAATCACTAATGAACCTGCGCTTCTCTCTCTCAGGGCCACATTCTGCCCTCAGCTGAACTTCTGTTCACGCTGAGTTGCTTCAGAGGTATTTCACAAGTGTAATTTTTGTTCAGGTTGCTTACAGAAGTCTCACAATATTGCACCTGGCTCTGTTAATTTTATGTAAATTAAGCGTAACTCTTCCTTTCAGCCAGTTTATACAAATCCTCTATCAGTCAACTCTATGTGCTTCTCGTCTCTGCAAACTCTTGCAAAATGGCTCTTTTACTACCTGCATAGGGAATAAAAGCCACTTCAGTGGCACAGATTGGCAGTATAGCATGATTAAGTCAATGGTAAGTAATGCTGGAAACTTTTAAGTGACAGAGCAGAAATGTTTCCCAGTCGGTTTCTTTACCGAGCAGCCCAAATGCTGATGTTGGATGGCAATGTCAAAGCCTTGGTACTGATATATTAGAGAGGTCTGTAACAGTGTTTAGAAGACCTTTTGGGTAGGTTTTCCCAAATGAGGATCCCAATCTTGTCAGGCATCTTCAGAAATCTCTTAGGGGTTTTTACTCATTTGGGCCTCGTGGACTTGATAAATGGGGGGAAAATATCTCTGTATAAGAAAGAAAAAGTATATTCTAAAAGTAAATTACAGACAGAGGTCCTGGCTTTATTTTCTGTTTTCTTAAGAGGCAATGAGTACTCTGTTGCTGGAACGCTTTCTGCATAAATCACCGCATATGTTACGTGTCTTAAACTTGAATGGAGGACTAACAGTTTAATATTCTCTGATAGTATATGTGTGGTTGTAGGAGAACACTGTGTAGGAAGCTAGAAACATGCAACAAGTGCCCCAGTCTATTAGAGTGTTGAGTGGATTAGGTGTGTGGCACTGGGGAGGGTGCCTCATCGCCCCACGCACATGGAATGACAGGGGAGTGGCTTGCAAATATTTGGAATAAGGGCTTTGGCAGTCCAGGTGAGGAATATGGAAAGAAACACGTTAGGGGGGAGAATTCAGCTGAACTCAGCTTTTCTGTTGGTAAAATTGAGTTACAAACAGGGGCAAAAAGTGTGGATGCCAGTAGGTGAATGGACTAACTTTTTTTTTTTTTTGACACCTGGTTGGGAAGGTCAGCTGTTTGCTGGTCATAGCAAGCTTAAAAATTAATGCTTTACAGCATCTTGCTGGAAGTTTATAGAGCAGGTCACAAACTGAGAAATTGCAATGCTGATGACTGCAGCAGAAAATAAGATATTACCGTCTAAATCCTCCTTCTTTTACCACCAGAGAATCATATTTTAGAAGATGTAAACAAATGTGTCATTGCTCTCCAAGAAAAAGATGTTGATGGTTTAGACCGCACAGCTGGTGCAATTCGAGGACGTGCTGCTAGAGTCATTCATGTTGTCACTTCGGAAATGGATAACTATGAACCTGGAGTCTACACTGAGAAGGTGTTGGAAGCAACGAAGTTACTGTCCAACACAGGTAAGAGTTGGTTACTCCCAAGATTCTTGAATTCATATTGCTTACAAGCGCATGGGCAACTTGATACTGATGTACCTGTGAAATCTATTAAAGACTCAATTTATGTGCTATAATGAAAATTAGTGGGAGGTATTTGTAGAGCTGTTGCAAAATGAGAAGTGTAATTTTGTTCTGTTGACTGGCTTAAAATTCAGCAGTGCATAAGGTCTCCCTGAAGATGCTTGCTGTCACCGACTGAGCTGTAGAAAGCTAAACACACCAGGGAATGAGTCCCAAACAGTGAGTCAGGGCTGGAAAGTTACGCTGATTGTCTTGCAGTATTGTTACCAGACTCTGTCAGTGTTCAGGATCCAGAAAGAAGATTTCTGCCTATTGGCCCCGTAGAAGAAATTTTGGGTAATAATTTAGGGTAAATTTTGTAAAATATCTTTATAACTGTTAAAGAAACATTGTAGGTTGTAGTCACCCATCCCTAAATGATAAATTAGGGTGTTTCCTGTGAACTAGCTGGTAACATGCTTCAATGAGTGCTGTGGCAACTATTAGTTGTTGTTTTTGCTTTAATTACAACTTTGATGAAGAATCAAGGGTGACACTGAAGAAACAAACAGACTGTAAATGGTTCTGTGATGTTCTTCCTGGGGTGCAGTGAGTCACTGAAGCACAGCAGTGCAACCTACCCTCTTCCAGTGCCTTGTTAAACTTGAGCTTTGTCATGGTAATACTATTTTTTTCCTCAAAAATTATGTACATCTACAGGGAATATTTATATTTTATCCCACAGATTCTAACTGCTTCCCCAGGTGTTTTCTCCTTGTCCACTAAAAGGGTGTGATAAACTTTTCACTGTCTAAGGGGGAAAAGCAAAATAGCAGTAGAGTAAACAGAAATTGAAGTGAACATAAGACTTGAGCTACAGTATTGGTGTCCTTCTATAACAAATGTTTTGAATTTAAATGGAACCACTGCAGAGTTTCCAGTGAACAACGAGGCGCACACACAGAAAATGGCACTGGGGTGGGGACTGACTGTTATTTTGTGTTCTTAATTCAGTTATGCCGCGGTTTACTGAGCAAGTAGAAGCTGCTGTGGAAGCACTGAGTTCAGACCCTGCTCAGCCAATGGATGAAAACGAATTTATTGATGCTTCCCGACTGGTGTATGATGGAATACGAGATATCAGGAAAGCTGTACTCATGATCCGGGTGAGCGTAACTTAAACAGTTTTCTGTTTTTCCGCTCACTTTCTCCCACCTCTATTGAACTGACATGCATCAGTTTTATTGAGAGCAGACAGCATGAGATTTTCATTTAGCTCATATTAACATTCTGAGTCTTAAAAACTGCTAATCACTCTGTGGAGTACTTCAGAAGTACATTTTGATTCAAATTCATTAAACAGATCTGAGCATCAATGATAGCCAGAGTTGTGATGCTAAATACCCTTCACACATCTCTTGTAGTATCATGTTAATGCCGTGCTTGTTAACGTGCTAAAATTAGTGACCTTTGATTTAACAACAGCGAGTGGATTCTTAACTATAGATGCTTTTTGATGGTTTGAGAGCTTAGAAATAAAACCTGATGGCTCTTTATTAAGTAAATTTTGAGAATTAACGCTAGTTAGTCAAAACCAGGTCTAGATGAGTTCAGTCTGTAGTTCCTAGAGCATGTAATTTGTTAATTGGCTAACCTCAGTAAACAGGGGCCAGTTCATAGAGGCTTTGTCTCTTCTGTGCTTGCATGTTTCAGGTGCAGTGAGCGTGACTTGGAAGTCCTAATTTCTGTTAGGTCAGGCAGCATTAGACTGGTAGGAGGCGTGCGGGGAAGATGCAGAAGGGCTCCTGCAGTTTATTGAAGGGATGCAGAAAAGAAAGTTCTGTTTGAGGCTGACCTATGGGCATATTTCTTGAATCTTAGCGTGGTAAAAATGGGCACGAGCCAGACACAGGAAAAACAAATGTAGGAACAAATGTAGGGAGTTTATTCCTTTTTTTCTTTTTTCCTTGTACCCCCTCTGACTCAAACATAAATGCCTTGCAGAGAAGCTGTCTTCATCTTTCAGAGCGGTAACCATGGCAGATGCATTTTGGTGATAAGTAAATTGAGGATGTACAGCCCCAGAATATATGTGATTATAGTAACCATTGCAATAGTATCTTCCATGTTTGCTGCTTAAAGCAAAGAATCAGATGGAAAATCAGAAGAAAAGCTGATAACCACATATGTGCTCTCCATATAATTTTTTTCAAACTTAAGCTCGGGATTTATAGACAACCAATGTTAGATGAGTATATCAGTGCTTTCCTGCTATGCAGACAAACTAATTTGATTCACCCCCCACTAAAGTCCTTGTTATTCAGGACATAAAAGCATGACTGCCAATTCCATGTCGTCAGTAATTAGCCGAGCTGGCGATGCCAGGAATCCTGACGTTTCCCCTTGTGCTGCATGTCTGATGTCAGGGTGCCACGGCTTTATTGCAGCTGCCAGTAGCTAACGGCAGCTCACTGGTGACACATCAGTGACCTATAAAAAAGCTAAAATGTTAGTATTTGTTGTCCAAAGGGCTGTAAGGTCTAGAATGTATTTAGGGTAAGAGAGTCATCCAAATGGAGATGCCAGGCCACCAGTTCTCTGGGGCATTGTCTCAAACTGGACCACAGGCGTAACCACGCTCTCAGGGGGATCCTGCTAAGCTCGGCTGGGGCAAGAAAGCTATTTCACTTGAAATGTTGTCCGGTGGCACTTGTTCATTCCAGGAACCAGAAGGAAAAGTCACTCAAACACCTAATTTTTGTGTTTATGCAATGTATTTTCAAAACTAAAGTCTTACTGTATCTGTAGGTTATTGAAGTAAAGCTCTTTCCTCCCTGATCCCCAGGCAATCTCTCATCACCCCCAGAGGAGTTTTTGCTCTCAATGACAGGTTGAAAGGCAGTGTTAAACTTTGTATACCCCAAGTTGTTTGGGCTTTGGGATGGATAGGAAGGGAAGAGGGCTTGAGACTCATAAACAGTTTCTAAAGATGCAGAAGAACTGTTTTCTTTAATTTTTTAAAATGTTTTAAATATCGATACACTGAGCTACTTATTAGTATATGTCCTTATGCTGGTTTTGTGAATATACTCTGTTCTTCAAGGCATGGAGAGGAGATGGTGACTGAAATACCCTAGGTCTTGATTGTCAGCATACTCACCTTTGCTTTTTGCTAACTATTTTGTGTATCCATCTTTAGTTTAACTGTATCACAAGATGTCTGTATTGGAAAACAAGTTTGTAAAATTTAAATCACAGGAAAGAAATATGAAGAACAGGGCCTTTATTTGCATCTTATCTGTTAATCACAATTTATTACATTTATCAGTGAAGTTCTTTGTTGATCCAGCTCTGCAAAATAGTCATGAAGTGCCATTCTAGGTAAAGTTGTAGTATTTTGACAAACATGCTGTTTAAACTTGATAAGCTTTATAAAAAGTTTGCCACCTATAGACTGGCAGTAGCAAAAATAAATCCTAGGCAAGCAGGAACTAGGTCAGATGTGTTTAGCCTACAGCATAAAAGCTGGCCCTTACTAGCTAAAAACTTTCGGCTTTTCCTGGGGGATAAGAATAAATTTTGATATATTTTATCTGTTGTTAATTTAGTCGATGCTTTGATTCATAATTGTGCTAAAGATGACGTCTGTGATTTTGAACCAGGCCTTAAAGCTGTGTGTAATTTTAGCTTCAGAATCTCAAGTGAAGCTTTACATTTAACCAAGTTGCAAAAATACAGTTCGTTTTGCAAAAACTTTTTTTCTGTGTTTCAAATCCTGAGTGCATTAGTGTCCTGTGGTGTTTAACATGAGCAGTCAAGCATATATAATCACACATGTTCACAAGCTGGATACAGTCCTTATATTTACCTTTTTGTTGAAAACACAGAATAATTTTTACCTTCACTTATTTCCATTCTCTCTGCTTGAAAAACAATATTCTTGTTGATTTTTAGAGCTATGAAATCTGTTGTTTGACTCTGACTGAATTACTCTTTCCTCAGACTCCTGAAGAGTTGGATGATTCTGACTTTGAGACTGAGGATTTTGATGTCCGAAGCAGAACAAGTATTCAGACCGAAGATGATCAGCTCATTGCTGGACAAAGTGCGAGGGTAAGGAAGAAATCTCAGCATTGTAAAACTGTGACCTGCCTTCAAGAAACAGTTCAACTTGCTTTGAAAATCCAGGTTAAATTTTTTGGGAGTGGTGGCGAAAATGTTGGATCAGAAAACTGGCATTCTTTTGTTTCCAGTTTTCTTCTGAAAAGGAGGTTAAGTGAAATGCAGCATGTGTTGGTCTGATGGATGTCAGAAATGTCTGTGTTTTATTTTGGATGTTCTGAAAGATCAAAATCCTTTTAATACTGATGAACTACTTTATACTTTGATATCGCAGACGTTGTAGGCACTGCCATTTAATTAGATGAGCTCCTGCAGGGAGATACGGGGCAAATCTTTCCTTTATATTAATGTTATTTTCAACACTGAATTCGTGGGCAAGAAATAGATAACTCTGCAATTCAGGCATTTTTTACAAAATGTCTTCTCGTGCACATGTTGGTGTGTGTTTGGCCACTGAGCATTTAATCAAGACGATGTTGAGAGGAGCTCAAAAGTGAAATCATTTCAACTAACTGCATTTCATATGACTGCTAAAAATGAAAGCATTGATAGGTGATATATAATCATTAATAGGTGAAAACTTAAAATCAGTACATTGAAGGAAAAACAGGCCTTATGTATTGTTTTTATTTGACATGTCCCCTTCTGGATCGATAACAATTTACGCTCTTGGGAAGGTGCCACGAAAGATATTTTGTGAAGCCTCTTCTAGCCTGAAGCAAGGCAAGAAGTAGCTAGGCCTTATTTATCAAACTTCTGCCATGTTGGCTTTGGAATTATACTAACTGAGAGTATTTTTATGGTGTCCTTCCTTGTACAGGCACCTATATCCTTCTCTTTCCTTTTATTTAAATGCAGACATTTCTAATTTACCTTTTAGCATGGCTGCTGCCAGAGGCTTTTTTTGTACTGAGGACTCCTTTTCACCTGCTCCTGGAGGCATGAATGCTCCTAGTATTTATGAAGGCAAGGGCATTGAGTCTCATACAGGCTGTAAACCTAGTCTAATAAATTTTATTCAGGAGTAGGCACATACTCTTTATTTTCACTTACTCTTTCCTCAGTATGCATTTTTCAAAATAGTACATCTAGCTTTTTGCAGGAAAGAGACTCGTAATATTTCTTCTGTGCATTGCAACACTGAAAGATACGCAAGTGGAACTTCCTTTTAAAACTCTTAAATTTTGTAGAAAAGGCAAGTCCCTCCTCTTCATGCAGTTTTTCTTTGATGGATGGTAATATCTAGCAAACTTGTTCAGCGTGTAACAATTTTATCATGCAAATGTCCGTGTTTCAGACATCAACTTGTCTTTCTGGGCACTCTTTCTAAAGAGCATAAACTTTGGTTTAAAATGGAAGGAAATGGTTCTGTAAAGACTCTAGTAGAGGCTTGCTATTAAAGTTTTATCCCCCATCTACATGACTTAAATTGGTTATTAATGAAATGTTCCAAAAAGCCTTCTACAAGCAGTGGCATAAGGCAATGTGAGAAATCTCTCTCTTTCAGGCGATCATGGCTCAGCTCCCTCAAGAGCAAAAAGCTAAGATTGCTGAGCAAGTCGCAAGCTTCCAGGAAGAAAAGAGTAAATTGGATGCTGAAGTATCAAAATGGGATGACAGCGGTAATGACATAATTGTTCTGGCAAAACAAATGTGTATGATTATGATGGAAATGACAGACTTCACCAGGTGAGCCTTTTCAATTTGTGCATACAACACCTTCTCTCAAAACTGGCTGGGATGCTGATCTTTCAATGAAATATTTTGCAAGTACTCTTAAGAGTCTTACTTATAATTTCCTTTAAATGTTACCCTATTAAAGCTTGTGTATTAACTCGGGAGATGCATTACTATGCTGTGGCTGGGTGGTAATAACTGTTTAAATTGATCTATAGATACACAGCAGTTATTGCCTGTCTCTTTTTCTTTCTTAAGAGTGATTCTTGTCCCAAGGAATATATATAGATATTTGCTCAGTTCCTTACAACATTCAATTCTATGGGCTTCTTGATATTGCTATACTGCAGAAATAGTTCCTAGTACAGTTATTTGCAAAAGAAAGAGAGGGGTTTTGATGCCTTTTGAAATTAATTTACCAGATTTTATACAACACTATTTTTTAAACTTGATGTTGCATTCCATGAAAATTGCAAATCTGTCGTCTAAAATGTTATCTCTCATCATCATTAGGTTGCTTAAAAGAGTAAAACTTAAGATGTTTTTTATTCCTAGATTTAATCTAAATATGGGGAGGTGTTGAAAGGGCGAAACTGTCCTGAAAATGAAGGTGCTGTAATGGTTACACCTGCCTATTTCTGTGCAACCTTATTCATGCAGTTTGGGTGAGGAATCACTTCCACTACTGTATGGAACAGGATGAGTAGAGTATAGTTCACTCTTCCAGTTTTCTGGTGCTAGAAGGTAGACTCTGTTCTGTTTGGCAGAGGTAAAGGTCCACTGAAAAATACATCAGATGTGATTAGTGCAGCCAAGAAGATTGCAGAGGCTGGATCAAGGATGGACAAGCTGGGACGGACTATTGCTGACCATGTAAGTCACAATTCATTTTCATAAGCCTCCAGCACAAATGAGATCTTTTAGTACTGCAGACATGATGAACAGAAGAAAATGTGTTTGGTTTGGGTTTTTTTTTTAACTGATTTTCCAGATTTGCTTCTGGAAAATGCTAGCCTTTTCTTTGTAGCTGTTCTCCTGCCACCCTAAGCAGTGTAAGCAGCTAAATATGTCCAGCACTAACACTAACAGCTCCTTGGCTTAAATCAAGTACCTACCATTTTAAGGTAGCAATATGGCAACACTGCTTCATGTCACATAGTATCTAGGCCAGTTTCTCTAACTGAACAGGACTGAAACTGAATTCATGTCAGTTCTGTCATGCTTAGAATATGCCCAATACTTTCCAAAGCAATGACGAGACTGCATAGGTAACACCATAATTATTGTACATGGCCTATTACACCACTTTTAATATTGTTTTTGAGGCAGCTTTTTAATATTAACAATTTTCAAATGCCCCGTAGACTGAATGGTGAGATTGTCAAAACTCTCTATTTCTTTTCATTGTCTCGTCAGAGTTGATGAAGACTTTGAGCAAGGCACGTAGTGACCCAGTAATTTTCTGTGCTGTCCCAGGCTGTTGTGCATGTTGTTGTGCTGTATGTACAAACGTATTTGAAAAGAATTCTATAGGATTGAATGAGTATGGGACAGTTCGGGGTTTTATGCAATGCATCTGCCTGTCCTGAGCCACTTCAGAAACTGGGTTGGGCCAAACAAAAGCACCTTTGGTCTCGGTCCACACCCAAATTGCAGAGAAACATCAGTATTAGTAATAATATTCTGCCTTCAAGAGAGACCCTGAAATGCAGGTAGGTTAAGTCTGAGATCATGGACTAAACTCTGTTTTGTACAGCTGTTGCTTGCTTTTCAGTCCTTCTCTGAATGTAAATTCATAATGCAAGGTTTTAAATAAAACTCTCACTTTGGAAGTAAATCTTTGTAATGCAGATCTCTCTTTAAATGTTGCATCCAGAAGACGTTGTCTTCACCCTAATTTATAAATGATGCACTGAGAAATGTTCAATGGGAAGATAAAGTTGAAAAGTGTTTTTTAAAATGGGTCTCTCTGCTATAGCATTTTGACAACTGTATTTCTGGAAGAATCAGGTGCGCTGCTTCTGTAGGTAAATGAAGCAAGGAGCAGTTTGTGTTATAGATCTTGGGGGATCTTGGGCTGAAAGTTTACAATGCCTTTTTTTTTTTTAATTCATATGTATTATGCAAACTTGGTATATGGTTTTCTGCACCAAGCCATTTCAAAATATAGAAGAAAACTAATGGCTCCTTTTAGTAGAAGTAGGGTCCTTAAAAATGTAAAAGATTAAGCACGTGTTTGAAGATAAATATGAACAGGACTGTACAGTTAGTCATTTTGACAAGAATATAGCTTTTTTTTCTGACTCCATACTCTACTGATACTTTCAGCTTGCATATTTCATTAGATATGCTTACATACTCTTTAGAAACTTGTTAATGTTAACTATCTGACAGTTACAGAGGACGTACAATGCAACCATTTCAGCGGAGCACTAATGCCTTCCTATGCCTAATATGGGCTTTTAACAAATGGATGGGGTTTTATGTCCTGTTCACCATGTGACACCGGGTGAATCATGACCCCTCGTGTTAGTGTGTCAGGAACTCCTAACTCCTGCCATCAGGAGGTTTTACAGCACATTTCCTTTGAAACCATAAAAGCTATTATCCAAGGCATTTCACATCTGTTGAAAAGTGTCTAGCCATCAGCTGGCAGATTTTCCCAAAGGTGTTCCATCTTTCACTCAAAGCAGCAGTCTGCTTGTTTTGAATGGGGGAATATGAAGAAGTTATGAGTACAACACAAATGAAAGTGATCTGCAGCAAGACAATGATTCTCCCTATTTTGTTTTTTTCAATGTTGAAATACTTACAAAGCAAAAGAAAAAATTCTGTTGCTTTTTCTCTTTGATAGTGGTGGGAGGTTGTATCAGTATCTGATCATTAAATTGAAAGGAGCTGGGGTGAAGCGTAGGGATTGCCCTGCTTCCCAGTAAAATGCTCCAGCAGGCTCTTGCTGTCAAGACTGGTCAATGCGCTGCAGGCACAGGCTGATGGCTGTCCTGGGTGACAGCTGCTGGCACGCACTGCCATGTGCCTGTCCTGCCACAGTAACTGCTTCCCCTAAATGCCTGCTTTCAGCTTCTCTAACCAGTGCCGAGCCCAGCTGTTACATAGGGCTGGTGGGGGCATTTTATTGTGAATTATTGTTACCCTAAACTGGAGATACAGTGGGAGGAAGAAAAGTCTCTGCGGTTGCTTGCTTACACCTACCAGACATGTGGGGATGGGGGTTGTGTGCTTGTCTTAATCAGTACACACCGCGGGAGAGCTCTTCTGTCTTTCCTTGCCCCTGTTCTTTGCAAAAAGGGAGAAAAAAGGTGATTCTGCTTCTCCACAGGTTCAGCTGGGGTGGTAGGAAGCAAATGTGCGTGCGTGTTTGCTGTGTCTGGGATGGATCCTGGATTTGACTTGGAGCAGCCAGCTTAGCTTTTGCCAACAACCACCACTGAGTCTGTGGCAGCATCTCATTTTGGGGGGGGTTTGGGGAGGTGGGGGTGTCCCCCAACACATTTGTTTCTGTCTACAGTGCAGCTATCTGCTGTGGCCGTGTTGTGGGAATCCTCCCAAGCTAGCTCTGCAGACGGGGTTTTTTGTGTCGATGGCTGTTGTAGGTTAATACAATAATATAATCTGTCTTAATCGGCGTTGAAATTGTTGCCTTTTGGGTTTTTTGGTTTTTATCTGAGTGTTCTGCGTAGGAAAGGACAGGGCTCATACAGGCATCCGCAGTGCCTTTTGTTGATGTTCTTTTTTTATCTTGTGTTACATCTCTATTCAAACATCATCTGTCTTTTGAACTCAATTCTCTATTCTGCTTGTAGAAATAGCACACACAGCATAGGATGTGGTTTTCCAACTCATGTCATATTGATATATACAACCAAATAATATTTCCTATTCCACTGCTTCCCCCACTAATGTTTTGCTGCCTCCTTCAGCCATTGGTAAACATGCGGCAGCCTCTTTCCTTGAGAGTGTCTTTCCTTAAATGGTTTCCATAAACTCACAACCCATAAAGTACCTTGAATTGTTTAGCAGTCCTTCTGACATGCCGTATTGTGCATTTGTCAACATTCAATTCAATCTGCTGCTGTGCTGCTCGTTCACTTTGTTAGATGAGCTGTTTGGGAGATGGAGAGCATTTTCCAAAATAGTAATTTCAGCTTTTCATTAGCTCTTTGGCCGGCGCTATTTGTGGACTTTCTCTAAAACATCTTGTACTGCTGACTAATATTGATTAGCCTAAAAAATTAACCTGCAAGCTTTGCTGCTTTGTTATTCATGGTTTTCAGTTCACTAATGGAAGCAACATGCCTACATAAGAGTTGCAGATACTTCGGTTGTTTTCATGAGCTTTCCTTGGGAATAAGAAGGTGATTTCTGTTAGTTTATGGACGCACAGGGTCAGATGCTTGTAAAGCCATCCAGATCTCCGTAGCCTGTGTTACACAGCCTGATCTGCTTGTCCCAGCTTGCCAAAAATCCTGTTGTAGTGCATTGTGTGTATGTGTGCGTGCTGCCTTAGATCACAGCTCAGCAGCCTGCCGTACAGAGGCATCTCTATATGCACCATATAGTACAGCTGTTTTCTCTCTGCTCTGCTGAAATACCATATTGGCTTAAAAAAACCACTTGTTCTGGCCCTGGAAAAAACAAATTTATTAGCTACCCTCACCTTCCTTTCAGAGTTAAATGGCTGTTACAGCACATCACTTACTAGTGTGGGAAGCAAATGCTCTGTGCGCATGTGACCCCCTGTTTACACACCACTGCGTGTGCAACACAATGGTCTGTTCTGGTGCGGTCTCCTTTTGTGCCTTTTATATACAGGGAAGCTTTGGTTCCTGCTTCCATCTTGTACAGCTAGAACTGTAGCTAAGGAGGGAAGGTCTGCAGTGAGAATTAGGGCTCAGACCCTACTGCTGATGCCCAAGACGGGATTTTTACTTTGCTCTGAAAGGAGAGGAGGGGCTGTGTGGCCATAAGCAATAAACCCGAGCTTCAGTGAAGCTTAAAGTAGTAAATTGGTGCTACATTTAAGGTTATTCTTCCAAGCATACTGTGTCTATTATGAATCTTCATTTGACAGTCCATTATACAGGATCAGGATACTAGATGAGATGGGGATTTTGCCGTGAACAGGGGTGTGTGGAGAAGAGCTCTTGCAGACTGTGCAGCTCACTGAATCTCAGCAGGGTCTAGTGGGTGGGAAGAGCAAGCAGGTGTTGGGTGAAGAGAAACAAATGCTGCTTAGAGCAAGACTCTTCTCTCCTTGTCACATCTAACACTGGTAAATCACTGCGGCCGCTCGTGGTTTCTGTGGAGTTTTTGGTGCTTGTCTGGAGGCAGCTGGTGCCAGGCTTCTCAAGGACAAGTGGCTGGTCTGGCAGACCTGCAGCTAATGCACTATCTGGAGGGGAGAAGCAGAGGGTGGTGTGCCCTGCTTGCCATCAAGTGAAGCTAAGCTGTGGGGCCAGGGAAAAGCATTTGGATTTTGTATGTGAGTGCATGTATGCAGTGCTGGAAAGCCTGCATTTAGTGATCAGGGATTGTGTACAAAGACCCTGGATGCTGGGGATTTAAGGAGTTCCTGGATGGGGTGCAGCTGTCTAGGAAGGATGGAGATCACTGCGGGGTCTGCCTTTGGTCTGTCTTTGGTCTACCAGAACATGACCTGTCAGACCATAATATCCCCAGCATCCCTATTGCAATAGCTTCTGCCATCATTAATATATCCAGACTGGTTTAAAATCTGTTGTCTTGGACACTGCTTGCAGCACAGCCAGTGATGTCTAGAGGTCAGAGCTGGCCAATGGCCCAAGTATTTACCCAGTTGAGATGCTTGGTGCCCCAAGCTGGGGTGCAGGCAGCCCTAGGTGCCCCACTAGTGCACAAGGCGTGCCCTTGGGTTTATTCATCAGCAGCATGAAAGTCTGGTGGGCAAAGGGTTTGTGGAGTTCAGTGCATGCCAGCTGCTTTATTCACTAGTGTTTATACAGCCAGAGCATGCCAGTCGGTCTGAGATGGCCCGTTATTCTTTGGAGAAGCGATGCTGGCCACCATGCTCACTGCTTTTTTTAAAGATAACACAGGACTGGCATGGGTAGTAAAAGGCTTCCCGTAGCCTTTTTGTCTTATGCTTGCACAACGCGTTTTGGACTGTGGCTGCCCCTCAGCAGGGCTCCTCTTGTTTTGAAATCCAGCGTGAGACTGGCTCATTAATCATCTTGCTCGGCTCTGCAAAGCAAGGGTTGGCCCTTCATTTCTGTCCAGGAAAACAGCTTTCTGAACTGCACTGCAGTCTCCAGTACCTACGTAGTCTTTCAGTTGCAAACCTGAAAAAGTTACTTTTATCTTACAGATTAGTGCTTCAGCAAGCACTTTAAAAATTTTATTTCATGCCTGGTGAGGAATCTAGTTTCCTTCCACACTGCTAAGAAATGGGAGCAGAATTCAGAAAAATACCTGCTTTGCTGGATATAATTTAGTAACTGTTGGGTTTATCATTTCCTAACTTAAAATACTTAAGATTGGAAATTGAGGCTGGATTTGGTAACATCTGCTAGTTGCAACTTGAGATCTTGGATGTCAAATCATTGCTGCTGTGTCTTGTACAGTGTACAGGAAGCACCTTTTGTAGTTAACAAACCTGCTCTGGAAAGGTTAGGTAGCCGCCTTCCTCCTTCTCCTCCCAGGGAGCTCAAGGGCAGCTGTGCAGCTGAAAGGAGCCCTGGTGATTTTGTCCAGTGGCGGCCCCTGTGTTCTGATAGCCCATGGATATTGCTTCTGGTTTTTTATATGTATTTAGTGATGCCCATGTATTGCTCAGTCGTCTTTTGAGAACCAAAGCTCAGCAGAAAGTAGAATGATCTCTGGAGCACATTTGCTATTTCAGAATGGAGTTGTCTGTTTTCTCCGTAAATTATTTCTGTTCCAGTTTTCGTGATTGCAAAGTAAAACTTCACCTTTGTTGTTCCAGTGCCCCGATTCTGCGTGCAAACAGGACCTCCTAGCCTACCTGCAGCGCATTGCACTGTATTGCCATCAGCTGAATATCTGTAGCAAAGTGAAGGCTGAAGTTCAAAACCTCGGAGGGGAGCTGGTTGTGTCTGGGGTATGTATGAGCCGTGACATGTCCAGTTCATGCAGTTTTTCTTCTGGGGTAACAATTATTCCAAGCTAAGCTTTTATGCTAAACAATATTGAATATAGACAAGAGATTTTTGAATATTCAGTCAAAGTTCTAATGTATGCAATGTTTATAATACTGCCTGCACTGCTTCGTTGTTCTTGAAGGAAACACTGTTTGAAAGCGGGGAAAATACAAATACAGACTTCACTTTTCCTTACTCAACTGTGTTTGTAGAAACATTCACTTTACCTTTGTGTAATCTACTGTTTTTCCAGACTGTTTTTCACTCTTAGCGAGGTTAAATCAGCATAGCTAAACCTATCTCATGTCTCTGCACAGCCTTGGAACATGCTGGGGTCGTGCAATGCTCCAGAGATGTTAATATTTCAAAATAGCTGTGCCCTGAAGAATGCAGGGATTTTTAGTGGTTGCTCTGTTTTATGACAGCTGAAAGCTGCCCTAGGCCAGTCTGCTTCTTTATTCTAGCCATTACTTAGCAAATAATTTTTTCACTGTAGTTCATTAAATGCTTCCTCCTAAGAGGAATTTATATGATGGATATTTGGGGAGAGGGAAGTAGAGCTAAAGTCTTAATTTCTTCTGGCATATTCTTCCTTGCCCTAGATGGGTATGTTTGATCACTGATGCTTTTGCCCATCCATGTCATGACTGAGGTAGGAGGTTTGAAGAAGGGACAGAAATGGCTGATAGTCCAGTATTGCTATTTGAATCCTTAAAAGCAAATGGAAAAAAACTTAACCATCTTCTGCCATTTAGATATTTCAAATGCTTAAACTTATTAGCACATCTTTTTTTCCCTGCAAACAAGCTAGAATTGTAGAATGAGTGCTTCAGGACAGCAGCAGCTGAGGGAGGTCTGCAGCAACCTGCTGCAGAAGCAGTGGTGGTGATGGACCACGCTCGCATAAGCTTAGCACCTTCACAGGGCAGACGGGCTTCTCTGCTGCACCTCCTACTGCTGCCAGTCCCACATGCTCAGATTTCCAGCACAGCGGAGCTGAGTGATGAGATGTAATGAAACATGTGTTGCTGTGCATCTCTGTTGCATGCCTGATGTCCTATTAGCTGGAAGGCTGAAGGCATCGTGCTGTCAAAGAAGTAGATGTGTCATTATGCAATAATAACGTACTCCAGGGTTTTACTGCAGTTATTCAGTGTCTTCAGAATTTACATACCCTTCTGCCATAAATTAGTTATATAAACAGGCTGGCATCTGTAGTCTAATCTCCTGGTTTTATCTGTTCTCCATGAGTCTGTCCACTGGGGCTAAATATTGTTAGTAGTAATGTTAAGCTTCTATCAGATTATCAGATGAAGACTTCTGCCAGTCCAGGAACTTCACCTGTCTAAAAGTAAAATTCTCTTCAACGTTAACATCCTTCCCCATCCACATACCACAGAAATTTTGTGAAAGCAGAGCTATAACCAAGGCAGTAAGAGCTTGCACCCTAAGCAATCTGACAATTCATTTAGAAAAATACCTCCTTGCTTTCATTGCATTTAATATGATTCTTCCTCCTGTGAAGATTCATGGAAATAGTCAAATGCAATGGAAGTGTTTTCCAGCGTGATGACTGGGGCAAGGAAAGCAGACTACACTGGTTTGCTGGAGGGTGCAGATCAGGTCTGCGGTTGTGGTACTCAAAACATAGCATGATGGAAAGGAAGGTACCAGCAGCATAAGAAAAGCAACCAACCTCCTGCTCAATTTATTTTGCTGCTAGATAAGGAATGGCTTCAAAGTTTTTCCCAGAACCTTCCTTAGATTTCTACAACGCTGGAATTGAAGTGTGTAGAGGCCGCTGAGCTCTTGTGTAGAGATACAGAAATCCTGCCTAAGACCGAAACCCTGCCCAAACCATTTGGCATTCACAAGCCAGAGGTCCCACCCAGAGCAGGGCACTGGCACCCAGAGAAGTGGGGTCCCAGCTGAGGTCACCTCAGTGGTCCTCCCCTCTCTCTTCCACCTTGCCCCATTTTTGGCTCTTTATCTCTGCCATGTGCTAAAGCTTTGGCAAATGCTTTTTTTTTTTCCTCATTTTAATGCTCTTCTAAATCATGAACCACCTGGGAAAGGGCTCCAGGCCTGGCTGAAGATGCAGTTGTGTTCCTTCCTTTCCAAAACAACTTAATATTCTAGGGTGATTTAAATATTTATTATCGGTGATTAAGATATTACTAACAGCTTTATTAACTTCATTAGAGAATAAGCTACTGTTAAAGTTTAGTCACAAAAGCAAACAACAGCATACACATCTTTTTGATTGCTATTAATATGGAAAAAGCACAGATCATAGGCAAACATTGCACTTTTTTTTTGGTGGCACAAGTCAGGTTTTTACCACTTAGTGTCCAAGAAAAATGCAACCTTGAATTTGGAACCTCAGATTTCAGAAGAAAACCCAGAAAAATCAGGTTTTGAGTGCTTTTATACCCCAGGACTATCAGTTTTTGTGTGAATACTGTATTTGTGTGGGTTTTACAGCGTATAACGCTCGCATGTTACCATTTGGCAGGTGGACAGTGCGATGTCTCTTATCCAAGCAGCCAAGAACCTGATGAACGCGGTGGTGCAAACCGTGAAGGCTTCCTACGTGGCATCGACCAAGTACCAGAAGTCCCAGGGCATGGCTTCGCTCAATCTTCCCGCTGTCTCTTGGAAGATGAAGGCTCCAGAGAAGAAACCCCTGGTCAAGAGGGAGAAACAAGACGAAACCCAAACTAAAATCAAGAGAGCATCCCAGAAGAAACACGTTAACCCGGTGCAAGCTCTCAGTGAATTCAAGGCAATGGAGAGTATTTAAAGAGAGGTCTCTGTCTTGGTTATTTTTTTTATCTAGCCTACTACTGCTACTTCCAGAACTCTACTTTTAATATTCTAAGGATTTTTCAGAAGTTTACTATTCCTCAAAGTGTATTTACTTAATATAATTTTGATAACCTTGTTTAGATTACGTGGGGAAATACTCAAATTTATAAGTCCTATCAATATAGCTTCAGCCTGCAGAAGTGTGTTAATTTAGATCGCTTTTAGATTTCAGGGGTGTATTTCTAGTGGAAAATTATTTTGTATAATCTTACTTTAAATAAAATATTCTATAACCAAAGAGGATTTTACAGTAACACTAACGGTTAACACTAATAGTCAAATCATGCTACTTGGAGACTGCAGTTTTTCATTGTGATCAAGAGAGGAAAATTAGATCTTTTCACTCTCAAAAAAATTCATTGAAGTATTGTATGTATTAGTGTATTCCTGCTGTTGGGGTGGAGAGGGAACAAGCTTTGTACACTCAAAGGAGTATGAAAATACAGCAAGCACCAGCTTGTGCTGCCGCAACAGTGTGACCACAACTGGAAAACATCTGGAAAAACTATATACCCTTGCCTGGGTTTTGCTGGGGGTCGTGGCGGGAGGGGGTCATGTTTGGAGATGTGCTTGGTGGTGCATGGTTATGTGATGCTGCTTTTCCTGGGCTGTTAGAGCTGTTTGCCAGACAGGTTGTTTCCACGCCTGCCTGGCATACGGGGCGCCCACAGGTTACTTTGCTGCCAGCCTTTTCAGACAGGGTTTCACATGTGTGTCTGCTGGGGGAGCACCCAGAGCAAATCCAGTAAAACATACAATCATGGAGGCGGCTGATTACTTCTGTATGACACCGGATGGGAATTTTAATGCCTGGTTACAAATTACTAATGTATTTTGCTGCGGGACACTAATAAAGTTGCTTTTACCAGCCAGTGTATTGTGGTGCTGTGAATGGAGCGGGCTCCCAGCCCACCCCTGCTCCCCCTCCCCACATTCAGATGCAAATCGGCTTTGTGCTCATTTCTCATAATTGCTCTGCATCCCGCCTTGGGCTTCCAAAGGCACCCAGCAAATAATGTTTGCTCAGGCTGCAATTTAGACTATACATTATTTGTGATAACTATAGCTACAAGGTATAATTTCGCTGTCTTATTTAAATTTTATTAATTTCAGTGTGTTTTACACTTACCAATAAAGTCCACTATTCAAGAAGAAGCACTTGTGCAGGTCAAAGTCGTATTTGCTGTTTCTGTAAAGCATCCATTAAAATGGAAAGCAGCCTGTTCTGTAGTTAATGTTTTAAACTGCATCTAAATTTTAGAGCCAGTCTTTGGCAGTGTTATGTTATAATTTTATTTATCTTGATCAGCTTATAATTTACTATATCAGGGTTATTGCTGTCATGTTACCAAAATGCTGATCAGAATTAAGCTAAATAGTTCTTGGGATATTTTTGCCAAATTTATTATGTTTTCAAGCATTTTAGCCTCTTGAGTACAGATAATAAACAGCTGAATTATATACTAGTTTCATATGCCTTTAACATCTAAACAGGCATCTGCTGGGGAGGGTAAGCTAATATGCTCATTCCGCTGACACTTAATGAGATAGATAAGCTGTAGATCTTGTTGTCTATATAAAATCATTAACTGCTTTTGTACAATATTTTTTCTCTCCTGGTATTAATATAATTGTCTTAAAGGCTACATTCCCTGGGCTGTTCAGTGGCTGTCTTCAAAATACATACATTACTCCCCCCCAAAATGCAAAGATCTGATCTTAAACCCGGGTGAATTCCTGCATTGCCTCTTTATAATTGGGCTCCATCAGTCAAGCGGGTGAACTTGGATAAATGGATGGAGTGGCCTGCTGCAGTGAAGTGTTAATTGTATACATCAGGGGATGGACGGTGCATTTTAAATCCATGCATGTGAGTCTTATGAGTAGATGAAAGCCTGGTCTTGCAGGCCTGCAGGAGGGCAGGTAAGTGGCAATTCCTCATTTCAGAGGGAACTCAAAACACTGAGTAGCTCGGAGCCCGGCAGGGGAGCAGCACCAGCTCCTACTTGTGTTGCCCCAAGTGAAGCAGCAACAGGGCCTCTGGCTTGTTCAGCGCCAGACCCAAGACCCTGCGAGGGAGTGGCTCAGTGGTTTACAACAAATGTCAATACACTGATCCTGATGTGTCAGTTAATTTCAGTCTTAATCAAAACTTCCCGTGCGAAAGCGGCAGCATCACTCCAGGGCTGCACAGTGAGGGGGGTCGGGATGTGAGTGAAGCTGTAACTTTATTAGAGAGCCAATTGTAAAGAATTACAGTAATTACTGCTTGATGTAATTAAGCGCTGGGGAAGGGCTCGTGCAGTTGGTCTCCGCTGTGGCTGCTGGAGGGGAATGCTCTCTTCTACCACGAGGAAGCAAGCGTGACCCTGTCAGGTTGTAAAAGCTGTGCGGGTACAAGGTGTGAAAGCTGTTCAGCCGTGTTCCCCGATGGTGTGTGGTGAGCGGAGCCTCTCTGTCCCGTCCCGTCCCCTGCTGCTCAGCATTGCTCTCTGTTCAACAGGAGAAGAAATCTCAGGGCTCCAGGGGCTGGGATTGCAGGGGGCCTGCGACAGCTTGGGGCAGGGAAGGGCTATGGGACCTCCCTGCCTGCCAGCGTGCGTGGGTGGGAGCGGGGCATGGCTGCTCCCCAGTCACCACCTGAAACACAGCAAAATATTTGTTTAATGGGAGGGGTTTGGTTTTTGTTTCACTGCTGTGGGATGGCAGCGCCCGGTGAGGCCATGCCTAAGCCCACCAGCCCTCCTGCCTGCACAGGGGTGCTCAGGAAGATGAACCCGCATTGCCTTCTAAAGTGTATTAGTGAAACCACATTAAATCCCCAGGAGATAGTCTTACTCCAAATTTCAAGTGCTCTTAATTCAATTCAGTGGTGAATCAAGCCACTCTGAATTTATGCTGCTTTAATTGCATGTTAAGGCTTTGCAACGAGGTTTAATGCTGTTTAATGAATGCCTTTTCCATTCAGCGCTCTCCCTTCACTCAGACCAGCTTTGCTGCTGCCCAGCTCAGAGACCAACCCTAGGCAGTGGCGGCTGCGGGCTCTCCCGGCTGGCAGGGGCAATCCTGGTGGGTAGGACGGGATGGGTGCAGAGAGGGGAGCAAAGCGCCATGAGCTGCATTTTTTAATAGCAGGATGGGCAGCAGCAGGCACAGTTGCTGGGTTCAAAACAAGCCAAGGCGCCCAAACCTCACATAGGCAGTTATGCGGGAGGGCAGAGTGGGTGATGAGGGGCGTGTGGGTTCAAAACCCCCAACAAATGGGTGGGGAAGGAAAAATCCATTAAGATGCTCCAATCCAGATGCTCCAATGCTGAAGGCTCAGGAATTCCCTGCGCTGTGGATTTTGGAGGCTGGTGAGCATCCCAGGCTGATGGCCTCTGCTCCAAGCCCCCTCCCTGCTCACCACATGCCGGGATTTGGGTTTGGGGGAGCTCAGGCTGAGCCACCACAACCCTCCTCATGCTCCTGTGGGTGCAAAGGGAAATGATGCTGTTGCTGGCCTGGGCGCATGCGCAATACCAGCCCACACAGACTGCTGCTTAATGCCTTGCCTCACCTTGGGTGCATGGGGAGCAGGAGGGGCCCTGTTATTGCCAAAACCAAGGATGAAAGTAAGTCCCTATCCCACCTCCTCTCCCCTGGACCCACAGAGGTGTATGAGCCCTGCCCAGGGGTCTCCATCTGCCCCGGGACCCTTCCAGTCCCTTCTTGCTCCGTGCTGGGGTCATGCTGGGGACATGGTCCCAGTGCCGAGGAGCTGCAGCCACAGGTCCCGGCAGCGGGCGGAGGTGCTGCACCACCCTGCAGGAAGCTGTGGGAATTTGGGTCAGCAGAATGTGAGCCACCACAGTGGGAGGTGCCCACGATGCCCTGTGCCTCTGCTGCGGCATGGCTGGGCCGGACAGCAACTGGGGCAGGACGGGCCTGTCCCTGTCCCCATCCCTATCCTGCTCACAGCTGCCAAGGGAGAGGCAGGCAGCAGGGCAGCAGCCCTGTCATTACCCCAGGCCGCAGACCAGCAACGCCGTTGCGGGAACAAGCCTGTCATTAGCAGGGACACCAGCTTGGGCTGGCATTTATGGACAGGGAAATCAGCGCAGTGCTCGCCTGCGCTTCTCCGTCACCCTCTGGCGACACGCGGGGCCATGCACACTGGGGCAGGGTGGGCAGGTTGCCTCTGTTTCAGGCTGCAGCCCCTTCAGCGGCACAGCACAGCCCTGGGCAGCACCCCACAGCTGGGGATCCCCCCGGCCACAGGGACCCCCCACAGCCTGGAGGAGGTGAGGGCTGGTGTCAGGGAGGGCTCTCACTCCTAACAACAGCCGAGGCCACGGGGGTGCCCTGCGCCCGGCAGCCTGCCCCCCCCCCCCCCCCCCCCCCGAGTAATGGCTCTGGGCAAGAGCTGAAATGGCCTTCAGCAAATAAACGCCCCCCCCCCCCCCATGCAGAGGTCTGTGGTACCATGGTGTTCAGGGGCATCAGGCAGAGATGCTAACTAACTAGTACTAGTAACTAACTAGCAGTGCACCCCGGGGGTGGGGGGTGGGGGTCACAGGCTGCAAACACCGGGCCCCTACCCCCCACCCCCAATGGAACTGGCTCCCCAAAATACCTTGGCCCCGTGGTCAAGGGGCTGTTGCCCTTTGCAGGAGCTGCTCCAGCAAACCCCTGTGCCGTTGCAGTGGGGCGCTCCCGTTTCCCCCCCACCGCGCTCCGGCGCAGAGCCTGGACCCCTTTGGGAAGGGAGGACATGGGGTTTGCACACAGCTGCTGGATGCAAGGTCCCTGAGCAGCAGCACTGTCAAAGGACCTCAGAAAGCCTTTACACTGCAAGCGTCTTCAGCAAGCTTCCAAATGGCTTGTGATAAGCAATGCCAGGATTTTTTTTTATTTCTTTTTTGCTTCCTTTTAATATTATGCGCTTCCCCGGCTGTGTTACTCCACCAGAGTGAAGGAACCTGCCGGTGGGTGTCATGACTCCTCAGCCGCTCAGCCGGAGCCTCCCCTTGACCTGGTGCTTTGCTGCTGCAGAGCAAGACCCACGTATGCCAGCCCTGCGCTCAGTGCTGCGGCCAGGCCCTACGCCGGGGAGCACGCTGGAAAGTTGTACGCAGGGTGCAGGAACAGGAGCGGCAGAAGCAATTGCAGGCTATTTTTTCCCTCCCAGAGCCAGCCCTCGCTACAAGACCCCGCGGCGGGTGGGAACAATCCGGCCGTGCTGCGCGTGTTGTCCCTGGGCAGCAGAGCTGCATCCCTGAGGGCACCAGCAGCTTCGGCCAGCGCAGGCGTCACAGAGGACCCACACCAAACAAGATACTGCTCAGAAACTTTGCAGTTTGAAGACTTAGGATTAGGGAGTGGGGTTTTGACTCTGGGGGTTGAACAGGGAGGGTTGGTCCAGCTGGGTTGCTGCTGCTGCTGGTTGTCTCCCTGCACAGCCCTTAAATAGGTGTTAAACTTTCCCTACCTCCTTAAACCCTGCTGTGAAACAGCAATGAGGCCAGGCAGGGCTGAAGAAATCCGTGCCCTGATAACCCATGCACCAGCTCTGCTCCCTGGCTGGAGACCTGCTTCCCCATAGCATTGCTCCAGGGGTCCAGGCTTTGTGCAGAAAAGCCCTGTCCCAAGCTCGCCCTGGCCATTGCCATCAGATATATCTATTTTATTTTTTTTTAACCTACAAAGCAAAACCCTGGCAGGACTGGCTGGGAAATGCATTTCAGAAAAAAAAGAAAAACCAAGAAAACCACAAACAAAAAACCAAAACAAAAGAAAAAAGAAAATAAAAAATCATTTTTAATCCCAGCAAAACAGCCTGAATTGAAACCCAAAAAGAGAAGGACAAAAAAAAAATTATAATTAGCCCCACTACTTAACAGTGACAACTGACACACCGGAAACAGTAGCCAGAAATATTTTAGCATCAAGAAGGGCTGATAGCCTTGAAATAGCCCAATCGATCGACTGCTGGCCGCGCTGGCATGGGGGGTGCCTGTCCGGGTTAGCAGCAGGGGGGTAAATCAGCAGCCCCTTGCAAAGCCCCAGGGCCGCTTGCTGCGCAGGCACATCCCCAGCGGTGGCAAAGCCCCGCGAGGCTGCGCCGGCTCCAGCTCAGGGCTGGGGGACGGTGGGGGACCAGCCTGGCTTCTTCCTTAATTTATTTTTCTGCACTTGTGTTGCTAACGTTGGTGCTGCAGCACCCGGGTCCCGTTAAGCCGGCGACAGGAGTGGCAGTTATTGAAATACCTGTGACTGCCAGAAAGCAATTCTGAAAGTGAATACAGGAATTACAAATAATCGCCTCCTTGCAGCACTGGGCGCAGGGCGTGATCCGACTGCAGCCCTCGCTGGCCGGTGCAGGGTGGCCCCAGCATCGCTCTGCAGCCAAAAGCTTTGCAGCCCGGCACTGGGACACCCCAGTGCTCGCTCTGCCCTCGCCTCTCGTCACGCTGCTGGGCAAAGCCTGTGGATAAAAAGCTGCTGCCCCCCACAAAAGCCACCCTCAAAGAGGAGTTGGCAGGAAAACTGCTGGAAGCCGCCCAAGCCAGTGGCCAGCACCCGGCTGCCACCATTTTTCAGAGCTGCATCAGCGTGCCACTGTAGGAAAACAACCCCCGTGGGGAGGGAGTGAGACAAGCGCAACCCCCAAACCGCCATGCTGCTTGCTCCATTTCTGCAGACCCCAAATCCAGGCAGGTTGACCTCTGCTACCAGCTGCCCCAAGGCCATGGGGTGTGAGGGCTCCCATCCCCCCGTAGAGGAACAGCACCTGCAGCACCAGCTGGGCACAGTCCCCATGTAGGGCACCGGTCACCCCAGCTGCATGGGCCAAGAGAATATAAAAGCCTGGTGTGAAAGGGTCCCCCCATGCACATGGCACCAGCAGAGGACAGCAGGGAGGAGCTCTTCTCTTCCTCTTCTTCCTGTCCTCTCCAATCAGTGGCCACCACCCAGCCTTTAGTGCCCATTTCTCCGCAATGCCAAAGCCCCAGCGCTGGCCCGGGTGAGACTGTCCTTGCACAGGGACAGACCCAGGCAGGGAGGCTGGGGGGGCCACACGCCCGTCTCCAGGCACAGGGCAGCACTGTGGAGCTCGCTGGGCTCACTGCAGCGTCCAACCACACACGTTTCTCTCGAGGGGACTCATGAGAAATGGAATCGATCTCTCTTTATTAAAAAAAAACAAACAAACAACCCTCCCCAAAAAGGGTTCAGAACAAGGAGAGGGTTTGGACTGAATTTAAACAGACAAAATAATGAATAAATTTAGCTTTTATAATCGTCTTCGCTGATGGTAGGGGAGGTGGCAGTCATCTCCAGGCCCGAGGCTGGGCAGCCAGAGGCTTGGGCAAGACTTTGGTTTCTTCCTCATCTGAGGAAGGATGATGTGCGAAGAGATAGAATCAGCCCGATGAGGAGAGGGCAGAACACCTTCCCCAATGGACCATCCAGCATGAGGAGCACCTCAAAGGGGGTTCATGGGGGAAGGGGACCTGAGCCTAAAGGAAAGAGAGAAGCTGCACCTGGAAGAGGTGTATGAAAGGAGATGCCCAGCCTAGCACAGAAAGGAGAGCATGCTCTACATCATGGATGAAAAATCCGTGGCTGGCCAGCCTCAGTCCCTGGAGATCATCATCTTGGAAGCCATCTCCAAGGGCAAGAAGAATGCAAGCGGAGAGATTCAATGGTTTGTTGAAGGGCAAAGTGTGCTTCACCAACTGGCTGTCCCCTATGATGGCAGGAGCAGTTCCATGGCTGTACCACACCAGGGCTTTAGATAGGTGTTTTGACTCCCAGATCGTTGGAACTTGGCTGGCCTGCAAGCACAGAGGGGCTGCAGGAGAGCTGCCACGGTGGAGCTCTCCTGATCTACACAGAGGGGGTGGTGGAGCTGGGCTCCTTGGAGGTGATCATGGCCACACTGACTTGACCAAGGGATAGTCCTGCTCCAAGTGAAGGCTGGATTAGAGACCCCCAGAGAGCCCCTCCAACCAGCGTTTCAAGGAAACGACACTCAATCCTCCTGTACAAGCACAAAACGATCCAAAGGCAAACGGTGCTTTCTGAGTGCCGAGATGCATTATACAAAGCAAATAAATGATCACAAACACGACAGGTCATCACCAGGCAAGAACAATCACCAGAGCTGCGGGAACAAATGCTTCCCTTTGCGCAGCAGAGCTGCCTAACAAGGACAGTCCCACGTCCCTCAGTCCTTCCCACCCCAAATAATCCTGCAGATGGACTGAGGACACTCAGCCATGTGCTTAAAGTATCATGGTTGGAGGATGACAGGCAACGTAAGCTGAGACTCTACCTCGTTCCCTCTAAGGTACATACTTCTATTTTTCCAGCAGTACCCCATGCAAAAGAAAACATGCCCCCAAACACGTATGTTTTAATAATGAAGCTGTTGGCACACTCGCCCAGTGGTGGGATCTCATTTAGTCCAGCAGTTTATTCAAAAGTGCATTTACACTGGTGCCATCAAAACTCACGCTGTTGCCCTGAATTATCTGGAACTGAACTGAATCTACAGCTATTTTCATCTTAATTCCTGAATTATGGTATTTACAGAGCCAAGGAGTTCCTTGAAATAGCCGTCTTTGTCACCTTCCCTCTGCTCTTCTGCTGCCAGCTCCTCGTACTCGCTGCGCAGGAGGCTGAGGGTGGTGCTGAGGGCCTGGTCCCCCCGGTAGCGCTCCTTGCAGAAGGCCATCAGCACACCCACCGTCTTGAGGACCTTCTCCCGAGTGTCGTGCTCCGGCATGGCCAGCAGGTTGGAAACAACCACGCACCAGTCCTGCTCCACCACCGCCGGGACCAGCTTGACTTGCCGGTACTGCTGGATTTTCTCTTCCATTTGATCTCCGTGCTGCGAGTCCTCAAGCAGCATCTGTGGGAAGTGGTGGAACATGGATTAATATCCCTATCAGAGAGCAACCGCTCCTAGGAGGTGACACATCACAGGAGAGGAGGATGCACTCCCTGTAACACCTGCCTTGGAAGGTGACTTGCAACGGAAAACCAAGATGAGGTTGTGTCCTGGTTCACTGTTGCCCATGCATGAAGTTGGCCACAGGGGCTGGTTGCCCACCCTGGAAAACTCTTGGTGACCAGGAGGTTCAGTATCACACAGCCCTGAAAGGGGACTCAAGGGGAAGGAAGTTCAGCAGAAGACCTGTAAAATCTCTGGGTCTGCTGCTTTGGGCTGCTGGACAGGCTCTTTCAGCACCTAGCAAACATCACTGCTTGGCTTCATGCCGCTCTGCAGAAGAGATGGAGATCTCTGTCTCTTCCAGCCACGGCCAGACCTTCCCCTCCTAGCCTGGTCCAGAAAACCCCAAATACTGAAATTCTGCAGGGACAGTGCCGAGAGCAGAAAGGCGCCCGCAGGGAGCAGGACGGGCAGGGCTGCTGGCTCCCTTCCCAGCGAGACAGACCTGCTCTGAGCAGTGCTGGGGCCAGGGGGAAGAAAGGGAAATCTCCTGCCGCCACCCCAACACCTTTCAAGGCTTGGGTGGTGGAGTGGCTCCGCTCCCTGATGGAGCACTCCTCCCGGCTTGGCTGGTGGCCCCCTGTGATAATTACTATGTCTGTGGTTCACTAATTAGTTCTGAGTAGGCTACTCGCCTTGGTCTGCTGAAGGCAGATGAAGGCTTCTGCAAGGCTGGTGAGCAGAAATCCAGCCCTGGGGAAGGGAGAAGGTGGCCAGTGTGCACCGAAGCTGCCATGAAAAGTGATCAGACAACCCTGCCCCCAGGGGCCGCTTGGGTCCCTGAGGGCACCCATAACATTTTCTCTGACCTGTTCGTCAGCCTGGCAATGGACTCCCACCATCCCCTGGGTGGCTGCTGCAGGAAGCTTTGTCATGCTGTTTTATCC
Organism: Ciconia boyciana; assembly: GCF_034638445.1. Lineage (NCBI taxonomy): Eukaryota > Metazoa > Chordata > Aves > Ciconiiformes > Ciconiidae > Ciconia > Ciconia boyciana. Next base: position 20,149,680 of record NC_132942.1, read on the forward strand.
CACTGATTTATGGGACATGGTGGGGACAAGGAGGGACAACGCCAAGACCCCCCCTCTCCCTGTCCCCTGCAAGGGCTGCCTGCTAAACCCCCACTGGCCATGCAGGATTTGGGGTGAAAAGGAAAGAAGGCGGCAGAAAAAGCCATCCAGAGCCCTGGCAATTCGTGCTTCAGTGCAGAGAGCTGCCGATGGTAGCTTACAATTTTCAAACCAACCTATTTCACTGTCACCCAGCCCACCCCAAATCTGCCACCCTGTCTCGGACCAGCCCTGCTCCCTGCCAAGCACTGAGGGCTCTCCCATCTCCTCCGCAGACTCAGAAAGCGAAGGGGCTGGGATTGATACGTGGTGTTCCCAGTCTGAAGGGCAGCAAAAAATCATTGTTTTAACATAAACCCGATAATTTGCTGGGCCTGCAGACTGCCCCCAGCCACAGCAGAGCTGGGAACAGATGGGGCTGCCAGAGGGGCAGCCGTAAAATGTGCAGCAGGAGTGAACGGGAATGGTGCGGGTAAAATGCCCACATAGGCTCCCTTTCCATGCGAGCAGACAGACAGGATCGCTGCATGTTAGAGCCAGCACCTGATAAGATTTCAGACCCGCTAAAATAATTTGCACCTTTACAAAGTCTCCTGGAAAACAACTGTTTTAAAACGCAGACGTTGCTCTGCAGTGCCTGAAATCCAAGTATTACAGCAGTAATAATCTGCAGGGCAAATTGGCTATAAACTGAGTGAAAGTGGATTTAATTTCCATTCTCTGGAGTAAGAGAAATGCACAGACTAAACAACAAGCGATGGCAAGGAAAGATGGGTTTTAAAATGACATTTACAGCAGTAATCCAAGGTATTTGAAAATAAAACACTTAATGTTGTGGGCTTGGCTCCAGCGAGGGAAGTGCAGGCAGGCAAGGACCTCTCCAGCAGACAGGGGCACAGCAACGGCGGCTGGTCCCCCGGCACTTGGCTGGCAGCTGGATGCCGCAGCCGAGCTCACTGCAGTCAGGTGCCTATCTTCCCTATTCAGGTCATTGCCATTTTGTTATTTAAACACCCTCGGGTGGAAATGGCAATGGTGGTTTAATGAAAAATAAAGACTTAAGCTCACTCTGGGCTCTCCCAGGCACTCGTCCCCCACAGCAGTGGCCCGTGGGCTGGAGGGAACTCATCTGGAGGGATGGAGGGAACTAACAGCATGGACCAGCACCGATGCTAGATCAGCCCCTCCTCATCCTTGTCCTGCGAGGATGCTTGATGGCCCCTTTGGCTCGGTGCGGGGGTGGGGATTGCCTGGCCGGGTCCTGTCCCCTCCCTCCTGGCTCCTCACCTTCTCCACGATGAGGTCGTAGAGGAGCGTCACCACACGGACATGGAGGGTCTCCACTCCCTTCTGCCTGAAGAGGCTCCTGAGGACCTGGAGGCCACCCAGCTTGAGGAACTGCTGCTGGGCGTAGGGGAAGTGTCTCAACATGGAGGACAGCGCGAAGAGAGCCTGGAAGGCAGAAAGGTCCATCAGCGCAGTGGCCACAGCCACTGCATTTGGTGCAGCCTCTCTTCATGGCATCCCATGGGGACAGGAGAAACATGCTCCAACCCATTTGTGCAGAGCTCTCCAGCAGATGCATTCAAACCTCTCCTTGCTGAGGGGCTTCTCCAAGAGTCCCCTTTTCTCCAGATCGCAACCCTCCCCGGTGCTGCAAGGCTGCCTGAACTTGGGTGACTTCCACTCAAACTGCAACACAGACTGTCACCACGTTTGCTAGAACAATAGCCCAGAGGGACCTGTGGCCAGCACCTGAACGAACCCAACACCATCGCTTCTCCTCGCAGTTCACCCCCACCTGTCCTCAGTACAGAGCTCAGCTACGGGCTAGGGACGGGGCGAAGGGGCATCCAAGCACCGCTCAGCAGAGCCTGATCCCCTCGACATGATTTGGACACCTGGGGAACGTCCTCTCCCTTGCACCCACACGGCTGGAGGACAAGACCGTGACGTTTCCCAGGACATAGCCCCAAAACAGGGTCTGTCATGGTGCAGCATCATGCACTGCCAGCGAGAGACACCAGCATGCCTGCACTTGCCTCCCAGGCCTTGAGTGGCACGGGGTTAACACTGAGGAGGCAATTAGGGGCCAACTGGCTGAATCTTACACTCGTCTGGTTTTGACAACCATGGTTTGCAGAGGGGACGGGCTGACGCCGCTCGGGGCAGGGCTGCTGCCCGAGTGGGGACGGGGATGCTCATCTGGGCACCTGCCAGCAAGCACAGCCGGCTCCTCCGCACACCGAGGCGGATGTGTGCATCCCTGCTCTCTGCAGACATATCTGAGCTGACAGCCATATCTTCCCCAGTCCCACTTGTTTCTATTTTCCATCTTCTGAGTTGCCGCTGGTGAATTGGAGGATGTTTCCGTCTCCTTTTTTAACCATAGGCCAAAGGACGGGGAAGGGAAGAAATGCACTTTTGGCCTCGCTGCTGCACACCGCTGCGAGTGCCGGGGTGGAAAACCCACCAGAGCAGGAGCCATGGGCTGCTGCCCCATGCAGGAAGGGGCTGGGGCACCAACCTGTTGTTGGGATCCTGGCCTGGAGAGAGACAGGAGACCATACACAGCATGGGAACTGGACATTAAAAGCCTCTATCCTCCTGGAAAAGGAGGTTCAACCCTTGGAGGCTCTCGTAAGGCCGTATGTGAATGTGGACAATACTGAGCTCATCCCTCTCGCTCTTCTCCAGGGTCTGCCAGCAGCACGTGTTCAGGCTCACTAGAAAGAAATGTCCTGCACCCACCACCACACAGGGGTTCGAGCGATGCTGGTGAGGGTCTTTGCATGCCCAGCCATCCCTCCCCAGTCCAAAACAAGCTCCGGATTGAGCCACAGGCACTCCTGGGAGGAGTTTCTGAGCATGGAGCATTCTGTGGTGCACTTCTCTGGCCGGGACTGCCTCACACCCGTGGCCAAAAGCAAAGGGGTTCCCCAGCCTCTCCCATGCCTTTCACTCACTGGAGGACTCTTACCACGGACTAAAGGGGAACATGTTTGTGGGAGCTTGTTAAAACACTAGCAGCACACTGCTGTTTGCATAACAGCAGGTGCATTAAAGATGAATGAAAGAGCTGGTGGTTCCCTTGCCCCGCCAAACCCCTTCTCACAGGAGGTCACCGTGTTAAACGGTGGGGCTGGGTTTTCGGGAGCAGCCAGATAATTTTATGACCCATAAACAGAGGCGGCATGACACACTAAAGCAAGGGTAATGCTCTCATGCTCCAGGGAGTATAGTGAGGAGGGAGGGAGCGAGGTGGCAAGGAAGCCCCCACCCCTACGGACAGCACTGCACATTTGGCTGGGGGCTCTTGGCACTGCTCAGCTTGCTCCAAAGCCACTGCCAAAAGCAGGACACGGGGCTGGCTCCAGCAATTACCTTCTTCCACACATCAGCTCTCATGTTTGTTAGCCTCTGGTTGTTATGCCTGCTACAGGGACCCCCGCCTTTCCTCCCAGAGGAGCCGCAGCACTGAGTCCTGTGCCCTGCAGGGCTGGCAGAGCTGCCGCGCGTGCTGCTGCTGGCAGCGGGGGTGAGACCCGCAGCATGGGGGGCCAGGGCTGCCGGGGGGGTCCAGCACCATGGGGTGCACTGGAGCCCACCCAGCGCAGGGAGCAGCACAGGGTCCCACACTTTCACGAGGTCAGCGATGGCCTGAGGAGTGCTTACATTGAGTTCAGCACAAAACCGGCTTTACCCAGAGGTGCATCCCTGCCCACTCACCTTCTTCTTAACAGCCAGGGGTTGTTCTGTAGCCAGAATAACCAGGAGCTTCTGCAGTGCACCCCCCTCAATGGCTTCTATCTGGACTTTGGGGTTGCTGCAGGGACAAAAGCAAAAGGCAGGTCACCAACAGAGCAGGGCATGGCAGGGTGGGATGGATGCTGGGCCTGTCTGGGGCAGCACCCCGCAGCAGACACAAACGAGGGTCAATCCAGCCTGATCCCAGAGCAAACCCCCCCAGCTCCCACCGACCATGGCTCGCAGTTATAGAGAAGGTGCAAAGCCCTGTTAACCACCCCAAACACAGTACATGACCAATGCAACCTGACGCAGTAGCAAACAGGGCTGGGGAAGGGCATGCCAGGCCATCCATGTCACCCTGCCACGTGCCCACATCCTACCTGTCTTCCCCTGGCAAGGAGCCCTGCCCTGCCCTGCATTTTCCTCTCAGCTATTAATCCTCTCACTTTACATTGCATCTATTCCTTAACAGCCTTTTATTTCGGCTCTCGCTTTCCTCCTCTCATCCTCCTCGTTTGCTGTTAACATGCATGCTGATTTATTTAAACACTCCTGTGCTACAGCACCAGCCCTCCAGCTCACCCAGAGGAAGGTCCTGCTTGTCCCTGGCACCTCTGAATCACAAATTACTCCTGGTCTCACCACCTACACACCTCTTGCATCGAGCGCTTTTCTCCAAGGACTACAAATGGCTAAATCCATCCTTCTGCCTGCAAGAACCAGGCTAAAATTTCAGGTCTGGATGTGAACAGTTGCCCCAGGTGCAGGCAGACAAAGACAAGCCTTGCCCACTGTCTGCGCTGCCCCGGCAGGGGCACCTCAGCCACACAGACGCTTTGCAAACCCACTTCTAGAACGTCTTTGAAGGTGGCGGAGAGGTTAGATGCTACAGGCTCCCTCTTTGGCAGGGCTTTCACAGTCCAAGCACAACATACCCGTTGTCTACATCCCTGATCCCGGGTCTCTCGCTCTCTGAGGAAGAGCTCCAGCACTTCAGCCTTTGCTCGACTTTGAAGCAGCAATCGCACTGCAGCCAAAGGTCACGCATCCCTGCTAAGCAAAACACCCACAGCTCTTACCGCTACCAGAAAGCTGCTGGAGCACAGTCCAAGAAACAAAAGAGACAGAGGCAGACAGGGTCATAAAAAAACAAAAACAGAAGACAAATGGACTTGGGCAGGGAGCAGCTTTGAATTAAACCCATCACTTGCAGAAAAACAGCAAAACACTAAGCTCATCTATGTCAACTAAGGTGCTGAGCAATCTCTCCAACCCTTCCTGCTCCATCCAGGCTTTGTTTCTCACACCATTGGAGTCATCCACGGCACAGAGGCAGCAGATCTGGAGTGTGGGTTCCTGACTGCAATTACCAGGCTGACCTCAAGGCAGGAAAGAAGGGTCGTTGAAAGCCACCTTTGATTTCTCCTTCCTCACCCACTTTCTTGTGGCAAGCACTCAGGCAGAGCCACGGTGCAGACACTCTTCCAAGGAGGGGGACATCTGCGACCTGCCCAGACAGGGCAGGAAGGAAAAAGAACGAACCCAGGGGCTTCAGGATCCTCCTGCAGAAAAGGTTTTCTCAGTGTGGTCCACACATATGACCGCAGACCCCCATGTGCCGGCACTGCGGCACTCCCAGCATCCCTGGGAGCAAACCAGCTTCTGGTAGTGCCTGAGTCCAGGTGGGACCTGGTGCATGTACCAAGATGTGTTTATCCCCCATCCTCACCATGTCAACAGGCACAGCAGAGTCTCCTCCTGCAGCAACAGGATATTATTTTCAGTCTCAACGTGGTGGGAGATAATGCGTGTGGCCAACCCCCTCTTTCTGCAGGGCAGCAATGGCATCTCTGATGGCCTGGCCTGGGCTCTGATTTTGGAGAGTCAGCAGGAGTCAACGCAGGCAAACGGCATCAGCCCCAAAACTTTCAGCTGCCCCCAGGCAACCCCTGGACACAAGGCAATTTCCCCCCAAATTACAACCGCCGCTCTCGTCTCCAGCCATACCTGCAGTCACACGGACAGCCACAGCCCCTCCAGCATGGGGATGGCCCAAGGAAGGTGCTGCAGCCCTGCAGCATCACAGCGCCCTGTCCAGCCTCAGCAACTTCTCCCAGAGCAAAGACAAGAAGAGTACAATAGTGGGATGGAGGAAAAACAGCTCCCAAAGCACCCAGGGGTTGGCTGAAGACTGGTCTAACATACCCCAGCAGCTAGAAATGTGCTAAGTGTGACCCTTGCCTCAAAAGAGCCACAGATAAGTAATATCTGTCCTAAAGAAGTGAATGAATCCTGCATCTCCTTTCAGCCCAGATAGATTTATAAGCTAAGCTTGTGATTAAACTCCTTTGGGAGTCCAGAGACATGACACCCAGAAGGAAGGAAATGCAGCAGTGAGAAGCAATCCACATACCAAAGTCACTGAAGGTGGCCTCAGCAGCAAGTTGGGCACAGCCAGTGCTCAAGCTGGGATGGCTGAACACAGCTGTGCTCACCACAACAGCATGGAACCTTCTCCTGCAGAGGCTGGGCAACACGAGTGCAACTGCCGGGGCCGTGATCAGAGACCTGTGCATCTCCAAAACCCACCCAGCCGCTACAGGAGATGCACAGACAGCCCTCCTGCCGTGCCAGGCTCCACTGCAAACCAGGCAGGAGGGAGAAGAAGAGTTTTTTTCCAGCTCTGTTTTTCCAGTGATGACAGCTTTGGTCTCTGCCTCTGTCTGTGTACGGTTGGGTTGCACTTGTTTCTGCTTTGAGCTTTTCTAGGGGAAGGCATGGCATGGAGGTTCAGCTCTGCCTGGCACATCATCAGCCATGCTGGCACATCATCAGTTACACTGTTTTCAATGCTGAGGCTCCATGACCAGTGCGAACGAGAGGCAAAGAAACCACAGCTGCATTTCCAGACTCCAAGGAAGAGCTGCAACTCTGACACTCAGAAAATACAACTTCTGATCTGAAAACTCGCCCAAATTTTACATGCAAGTTACTCTGGGAAAGGGAGACCAGGGTAAGTGCAGAACAAGTTTGCAGGCAGGCACTTTTCTGAGTATAACTGCACTGAAAGGAGACTCTCCTATGCTGGAGACCTCTTAATGCTATTCAAGGAAGACGTTAAGTTTGGGATATCCAAGTTCTTTTGTCACATCTATCCAAAATAAATAATAAAGACTCTTACAGCAAGGGACGCAACTGAAAAATTGGTATGCCTTTTAATGCTTGGTTGGTCACCTGGAGGATTAGGTCTAATTAAAATCTCTGAACCGTGGAGTTTTTACCAAGGAGCACCTCTAGAGATTAGGAAGCCTTCCTGGATGGTAGGCATGCTGCTCACTTCTCAATGTTTCTGTTGTTTAATGTCTCTACTATCAATAGTCTGGGCTTCACACTAACAAAAAAGCTCGTTTGAGAGTTTAGAAAACTCAGTACAGATCTGTACAAATTACACTGTCAAGCCCAGGGAAAAGCAGCCTGAACAAAATAAATACAATGAGACAGACTGTAGAGCGCTCGCACGGGAAATTCAACCTGTGCTAATCTGCTAATGGATAAGGGGATAGTGGCACCAGCAAGGAAATTCACTGAAATGAAACTGAGGCCGGGATAGAAACTAAATACAGCCTGCGACAACACTCCCCAATGCTACAGTGATGGCAGATATTTGGGAGCACTCAACAGATGAAATTAACCAGCCTCAAACCTGGGTGAGGAACAGCCACAAGGCTACGGGGACTCAACACAAGTGCCCTGCTCAGGTTCAAGCAGCTTCCTAAGAGAGCCCCTGCATGTGCTAAACACAGCCCCAGTTCACCCTGGGAGGACCCACCCTGACTGCAGGGCCACGACACGTGCCCTCCCGATGTGGCCCTCACCACACATCTGAAGTTCTTGCGCCTTCCAGCCACGTGGCCCACATCCATCACATCCATCTCTCCTTATTCTGTTCCTGAAGAGTAGAAAACAAGGCTGGGTACAGGCTCATCGTGATTGATCCATGCAAGAATCCACCTGGGTGCTGGGACAGGCTGGGGTTAATGGGCATGCTGCTAGTGTTCACACGGGCCAAGATGCATTGAGCTGGGATGAAGAGGTTGGGGAGACTTGCAGGAATCCCTACTTCCCACAGGTGCCCACGCCATCATCTCTGAGCAGCTCCTGAGAAAGCTCTGTCCCTTGCAAGGTGGGCTTTGTCCTTGGACAGAAGATCCTAAACTTCTTGAGACATGGGTCATCCATCCCAGATCGTGAGAAGACCTCTGAAGAGCTTTGGACATGGGCCACCAGACCTCCTTGATACAGAACCTGGAGACAATACCCTCTTTCCCAGGGTGTAGTCTACGGTCTACTCTCTGTGCTTTCAAATCCCAACCCAGGCTGACCCTCCACCCAACTCAAGATGTCCCTGCTGCCTGCAGACCTCCCTGCTTCTCCCCACCTCTCCCAAGGACCTCTGCAAACGGGCTCACCCAGCAGTGACAAGGCTGCTACCCACACTGTCACAAGCACGCTGCAGCACTTACGATGCGCCCTTTTGACCACAAGACAAACGACATTTGTTTCCTACTGCTGCCTCCTTCTGAAGCTCCTGGAGTTGTGACTTTGCCAAGCACAAATTTAATGTGCCTTTTCATCAGTCCAGCACATTTCCCTCTTGGTGGCTGGAGGAGGGTGACCATGCCCTTCAGTGGAGAGGGGAAAAAACCAGAAGCAGGGGAGGGAAAGCCAACAGAAAACCTCCATCTGAGCCTGCCTGCTGCAGCTCGCAATGGCAGAAGGAAACACTCCATTTTCTGCCAGTTTATATTTCACTGCGTTGGAGTTACAGCTTCCCACGAGGGGCCAGAAATTATTACAGTCAAGGCTTGTTTGCCAGAACACTGCAAGCCTCAACAGCGCATGGAGAGGGGAGCAAAAGTAATAAAAACAAGGGCTGACAGGCTGTGATCAGCGCTATCAGAGTAAAACTGAAATGAAGTTGCCACAGCACCCCAGTGACCGGTGGCAGGTCCTGCCTTGGGTGGGTGGTGAAGGCAGAGATGGGACCTGGCATCTTCCACCAGCTGCCAGGTTGGGATGTTTGCTCCCTTCTTCCTTTTTTCTTCCATTATAGCTCCTTGTGGAAGCAGCAAGACCTTAGGACAGGGATGACTGGCCAGAGGACCCACGAGCATGATGGAGGCTTCCTAGAGGACACATGGTCTCACAAGCTGGGAAACAGCCTCTCCACATGCTGTAGCTTGTAATCCCTCACACGCTGCAATTCCCCCGCACCTTGTTGTTGGGCTGTCAAGGACCTGCTTGTGGGACAGCTGCCATTTCTCCCTGGACATTGTTTTGGTCATGCTAAGGAGCAGCACTGGCACAGGGGACGCAGCTGTTGCTCCTGAAAATCCAGCATGGGCTTCTCTGCCATTTTCACTAGCAAACTCATTACATGGAAGAAGCTCCCATATGCTGAAGAAGGGATTTTTTAAGAGTACTATCCATTAAGAGATACCCTTACCCTATTCCTCCTAGGATGTCCCCAAGTACACGTGCACAAATTTAAGAGAGATTTTTCAAAGTTTTTCCAGACTGCACATGCGAGGGGTGTGGGAAGACTGAAAAGCAGCAACACAGCCCTCAGGCAACATGGGCTCTTGACATGGAACTTGCAATACAGCAGCAAAATTAGATTTAGATTTAAAAAAAAAAAAAAAAAAGCCAAGCGGTGCAGAGGGACCTGGGGACTCAGAAGCACAGACCAGGACAGACAAGCAAACGCCCTCATCTCTACTGCTCCAGCAAGGACACACACAGAGAATATTTATTTCTTGGCCTGCTTATTGTACAAACTGCACAAGACCCTAGAAAAAAAAGGGTCACCTCCTTACTCTGAGCATCCTGCTGAAGCCAGGTAAAGACAGACCAAAAAGAGGTGCGAATGGGGGAGCGCAATAGAGGGGATGCTCGTGCCCAGCAGGATCAGGGTGCTGAGCACAGCACTTCTCCTGCCCTGGCTGGAGCATGTCCTGCTGCGGTGGCAGCCACACACCCACCTCTCACGCCCACTGGCTGCTAAGCTATGCCAGCATCCTCCCCAGGGTGCAGGGAGGTAAGTCTGGAGAGCTCGTGCTTTGATGAAAGCCCGGCGTGATGGTGAAAAGGCATGATAATCAACCAAGCTAGGCAGGACTTAATGGGTCTCTTCTCTCGTCAGAACCAGCAGTCTGCGATGCCGCGTGGGAAATCAAAGCCAGGGATCAAAGTCTGTAAGTCTGTAAAACAGCCTAAAAGATTTAGTACAGTCTATTTAGCTTGTGAGAATCAGAAAGAGGCAGCAAGGCAGCATGGCTTACCTTGCCCTCCCCCTCCCTTCAGCCCCCCTCCCCAGCTTTCACTCCAAAATCCATTAATGAAGAAAATGAGAGTGCACCAACGCTTTGCTCGCAGGAGAGTGAAGTGGCTTGAACCCGAAATGTGCCTACGATGGCATTACAGCTCCAAGCCTTGCCTGGCTTCTTGTGCCTCTCAAACCGTCACACCTGGGTAAGAATTTGAAAGGCAATGGAAAAGGTCATTTTTGTGAGTCCTGGAAACCAAAAGCAATACAAGCAGGGTCACACATGAAAAGGCCAACAACTTTTTCAGAGGCCTCTCTATTTGGAGAATTTCTGACAGCTCTTGTAAATATATTCACGTTAAAATTATCTGACAAATAATAGATAGAGAGAAAACTGATCATTATGATGTCAACGCTTAAAGGTTTGACTGGAATTCAGTAATTCCAGCCCGAACTATAGCTGTAAATCTGAGACTCTGCATAAGGGCAGAAAAAAGACGCAGGATGATCAGCAACTCGTTAATACTTGCATGATTGAATTTTAGATTGCAGGTTTAAGAAAAAAAAAGCATTAAAATAGTCGAGTGAGAAGTGACACATACAGAGAATACGCTTTCCTATTGCATTCAAAGCACTGGCTATGGCATGAACTATCTCCATCAGAAATGACTGCGGAGCAGCTGTAGCAAACCAAGCTGGCTCCAAATCCATGACTCCCCAGGTACGCATCAGCTGGCTACGTTTCCTTCCGAACTTTGTTCTTAAGAGGAGGATAACTGGGACAACTCAATGCGAACAATTCTGCAGCCCCCCGTCCTCTGGAATGACCACCCTGGCTGTGCCGTGGCACGCCAGCAAACGATGCTTAAGTGCAGGGTTGGTGAATCTCTTACAAAAATACATGTTTAACACAGAGGTTTTCCATTATTGCAGAGTCCCATGCTATCTAAAAGGACATTTGCACGCACAATACGAGATGTACAGGGTAATAATAAAATAACCCCAACAAGGCTGCCTGCGATTATTTGGAGTTAGAAGGAGGAGGGATGAAGCACTGACACCCCCAAAGTCCCCACTGAGGTCCGCATACAGCAGAATTGGCCTAGAAAGCCTCTTCTCTGAGCATCAGCTCAAACCTGAGTTTCACAGACAAAGGCCTTAGGAGCTACGACTTAAGGAGATTAAAAACCACCCAGGAAAATGGAGTCCTAAGAAGTTGTGCCAATCAAAATACAGTGAAGAAGAAAGTGGGGGTGAGGGGAGAAAACCTGACAAAAGAAAAACTCGGTTTCAATAGGCAACACAATACAACGATTTTGTATGAAAGATGTGAAGCATAAAGGGGTTGTTAGATGTTCAAAAGCACAGAATATAGGAGAGACATAAAAAAAAAACCCCAAGAAGATGAAAATCTCCACTTCAATGCAATGTTGCCTTCTGACTTTCTACCAAGCCAGGCGCTCATCACGGTAGTGGGGGAGCAGCAGCATCCCTGTGAGAGCAACACGTTGCAATGTGACATAATGGAGTACATAGATGCAAGTATGGTTTTTAATGAGCAATTAGGTTATTGAGTATTTGTTGCTAAGAGGAGAATAGAACTGCAGATAATAAGTTGGAACTGAGTATGTGATTCTGTGATTTTGATGGGCTAATGTGATACTTAAACCAAGGGAGCATGAGTCACCCCAGAGAGGCAGAAATAGCATGGAAGACTGCCTGGGAAAAGCTGGGGGAACCTTGGCTTGCTGTTGACCATATATCTGTGTCCGAGGTACCAGCAAGATATAGTTGAGCTTCTTATGAGCCTGCAATGTCCCTGCTGAAAGCAGGAGGGCTATAATGTCCCATTACCGACAAGCACTGAGCTCCCTGGGGACACAGTGACATCGGGTTTAACTGGAGCAAACTCTGCTCTCAGATATGCAATATAACTGGGAATTACCTAATGTGCCCTTTGCAGTCACAATGTTTTCGAGTTGGAAGCGCAGAGCGGAGCTACTTCTCACAGTGCGGCCAGGGTCAAGAGCCATCAGGAGCCCCGCGGGGAGGGGACCTGGCTCACCAAAGCCCAGAGAGGGCAAGGCTGAGGCGGCTAATATTTTGGAACAGGAATAAAATCAGACAAGCTGCAGTGCTGTCATGTAGCATAACAGATGGATAATTAGATTTATATGAAGAGCTGTAAAAGTAAGTAATTAAATAAAAATACAGAACAGTGAATCTGCTGCAGCAAGACACCTTGTAGAGGTGCAGAAAGCCCCAGCCACAGGGGAGCGGGTGGCAGAGCCAGGGCACTCGTCTGGGACAACCAGAATGAGGACTTGCCCAAAGCATGACTGCTCCAGAGAGGAGTGATGTGAACAGAGGGACGGAGTCGAGCTGCAGCAAAACCCCTCTTTCTCCTCACCTCTCTGTGGAGCAGAGTAGAAGAGTGACTTACCAGCTCTGGACAATAAAATCTTAGGTGCCACAACACAATCAACTGTGCCAGATTGTTCTGCTGAACACACACAAAAAACCAAACTGACAGGCTGTATTTGTATCCTTCGGAAAAAAGGTACCATGAAAATGGGCTGGAGATCGCACAAAGTGAGCCCAGGCAGGAACCCCACTGCCCCGGCACATGTGAGGCTCCTGAGGACACCCCCAGAGACCCTCTCTTCTCCTGACCCTCAGCTTTGCCAGCACTGAGCTTTATTTTGGTGCCAGCACATACCCCCCAGCTACGTGAACATAATTGCTGACGGCCGGGTGACTCGCTGGTCTGCTTTGGAGCGAGTTGTGCACCTGAAGCTCCCACCAATGCCAGGGCAAATGGAGGAGCACAGCTCTCAAGCCTCAGATACCAGCTCAGCTTCCACGAGTTTAATCAAAGACCCACAAACCATTTTATGATTAAAAATCAAAGGTTTTTGGATTCTTGGGGCTATTGCCATCACCCTGTCAGCACGGAGCTTGAGGAGCCTGCAGAGGAAAGGGTATGAAACAGCATCATCAAGGCTAGCCCATCTTCTCTGTTCTGCTGATGGTGAAGGATGGGCCCGTGCAGTCCACTCCGGAGGGTTTGTCAACCCTCTGTGATTTCAGGGCTGGACTGGTGACTCATGCCCCATCTGCAACGATCAAGGGAACTGTGTGAGCTCTCTTCCAGCACAACATGTTGAATGACTGATCCTTCCAGGTAGGTATGAGCAAGCGCTCCATCGTGTGTGGAGAAGGACATTACAGGAACTCCCCCCACTGCTCAGTCACCCAAGCTAATGCTTTATTTTGAGGGGGATATCAACCTTAAGGCTATATGTACCATGCTTACAAAACACTCCTTACGCATTTCTGAAAGCCTGTTATTTTACCATAGGTCAAATGCATATCGGTGCCTAAGGATGGGGTCTGTTTCATCAGAGGCTGCATTAATAAAAAGCGAGCGATTCTCTACAAGTGCAAGCAGAACTCATTTATTTCCATGCCATCTTAGCCATAGCCCACAAAAATTGTGTTGATTTCTTTTCAAAAATCACAACACAGCAAGGAGAAAGAACAATATTGCAGGATTAATACCACATCCTTGAGCTCATCCAGTGTTTTTCATCACAGAGACTTCAAAGCACCCCCTGATTTATAGACAGGGAAACCGAAGCACTCCCAGGAGCATTGGCAGCTGCACCAGGGTGCAAGTGTGAGTGCTGGACTCCTGCCTCCCCGCTCCTCCCCTTCTTCACACTCCTTTTCTCTGCACGCCTCCACCCTCCTGGCTCCAAAACTGAACTGGCCTAGGATGGTGGCAAACTCAGGAGCAACCAGGTTCCCACCTAGCTCTTTGTTGCTGCTGCAGGACCCCTGAACAAGACCCTTCTGCGACAGTAACTCGCAGTGGAACAGCTTTGTATGGAAGCATTCCTGCAAGATCTGCCATATCGCACTGAGCATAATTCAAGGCATGCAAAGTTACTCAAATATTCCAACAGAACCTATCCACACACCTTAGGTAACATGAAAACACTGCAAAAAGCTGTCTGAAAGCACCACAGGAAGAAAGCCTAAGTGCTAACCACTGGGCTCCTAACACTTCAGCTTATATTCTCCAGCGGCAGTGAGTGCCTATCCAACGCATCCCACTAACAATCTTGAGAGATGTTAAAAGATGGCCTGAGGGTAAGACCTTTGATTGTTATTCGCTTTATTTGTTTGCTTGCTCATTTGAGCTGATTTTTCTTTAAAGACAAGTGCTAATATTATAAATAAAAAAAAGAAAGCCTTTGCCTGGTGTGTCCCTGTTGGGAATGCCAGTAGAGCACAGGCACTCTCCAGCTCTTCCACGAGACACAAAGCGAAGTGTGAGAACAGGCACTTCACTTCTCTCCCTTCCAGCAGCATCTCCGTGATGCTCTGTCCTATTTTAACCCTGCCATCTGTTTCGCAACTCTGCGTTCCTCAACCGAGGAAGGCAGTGCATTACATCAAGCAAATTCTTCTATGATCTCCCACCCATTTTGCTTATGGGATGTGCCCTGGAGCACCCCCAGGTGCCACAATGGAAGGTACTGCTCTTAAACAACCGATCCACTCATTGCTTACAAGCCTCATCTCAACCCACCACACTCCTCTACAGGGAAGGGAAGATGCTGGATCACAGGGAGAATCACACCCACTGTGATGTCATGTTTTAAACTCTGGCTGTTCCTAGTCCCACTGGGTTTAACAGTGCTATTAGAATCATTTTAGACTAGAAAAGTAGATTTGTTTCACTGAGTCATGATTCAAAAACGAGACTTTGCTCCATTTATAAAAGCAAATCACCATCTTGCAAATGCCAAGCATAGATTTCAGCTCCAAAAGCAAAGCCTGGGGAATGCTTCCAGCCGGACAGAGAATGGAAAAGCTGCATCTGCAAAAGCTGGGAAACCTTTTTTTATTTATCTGGTCTTCATAAACAGAAAGCATGACCTGTGGAACACCAGCTCCTGGAGAAATCTAATAAACTCATTCTGCATCAAGTGACTTAATCATGCATTAATAGAATGACAGCAGGAATGCCACCACAGGACCAGGGACTGTGATGCTGCAATGCAACCCACAGACGATTCAAGCCAATTCCTGGGTGGGAAGCCCTCAAGGAAACTTGGGAGTCACAGGAAGCACCAGCAATTCTTTCTGCTTTCTGATTCATCCCCACTCAAACACCCACATGCCACGGCAGAGGAGGCTGGAACTGCTACATTTAGGATGACATTTAAAAATCAAGGTTGTGCTGCTGTTGGTCATTAAAAATCCAACAGCATTTTTCAGAAACAAGTGGGTACTCGCATCAGTGTCCCTGCCAAATATCAGCACAGCAGTAATTTTTCTAGCAGCTTCAGTTAAAAGGTAAAGGAAAATTGCACCCACCTATAATTACTGTTATTACTGTTGTTTTTTAAACATTCACTATATACCTTCATATTTTCTAAATACAAAATAAGATGGAAACATTTCCCCAAGCCTTTCTAAGTGTCAGATTCATCTCATTTAACATTAGACACCTAAAATTCAGACATCTAGCTCAGACGAGCTGCCTAGGCTCCTTCATGTTCCAACCTGTGGTCTGCACATCCCTGGAGACCCAAACACTGTTTCTGTATTTCCATGGGACTTGCCCAGGCTAATCCAGAAAGGCAAATCTACAGTCAAAGGTTTTAGATTCACCCAAAAGGGGCTGCATCTATTTTAAAAAGTGTCTGAGGAATTCACGGTCACTAGCAGTAAGCAGAAATGATGATTCGCCCCGTGGGAGATGGGGCTGTCTGACTCCTGTCTTACGATGGGATGATTTGTCTTTTGGAGGCTCTCTTTGGAGGTCTTTTTGTTTGTCTCGCCTGGTTGGAGATGGAGCCTGGATAGTTAGCTCAGGTGGACACTTGCGAAGGAAGACTGAAGCTAGGTGATGTGGATCCCATCTTCAGAGAGAGGGTGAAGGAAACACCTACAAATGCCTGAATCAAGCTGTCAAGAAGTTAAAATGACCAAGCTAGCTAATAAAATATGGTAATAATGCAGTGAATTCATATACATATATAAGAAACAAAGCCACAGCAGGTACCACAGCTAAACTGGATGCTCAGAAAGGGCTGGAGCAAGGAGAGGAAGCGCATTCAGAAAGGAACATTTTGCATAAAAGATTCAATGGAATAAGATAATTATGCAAGAAGAAGGGAATTTCAGCAGTGTGTCCTACATCACTGACAGATGGAGAGAACCGATACCTTGACAAAGAAAGCTGACATTGCAATTAAGTTTTAATGACCCTAAAGGCAAAGAGAAAAAGCCCTCATCTGCTATGGTGGAGGAGAGAGGCAATGGACAGACTTAGCCTGGCAATGAAATGGTTAGGAAAAGCCAGAAAGATCTCAAGATGAACACTGTCTCTGTAATGGAGAGCAGTGATACGGGCATCAGAAGTAGGTTCTGCGAGGCAGTAGATAAGGGCTTAATCACCAGGGCAGAAGAAAGCTCTGAGAGCTGAGTGGTTGTGGAAGATGAGATGCCTGGATTCAGAAACAGCTTGAATGTGAAGGGTGAAGGAGGAAGCGGGGTTCAATTTATTCAACGCTTTGGAACTGTGGAAAGACATACGCTACGCAAATGTTAGTTGTGATGATCACTTCCCACTGCTAGACTTCGTTAAGAGAGGATGGGAATGTGACACAACCAGAAGTTCACACATGTGCTGCGAAGGCGCCGGAGGAGAGAAGACTTGCCAGTAATTGCCGGGATGTAAAACCCCACCAGTCGATTGCAGCCTAGTAAACAAATCTGGGTTTGCGTTCCCATCTGCCTTGTACTGAGGAGAGAGGGAAGCCACCGCCCGTTGGGTCTGCTAAGGGCACGGCGCACATTGCCAGGTGGTCCGCCTGCCCCAGGGGTGACGGAGTGCTGTGTCTGCCTCCAGAAGCTGTAGATGCTTAAGGAAATCATTTCAGAAACAGATGGTCCTAAACCAATGCTTCCTGCCCGGATGGACATTCGTGAACCCACATGGGAGCACCCTGCGCTGAGCTGGTGTAGAGCATCTGCTTGCCAATGTCCATTAGCTCAGCACACAGCAGTCAGACTGATTTGGGGCTGTTTACACAAAGGAGGTTGCCACGGCCTCCAGCTGAGTACACAAACCCTATGAGATGAGAAGTCGCCTGCTCTGCGCTAATGACTAACGACATGAGTGCATCATCTTCCCTTGACCATCCCCTGGAGTGTGAAACACTGGCCTCCTTCCCAGGCAGAGCTGCTAGTACCTCCCGCAGACAATATCCACTACTGATTTGTGACGATGAGATCATATCCACAAACGTCCTGCCTTCTTCTGTCCTTACTCACATCCTTCCCTTTCTGCTCCCCCCAGCAGCAAGGACACCAGCTTGCCACCAGCCCAAGGAGCATCAGTACAGCTCTTCATCCTCCCCCACTGTATGGGTTGGCTCTTCGCCTTACCCCACAGCTGATGGTATCAAGTGGCACCAGCACAGCAAGGTGAGACATTCCCCAGGCTGGGCAATGCAGAGCCCAGGTCAACAGGTATCGTGGGTGATGTGACCCGTCTGAGCAGCTGCCTGGAAACCATCACACCATGGAGAATCAGTCGTCACACTGACCTACCTCCTTCCTTCCCACTCTTCTTCTGCCTATTGTACAAAAGCAAGAAAAAATTCTCAGTTTGATGTCAATTGATCAATTTGAAATTCAGCAATAGATGTCATCTATTCTTTTCCCCCAGGAAGGCTCACTGGACAGTAAGAGTTGGAGTCAAACTGATTATCATGTTCAGAAACAGGACTTGGACAGGCTTTGTTTAAGTCCATCTTGCAGAACCAATATGTTTAGTTCAAATTCTCTCTTTTTGTGTGCGTTCTCTGAATTCCCCAAATGCAGCACGAATCTTCAACATCTGGGCGAGTTCCCAGTCCTCAAATGCTCATCTATGTTTATGTCCTTCACACTGCGCTGTGACAGCACGTGTTGCATAATGCCTTGGACAATCTGGGTCCACATATTTATGGCAATGGACCGCCGTGTTTCACAGTACAAATCTGGGGACCTACAGCTGACTGCGGACATGTGACTCATTCTTGAAATGTAGGCCACAAAGCTACTTTAGTTCTGCTTTTGCTTGTAAATCAGGGGCTTACATATGTAATTGGCCTAACAGTAAGAGCAAACAACAGCAGTGGTAGCCCAGTGCCAGCAATTATTCATGCCTATAATAAACGCCTATAAAACTGAAAACCAGCCTTTAGAAATCTGTCTCCTCACTGCACATATGAAAAAACAAAAACTCATTTGCAGAGCTTGGTCAGTGGAGTTTATAATTTTGGGGGAGAGACTGAGGGGGGTAAGGATTTTTTTTTTCTTTTTTCATTCTATAAAAACACCACTCATGCCTACGTTTAGGTCACAGATTATTTTGGCTACATTTCAGAGTTTTGGAATAAATCCAGTGACAGGCACGGAGGACAAATCTGCCCTGAGTATTCAGGTCTCTGGGAACAAGCACAGCTGATCCCCATCCCTCGGCATGCGGGAAACAGTAAATTGTTTACAGACAGCCCTTCTTCCCTGCCTCTGTGCTGAGCCAGCAGCAAGCCTGCAGATGAGCTGTCATCCCTGGAGATGACATACAACCACTGGCCCTACCACTTCTGGGCAAATGACCACGCAGCGCTATTCCGTGTGAGAGCAGAGATACTGACCCGGTGTCTTGGACAGGTCCTACCAGTTAACGATGGCATCCTCACTGATAAATCACTCCTAGTCGAGCTGCAAACAGCATGCTGCCTCTCTTTGCCCTCTTCAACCAACCATGGCTATGTCTCACTGCAACAGGGCAACGCGGCTGCTCTAGGACTTGCAGGATGAAAGGGGTGTGGTGAGATCATTCTTTCTGCTATGCATATTTCTCACCCACACCACCAGAGCAACTCGTATAAAACTCTTCTAGCACATAGCTGAAAATCAACATGGTCTTCCTTGATGGCAAAGACCCCACTGGCAACAGAAGTCCGCCCACTGGGTGGTCCTCACAAGCCCTGCAGACAATGCCCTGCTGAGATACTATCCATTTTAGTCCTTGAATAGCTTTAACAATTAGCAAGGTTGAAAGGTGTTAACACAGTGAGCAAATGGAGTGAGGATGGAGTGACTGTCAGGGAGCAGACCTGCAGCCTGGTGTGCTGGAAGGCACCACACAGGTGTGGGTGACTTCCAGCACCCCTTCACACAGCAAATTAGCATGTCACCCATACCAGTGCCCTGAAAGGCAATGCATCAAGTCTTCTCCTTGGTCCCTGCTGAGTGAAACACACAGTCACCTATCACAAGATCCTACAGATGCCCTTCCACGCACACCTCCTCATACACCCATTGGCCAAGGGCTTCAGGGTCCATGGTCCAGCAGCTTTGCTGGTGTCATGTTCCTCCAGCATCACATCAGCCCTTTGCTTCCTCCACACTCACCAGGCAGCAGCAGATTTCTCCCACTGCAGCAGCAACTTGGAGCATGACACTAGCAGGGACCTTCAACATGCTTTGGACCTCCATGGTTAAAAGGTCTGAGGTACCGACAGACTTCCTTAACCACAAATCAACCGTTTTATATTCTCCTTTGGTATTTCTAGTTGGTTTTCTCCTGCTTTAAGCGGTGGCTGAGCATGAATGGGAAGAGCTCTGTAAGGACTGCTCTCCCTCTCTTCACTATGTAAAGCTTCCCGCTTCAGAAATTTTCTGTAACTACCAAGTTTTAGTATCTTCTGAAGGAAACCGTATTCATCACAGTTCAGAAGGGACCCTTTGGCCTAATACCCACTAGAAAAACTGCCAAACTGATCCTCCCATCTCACAATTAACAGTGACAGACTTTGCCATACTGGGCGATGTGGTGCTGCTATGACAACAGGAACGGGAGACTCGTTAAGGGTCTCATCGAGAGGGATAACAAGCAATCACGGCTCACAGAGAAGGCAGAAATCAGTGAGAGCTGTTGATATCACAACATTTTGCTGGATTGGGCCAGGTATTCGGTAAGCTTTGAAAGGTTGACTCACATTGTTACTGCACAGTCGCCGTGCGTGCAACTTCTGAGGACAGGCAGATTCCTGGGGAGTAGAGATGAATATTCATGAAGGAACTCAGTTTGGGAGAGGAAATGAATCAAGTGTGACAAATGCCGCCTATTAGGAAAAGAGGGTGGCGTCTATTTTTAGTGGAGTTAAGCAAACATTAAAGCTCACTCTCCAAGAACTCCAAATAATACCACTCACTGGCTCTGCCTCTCCATTGCCAGATAAGAATTTAGCAGCACATTGCCACCAGCCAAAACCCACTCGCCTGAACAGAAGTTTTCCGACTTAGCCCCCATATGTATTTTATAAAAATAAAAGTTTTAATCTCTAATCTGCATAGGAAGATGTGATGGTTTCCACCAGGATTCCCCCCCCCCCCCCCCCCCAAATCATAAGGCTTGAAGGAACCTTTTTAAGATGGAAGAAAACGCTGCATTCAAATCTCCTAAAAGAGCACTCACGCGGAGCTGTAATCACTTCAGATGCACAGAATTATCAGGAGGAGAAAATTCATCTCACTTAGAATCAAGACCCAATTTGAAGCAGAAAGGAAGAGGCTTGGTTTGCCTCCGTGCCAAGCACTCAGACTTTTCACTGAAGTCAAAGAAGCTACAGCTGCTCTGAGCCATTGAAAATCATGCCCAGAATCTCTAGCGAAACTTGTTTGCAGAGATGGCAGCAGGCTGATAAGGATGTTGACTATTCCAAATAGGCCCACGTTATTTTATATTTTTAGAGATACTTAGCCTGCCTATTATTATTATTAAGCAGAGGTGGAGTATTTACTGCCTGCTTCTTGGAAATCTGTAAAAATGCTGCCTTTCAGCAGGCTCCTTTTTTCTTCTGGTGAACATTAAAGAGTTTCCTTCTCTCACTTTTCAGGCTTATAAGATGTCCAATTAAATAAGACAACAGAGAGAGAATATTGCCTGATAAAAATAACACGATCCCCACAAAGCTATTTGAGATGCCTTGATCTCATAACCTAAGGTGCTCCCAACCTGAGATTCAGACCCGAGCATTTGCAGAGGTCTTTCCAGGGTTGTCCTAACACTGTGAGCACTCAGAAGACCCCTGGGCAAGAGGAGAACATGAGCCAGGGATGAAAGACCTTCGCAGCAAACTCTCTCCAGGCTCAGTCCAGGTGCCACTGGCTGAGCTGGTCCCTGCCGTGCACCAAGGGCCAACTCTTCCAAATCAAAATGCCCTATTTCTTACCGACTCCTCCACTTGCAACACCACATGGCTTCTGGCACCTCTCCTGTACAGCTTCAAACATGGTCTTAAAGAGGGCTTACAAAGAAGCAGCTCTGAAATTAGATGTGTCAAGTATTTATTATTGATATCTGTCTGCGACACCAATCAGGCTGAGGTGAAAATCAACAGCAGAAAGGCATGGTCTTTCCCAGAGCAGTCAAACCCTGGGAAATCTGTTGACTGCGCACACAGGCGGTATCAATCTCATCTATGACTTTGGGATCAGAAGTGGTGTCACCTCCTGAGGTTCCCTCTCTGGCCTCTCCCTCCCAATTGAGTGTCCCCACGATTTCCCTGGCTTTCAGGTTACAAGCTCCCCTGTCATCTAGAGGGGAAGATGTCCACCATTAATGAAGCGTGGCTCATTACTAGGTGCACTGGTGCAACCTGCATGCCTAGCACAGTGCATATGGCTAGGTCCCCACCAGGACAACAGCCAGCACGCGAAGCTCACCATACATCATCTCCTTGGCGCATTACAGCATCATTTGTTAGTAAAGTTAGGCCCGTTGTCCTTTAGAGAGCACATCTCGGTCCCTCATTGCACTGGCCCTCAGCAACTGTTGCCATGGTTATTACATTTGAGTGCTTTTCATCAAGAAGATGCTGCAACTGCTGAATTGTCTCTTACAAGAGTTATTTAGGAATAACTAGTAAGTAAGTAGGAATAACGGGCTCAGACTGCCCACAGAAGCCAGCAATCCCAATTATTTTTGCTTTGATCCTGCCTTCTTTCTGGTCTCTGCCAGGTTCAGGTTTAAAGTGGGGGTTAGAGATAAGTAGAAGAGAAGGAACGCTTCCTGAAGGGAAACGCACTCAGCTCTGCCAGGAGATTAAAGGTCTCTCTTCATACAAAGCCTCTGCTTTTCAATCAATCATAAATAGGCTATAACAAGGCACAGCAATCAACCAAGCAACATATATCCTCACCTGTCGGGTTCAGGTGGAGAAATGAGATGTATTTTCCAGCTCCATCATGTTAATTGTTAATCAAGATATTGTGGGCAAAGCCCAAAATCAGTTCATCAGTCAAGGGGAGTAACTGATGTCCCAGTGCTCTCCTCCTGCAAGGTGCGGGCTGTGCCTGCCCCGGCAGGCAAGAGCGGCTCTCCCAGCAGGCACCAGCCCACAGCTCTGCCGGGGGAGCCGGCGGTTCATGTTGAGAGGTGGCCGCGTTTCAGACCCACTTGCAGCATCACAAAGTGAATGAATAAAGCCTGCTCCAGAAAGCGAAGGCCGTTTATGTTTAGCTCTCATTTAAAGCTCTGAAGAGTAACTGGGTAATGATGGAGCTGATTTCCCCCTGCAGATCAGGTCCCACAGTGCAGTTCGTTAGGCTTTTAACGACATGCCTTTTTCTGCTCTGTGTTATCCCTGGCACAGGTTTTGGGTAGGGAGGTGCATACTGCAAGACCTGAAGAACACTGCAGCTAAAGGAGAGGCACGTGGAGCCCGCTGCAGCCTGTGTGTCCACTGGCACCAGCGTTTCCCAAATCCCATCCCGTTGCAGTGGAGGGGGCTCCCTCTGCACAGAGGGATCTAAAAGAGGGAGGAAGACCTCAGCTTAATTCACAGGATCAAGCCCAAGGGCATGAAAAACGTATTAGATGTAAGCCAAGCACATCTCACACCTGGAGCCAAGAAAGCATGCTGTGCTGTGCTGCGGAGACACTCAGCAGAGCTGCAGCACTGGGTTTTAAAAGGGTGGCTGCCCAGGAGCAACTGGTCAGGACACCTGAGTCCCTACCAGGGGACTCAGGCACCGAAACTGGAGCCACCAGCCTGCCTGCTGGGGTTGAGTTCACCTCCTTGTACTGACAATGCAACACATGGCCAGCAGAGAGCTGCAGCCCCACCCCGTAGCACTACCCCCAACACTCCGACAAGCATGCCACCGCACTGCTTGGTGACCACCCACGGATGGTGAGCTCTTTCTTGTAAACAGACTGTACTTTCGTAACAGCCACATGCTAAAGACAAAGAACTGAAATTTGGATGATGTGACGCTCAGAGACATTGCGATTCAGCCTCTCCTGAGTTACCAAAAGAGACAGAAGACAACTTCACTTATTCTAGCTGAAGTAGCTGGATTTAAAGAAATTAAATTTGTCAGTTCATTAGTGTGTAACATAAGAATGAAAAATGCATTTCCAATTCCTGATCCACTAATCCACAATCCGCTGATCTGCAATCCCCTGAGTCCCCAGGGAAAGAAAAGAAAATCCACAGCAGCCTTGTTATCCCACAAGTATTATAGTATTTCTCTAAGATTTCCTGGCCAAGTCCTGCAGAAAGAGCTCACATTTTGTTAAGAGAGCCTTCCTCCCTTAACAAAATACACCCTGGCAAATTTGCTGCCCTGCTAGGGTGCATCAGGGATAATAAAAACCAAATTGCACTTGTCAAAATAAGTGAACAATGGATATTTTGTGAGGTGCCAGGCGTGATGCTTCACATGTTTGCTCAGCTCCCCATTGATCTGCGGTATCAGCTCATTTGCAGCAGCCCTCCCACTCATTAGGACAATTAGCAAGGTCCGAGTCACATTCTTAACTCGGAAGTGCTGCTACTGCACTGCCGGAAGGGGTGCTGGCACCTGTGAAAAGACTGTCCTGGCTGGACTTAAGAGATGTGTCCCTCTGTACCTTCTTCCCAGCTGATATGCACCCGTGGATGCTGCTCCTCATCCATTTTGCCCCAGGAAGATGAGTTCAACGTATCCCTGCTCTCAGGCTACAACAAGGGTGCAGGGAGTGCAGATCTGCCAAGCATGCTCACTGGCATGGGCCCCTTGGCCAGTTTGCATACCTTAAACCATGATCTCCATAGGCAACACCAACTTTCTACACCAAATCCTTCTTCAAGTTATTTTAGACCCCTCTGCCTCATTCAGCTAGCTAAGGTGGAGGCATCCACAATCCTCTCTTTGGCAAGTGTGCCCCATGCCAGCACAATCCCGTGCACAGAGGGAAGATCAGTTGTGAGCACTGAGCCATAGGGTGGAAAATTGGGCCATCTCCTGGGGCTGCCACCATTGCACTTCACCCTCCCCTTCATACTCTCTCCAGACAGATGTGCTGACATAACTCCATAACTGATCTGGTTTTGCCTTTGCAAAGCACCTCTGCCTTCACTTGCTGCTTCTCCCCAACTCCGTAGCTGCTCAGAACTTGCTGCCTATGCAAGTGTGGTCATGGTCTGAGCTGTAAGGCCAGCTTGCATGTGGAGGACTTGCTCCCAAAACATAATGGAGAGATCACCTTTCTGCAACATCTTTTCTTTCTCCTTTCCAGCAGGTATGTTAGAAATGCTTTAAAGGTCTTTGGCTACAGACTCCAGAAACATCCACTAATGCTAAAGCCAGTGCAGATAACACCACCTGGTATTTCTCCACTACTCCCTTTCAAGAGGCAGGTTCACCCTCCACGTCTCACAAGGATATGAAACCACAGCCCCTGAGGGAATTGCTCAGGTCACACGTGGAGCAGGAGCTCAGAGCGGAGCCTGAGCTCACTGCCCCCCAAAACTGCTTCCACACCTCCACATTCCCGTTCTCAAGTTTTTTGGAACATGCCTCAAAATATTCCCCCCCTCCCAGCTCCGCTCTCCATTGCGGCAGTCACACAAGAGCCATCGTGCACAGCTGCGGGAAGCTGGAGGCCAGAAATAGCAGCTCATTACTAAAGCATGTCATCGCACGCCAAGGGCCCTGATACGCCCTTCGATCCCCTCCCCGTCACCCCAACGCGCACACTGCTTTCACCACTCCACCAGCCAGTCCTCCCTGTGCCCTCCTCCAGCAACAGGTCCCACCTGGAAGGGGACAACCCAGGGCTGACTCTACCAAGTGACATCTATATTTCTCCTGCTGAAGCTCCTCAGCCTGCGCTTATGGAGATTCACACCAGCAGAATTGATCTCCAGACACTGATGGGGTAGGACCAAGCCCTGACTCCATTCTACTTTTGAAGGTTTCAATTAATCATAAAGCCAATTCCATTTTGAGCTCCATCTGTCTTTATTCCTTCAGGGACTAATAATGCCTCACCATGTGTTTTCACACACTAGCTGAACTGAAATCAAGACAGATTTCAATATGAAGTACCCAAGAAGAAAATGCATTTTTTAAAAAGAAAATTTCAGAGTCATTACCATTCTCAGCTTGGAAAAAGATCTTGTTAAGTAAAAGCAGCAGGGTATTAATTTGGAAAACAACTCAGGTGAATTCCTGCTCGTTGCAAGACATGCAAACACACTAAAATCATATTTATGGGCTTTTATGACAGAGTATGTATGGACATGTAACACAATCTGCTTCCAAAGGGAGGTGGGGAACATGCAGAGGGAGATCAGAAACACTCGTGTGTGCAGCCGCCGACCAAAGGGACTCTGGCAGCAGACACCCTGCTGTACCAGGCATGGACCAGAATCCAGAAGCCCTTTTCAATCCTCTCTGGTGCACTGGCAGAAAGAGAGAAAAAACCCAAGAACCCTTGTGGTTCATCATGTATGGCAGGTTTTAGCTGCTTAAGGCTTAGGGAAATCTCATTTGCATGTTACTGTACCGTTACCACCCCAGGTTTTTTGTTCCTACCTCCACAAAATCCAGCCACAAGGGCTTTCTGACTAGCCAGGCCTGGATGTCTGCTTTAATAAGGCAATTCCTATGTTGATCTAGTGGTTTATACAAAGCAACAGACCTAATTATTGGTGTTGGCAGATGGAGCTAAGGATTAACAACGTGACCCTCGAAACAGCCACCGCGGGGCTGTGCCCATTGTCTCCCAACTGTCGGTCCAGCAGCACCAACACATTCACTCACTCTTCACCCACATGAAGATGCGGTCCCACTTGGGTGATAGCCAAGACTGACACAGGCAGGGATGCTCAAAGCACAGGCCAGCTCCAGGATGATTAACAAAGGGAATAGGTACAGCTGGGCAACAGGAGAGAGTAACTGAGAGAGTCATGAATGTGGAGAGAAGCAGCATGACAGGACATTTATGATGACCCACATATCGCCTAGGCTCCAGCTAACACCATCTGACTGCTGGAAGAATCCTTTCTCTTTCCCATCCCCTATTTTCAGGGCATTAAAAAAAAAAAGAAAAAAAAAAAGGAGAGACAGTCTGGAAAGGATGGTTGCAATAAATTATATGATGCACTCCATGTTAAATTCATAAGGGACAAAAACAGAGAGAATCTGTGAGAACTGAAGTGTGCTGGAGGGACAGCTAGATACTTCTGATGGAAGCAAAGACGCAATCCTTTGATGGTTGCCTTCTGGAACTGGCTACAGTACCTTGGAAACTCATTAAATGCAGCAGGAAGGACAAGTGACATACATCTATTGATGCTCTGAGCAGCAAATTAGTTTTCAAATCTATTCAGGTCTCATGCAGTGCCGTTCTCCACAAGTTCTCCAACTTGCGCGATGACTCCAAGCCACCCCGTGGGGAGGGGGCTGCCCACCGGTCCAGCTCCCTGGAGACATCTCGTGGCCACAGACTGCTGGCCTGACCAGCAGGGCTCAGAAGTCTGTGCGGCTTCTGAGACAGCCAAGCCAGTGAGTCATCCCCTTCCAAAACATGCCAGGCAGCTCCAAGGACCTCTGATGGGCATCTCCTTTTAAGCAGAAATAGGATAATCTAAAATAAAGAGAGATCAAAATCCAGTTCACAAGAAGAGACAGAATGTCAGCTCCTGAGGGAAGAGCAAGGAGTCAACAGTGATGATGAGTTTCTTCAGGAAAAGATAATTTCCAGTAAGCTGTTGTTTTCTCTCTCTGCAGAACATCACCCCATTCAAAGACTTCGAGAGCCTTCAAGGGGCTGAGGTTGGCAGCAATCTGGTGGAAGACCTGAGGAACAGCCTTCATAGATGAATAATCAACTGTTTCAATGAATCTTAAAGCACATGAATAGACAGATGAGGAAAAACTTATCAAAACACTGTATCGGGAGAACAGGTAGGCTGGAAGATGCCAACCTGGGAACAAGGTCATGTGCTGGGACTTGATCCCTCTTCAACCAGGACAGGCAAGGGTGAGCCTTAGATGCCGTGAAAGCCTGCAGCTGCTGGCTTGTGTTATTTTACCTCCTATGCAAGCTCCAGGTCCAGCAGCTCTGCCTTCCTCTCCTCAGCACAAGGGGAAGAGTAGGGAAACAACAGAGGGCTGGTGAGTAAGTGTGGCTAAATCCAGAAGACGCCCCACAAGAACTAAGGGCTGCCTCCCAAGACCCCTCCGAAAGCCTGATTCTGCTACTACCATTCACACCGCAAACCTGGCTGGATCTGCCTTTGCATGCTCGCTGCGTACAGCCTGCCAGCAATTAAATCCAACAAAAACCACAATCAGGGAAGGGGTAGGAGGGTGCACACAGCAGGACCTACAAAGGAAGAGATGGGATCTGGATCCTCCTATACAAGCTCAGACAATAGCCTTAATCGTAATCGCTGGGTCAGTTCTGTCCACCCCAAACCCTGCTGGGAGCAGGTACATAATTGAGGCTGGATCCTGCATTTCCTGCTCTCATTGTTCGTCTTCCTCCCATTCTTTGCTGCTTTGTTCTATTCAGTGCACTTTTTCAACCTCCCTTCTGAAACACAGTAACAACAGGCTGCTACAGCCTCCTGTACACCGCAATTAAAGAGTAGACGCAGATGCCTCTTCTTTGTGGAGCGTTTTGCACCTATTACTTGGAGAGAATGCGGAGAACACGCGACACAGGAAAGTCACAGCAGGTCAGGAAAATAATGTAGGTGTTAGGTGAAAATCTTTGAAGCTTGTGAAGCCATTAGCCAAGTGCACAGGCTGTAGTAAAAAGGATAAACAGAGAACATGGATGATGAATAAATAGTGGCTGAAGAGACAGAGGAATACACGTTGAGTCCAGCGATGAAACCAGGTCTACACTGAGAAACAGCAAATTTGGGCTGGTTTTTTTTTTTTTTTTTTTTCAGAAAGTGAAACCAGTCCAAATGCATATTTAAATGGAAACCACCATAACAACTCAAATGCTTTAGCGGAGAGCATTTACTAAATGAGAACAGACAGAAACAATGTGTTTTATATAATGCACGACCTGGCTGTGATGAGTTTTTCCTGCAGGTTGTGTCACCAACCTCCCTGCTAAAGAGAGGGTGCGGCCGAGCACCGCCAGAGCAGCTTCCTGGCACTCCCAACCCCGGTCATGTCCCTGGGCAGTGCCAGCTCTCCTGCAGGGCTGTGTTTTCAGGGCAGGCCACCGCACGCAGGTCTTAGAACAGCGAGTAGCAGGAGACCAGCGAGACCCTGCAAGGCTCTGGGAGCGCTCGTGTGAAGGACACATGAGGAAGAGACCACCTGCATCATCAAGGCTAAGCCCTGTGATAACTGATAAAATGCAGTGGTACTCAGCGCTGGGGGGGGAATCGTGTAGGTTTGCTCACTGCCAAAGTGTGATGTGAGGCCAAACACTCCAATTTCAGACACTCCAATTTCAGCAACCTGCATCCTCACTGCTTAACCTCTTTGTCCTCCCCTCTCGCACCACCAGCCCAACCCAGACACCCTGGAATGGGGTAACTCACTCCAGAATTCCCACACTTTACAGAAGTGACAACATCCTCAGCCTAAAACCAGTCCCACAGGGTTAGGCTAAGATGTCCATCCCACCTTGTCAACTCTCCAGCAGTTGCAGGCACTTGGGGAAAATCTACTTGGCATGGGATGAGCACCCGACCCTCCGCTGCTGCACCCTGCCAGGTTCCAGACACCAGCATCTCCCCAGCATTTAAATTACCAAAGCATTTATGAAAACAAAAACAGGAGCAAACCTTGGATTCTAGATTTTTCTCACAGGGTCTGCTCTCTCTGTCTTCCTGAGAGCACAAGGATGGCAGTTTACTATTTAATTGTTAATTACACTTTCTTGTTAGATTTCAGATGCTGAAAAATATTTAGGGATTTATTCTTCTGTGTAATTAACCATAATGATGAAACATAGTTTTATACTGCACTGCAGTTTTTGTTAAGGTTATTCATAATGGGGAAAGGCTAAATAGGTTGAGATCATTATTGTTACAGAAAAAAATTGAGGTGACCCAATCAAATTAATTTGAGATTAAGTGCAGTGAGGCTGATAGCTCCACACAAGTCAGGAGCTCAAATAAAAATAGAAAAGACAATCTAAAAAGCAAGAAATTACAAGCGGGCAGGGAGTTGAGCTAGAATTACTACGTCTGGGAGGCGGCAAACACACGGCATTGGCAAACAGGGCCACTGAAAAAAACAGTGAAAAATCGATAAAGAGATGGGCAAAGATTGTGGGATGTAAAAGGAGAAGCTGGAGGAGGAAGGGACGAACATGAAGATGGATTTGAAATAAATGGGTAGGGACAGTGCTTGTTAAGCTAACTAGATTTATTTCGCTGCCCAGAAATTCTTATGTCCTTACAAGACAGCATTGAAGCAAGGTCTTTAATTTTACTTTTCCTGGGTTTATTGCTCGGGCCTTAATGTTACTTAACAGCAGTGAGCATCAACCGGTTTCACTGCAAAGCTGGACTTAATTCAAAATCGTTAAATCTGGTGGAAGCTTCTTCCTCTTGACAAAGACATCCTGAAGAAGCTGGTGCTTCTCTGACAAAACATGGAAGTTGTGCACCCTAGGAGAATGGACACCACCGAAATACTGATGGATAGAGCAGGGACGGGGAAGGCAGCATTCCCCCATCCCTCCTCCCAAAGAAAAGAAGATGAGAAAGTGGAACTGAAAACAGCTGGACATCATGATGCTAAGCACTGCTCAGACACCCCAGCACAGCACTGCGCAGGGAGGCAATGGAGCCCATCGCTCTGGGCTCTACTTTTAGGCTTATCTTGAAAAGCAGATACATGTTTTATGCCTCTCCTTGCTTTGCCAAAATGGTGCAAGCTCTAAACAAGCCTCAGAGCCGGGTAACATGAATAATGGTGATTGGGATGTTCATGATGCACACTCATAGTTTAAGGGGTTTAATCTCATGGGAAATGGTTAAGACAAGCAATATCCTGATGCGAGCCTTCTCTAGGAAACTCTTGAGTGCTACTACAAGATGATGCTTGAGTTATTACCTGTGATGAGTTTACTCCCAAGTCTTTACCAAGTCCTGTAACATTTGTTTTATAACTCAGGGCCAAAAGAGGGAACAGCAAGATCCCAGTAGCGCTGGGCTTGTTGGAAGAGGCTGTGCTGGGGACTGTCCTGCATCCTGCTAGGACATACGGCAAATGCAAGCTCAGACCATCAGTTTGAAATCCTGTCCCTGGCTACCCAGTTTGAACAGCACATGGGTTTTTAAAGGACTGGCCAAAATGCCACAAATCTCTCAATGCAGCTGCACAAGCGACTTTCCTCCTGGCTCCCCAATCTGGCCATGCCGAAATCTCACCTTTTGCACTTTCTACCCTCTCCCCATGAAATACAAACTGCTTCTCTTTGCCTTGAAGGTACCATGGCTTAGCTCCTCTCCATCCTCACCTCTAATTCACCTCTAAGCATACGGGGAGCATTTGGGATAAAGCTTCAATAATGCATTTGACATAAATTATTATTCCCTTTCTAAACGGATTACAAAAATCCTTTTATTACAAAATATTAAAACGTTCAAATTATTGGTGTGGAAAAACGTTTCCTGG
This sequence comes from Ciconia boyciana, assembly GCF_034638445.1. NCBI lineage: Eukaryota > Metazoa > Chordata > Aves > Ciconiiformes > Ciconiidae > Ciconia > Ciconia boyciana. The sequence continues at coordinate 20,180,803 of NC_132942.1, forward strand.
AGGTAAAGTTTGTAAAAATTGAGGGTTTAATCACAAATATAATCCTTTCTGGCTAACATTTCCAGTCTTGTGAAACATCTAGATACAAATTGCACAGAGGCCTGGCTGTGCTACGAACAAAGATGCTGCCTGTAAATAGCTCAGAGGACATCAGAAGACACTTCTCTCATCAGCAATCTTTTTTAGCTCAATATAGCTCCTCTTTGCATAAAACACTGACATTTTTGCAATGTTTGGACTCAATGGTGCAAATGCTGATTGTCATCCGACGATACTAGAGTGTACCTTCAAAAATATGCAAGAACATTTTACAGACAGTAGTTTTACTTGCTTCCAAAATGCTGTATCTTAATATTTCATACTTATATATATTTAAATGTTAGTACCACTGGATAAATGCTAACATGCTTTTATGCTAATGCAATCACTGAAAATCCAGATAATGTTGTGTATTGGCATATACTGTTAGCGAATTATGGATACCTAAATGTACAATCCCACACGCCTACCAATTATTTTTGTTAGTGCATTTAACTTTTATTTGCAATCAGAGCACTTGAGAATTGTTCAAATGAAGTTTACTTTTGCAAACTGCTGAATGGAAAACATTTTGTTAAAGGTTTAAAAACAGTAAGACTGTAATGAGGTTGCAGAGTTGCAATAAGGGCACCGCTCAGAAAACTCTACCAGATGGAACGATGTTTGATTTGGTCACAGACTCAGTGATTAAAACCCAAATGCCTAAAATGAAGGATATATAAGAGAAACAAGAGATGAAATCTTGATTTCCTCCTTACCAGATGACCCTCTTCCATGGCAGAGGCTCACAGACAGAGGCAGATGGATGCTGGGAGGACAGCATCCACCCAGGCAGCACCCTAGACCCTGGGACCCTTTGCCGTGAGGACCTAACTCTCCTATGCTAAGGCTGCTTTTCAAGTCCAGTTTAGGCCAAATAAATAGGAACAGTATCAGGAGGGAGAAATCCTGTACCTTCTCCTCCTACCGCCTTTGCTGATCCAACATCTTTGGCCAGCCACCTGGCCCATTGGCTCAAGAAGCTGGTCTGCTTGAAAACCCTTTTATCCCAAATCGGTTTTCAGCACAGCCAGACCTCTGAGGCAGGTTCCAGCCGGACTGCGTGCAGGCAAGGCTTGGGTGATGCAGCTGGTTGCTCCATCCCTTATCTGCTTCACTACCTAATCAGAGTTAAAGACAACGCAAATCTAGAGAAGACCTGGATATTTTTTAAGAGTTGAAAAGTTCTGGATGCGACCCAAACGCGTTTGAGACTGCTCAGCGTCCAGTGGTTTTTTCCTGCATAAAACAACTTGCCTACAGACAACGCCAAACTCCCTCTTCGAGATTCAGCTATGCCAGGAGTTAATGACCTCCCAGGCTGGGCTGAGGAGCTGCTATGATCATGCCCTGATTTTCCTCTGGGAAGGTTTGCCTGGCTTGAAACCACTTGCCTGAGCCAACCTGGCTGAAGAGACCTGGGAGGTGGCCACAGACGCATTTGGTGAGCAGCAGACCATCGCCCCAGGCACAAGAGTACAGACCAGATCGTGCCCCTACAGCCCAGTGAGCTGTGGCACCTCTGGGCATTTACTGGAAAGTCCTACCGCCTAACTGAGGCCCCTAGGAACAACCATGAGTGAAGGAAATGAAGAACAACCCCTCAGAAAAACAGAAGACATCAGAAAATGCTTAGCGTGAAGTACTTGAAATGCCTGCAGCAGTTTAAATGGAGCACGGAGTAAGCTGAGAAAATGTATGAACAAACAAATTAAGCAGATAGCACAAAGCAGACGAGTTGGCTTGTAGGTGTCTATTGAGAAAGCTTAAGCACAGCAAGGGGAAAAAAAAGCAAACCCAAAAACCAGGCATAATATTCCTCACATTTTGGAACTGAACTCTCAGACAATACATCATCCAAACCACTCAAAATTACCATCTGTCAGAATGTCCTTTAAAGAAAAAAAGGTCTAAAAGTTTTCAAAGCAGTATTTACTATTGTCATATTAGAAAACAGATTGTTTCTGTCCAAAGAAAGGCATTTGCAATTAATTGAGGAATACCATATAAACCCATTAGTTTCATGGCCATTGCTACACGCTTATATCATGAGACAATGAATTTATTGAGTCTTCATCATGTCTAAACATCATTTAGCATCACATTAGCTAAATCAGGAAAGAAGCGATTTAATAGCCCGTCATTTTGCAAGTTACCTGCAAATGTTTCCAGAGCATCTACATCATTTTTTCTTTATGAAACATATAATTAAAAGTCTACATGCTATTAAAGAACCTAAGGAAATAATTACAATATTGCTTCAAACATTAAGATACACCAGAATATGAAGAGCAGGTCTGTGTTTCTGATGTGAAAGATCACACCTTCTTGTGATCAGTAAGTCAAACTCTGTTTCAAAATACAAGCTGGATCTTTTCCTGGTGTAAATCTGGGTACCTGCTGCTGTCCATGAGGCTGTATTACTTCACACGTGCTGAGGACCAACTGCATCACATATGTGATTGCAAAAGAAATGCAGATTTGTAGACTATATATTAGACTAAGTGATAAATAATTGGCAATAGTGGAGAAGGTGACCGTATTTTTAGGCATAGAAATATGCAGATATAATGGTCCTGACTTTCAGTCTTCAATCTGCACTTCTGAAGTTTGGGTCCATCTAAAGCATTTCTAAAGTCTCTGCACAAGTGATTGTGCAACACACACACCCTAAAGCCCCAAAACCTGTAAAACAAAAAGGGACCAATAAAACCCATTGAGCCCACATGGTACCACCTGTAGCACTACGTTACACCCTAGCACAAGGCCAACTGGGCTCCTTTGGGCAACAGCCACCTTCCAATGAACCACAAACATCCTTCAGACCAGTCTCTTCTTGATTCAGCCTGCTGACCCCATTCCTAACCCTGTGTCTAATCGACACCCCTTTGGTTATGCCTGTGGATCAGAGGCACATGTCCATGAGGCTAAAAACCCCCTCCAAAGACCACAAGAGTTGCTGTATTTCCAAAATGAGCATCTCGCTATCCTAAAGCAGCCTGGGAGCAAGGAGCAGGAGGGAGAAAGGTGCTCCCTGGGGCGCTCATAACTGCACCATCCTTGAGAAGTCCCCCCGAGAAGGCTGCCAAGGGGAGAGGAGGAGAGGCAGAATTATTCCCTTCGGACTTTGTAAAAACAAAGAGCACGGGGAAATCAAGAAACAATCATAGCTTCCACACTGAATTACTTCTGGCTAAGTCTAATGAGTAGGGTGAGGACACACTGACAAGAAGATCAGGGTAAGTGGTGCTGCAAGGAAAGGGCTAGGCAGGGGAGAAGAGAATTTGGTGTGTCGCAGGATAAGAGAAGCTTTCAGCTCCCGCTATTAGAAATAAATCAAGAGAGCTGAAGAGAAGCACAGACCCTGTCTGGTCTCCCGAGGTTTCCACCCTCGCAGTCTGGGTGGGAGAGAGCTCACCTGGACAGCGCGGCTCCCAGGACGAAGGCAGCATGCTCCTTCAGCACGGCCTCGGTGCTGTTCAGCCCATTGATCATAAGCTGGAGTCCACCCATGGAGAGGAAGTCCTTAGCATTATCCACCTGGGAGAAAGCAAGTCCCCATCAGTAAAAAACCCCCAGTCAGATTCCACTCAGCAACTCTTTGAGAACGCCTTGCTTCAGAAAGCGCAGCATCTCTTCCCTCCCAGTCTAACCAGTGCTGAGTTTTAAAAGCAATTCAAAATTAAGACAGAACGACTGTGGCTCAAATTTCGTACAATACTGTCTGTGAGCAGTGGATGTCACGGTTGCAGAAGTCTAGTCTACTGACAGGTGGCTATTATCACATGCAGAAGGCATCGCTGAAAAGTCAAATACTTTGATTAGCTATCAAAACTATTCTTGATGCATATTTCGGTAATTCAGGTGATGTAAAAAATTCAGTAAATCTGATGATGTCAAAAAACCCCCTGTTCTTTGCTTTCTCACCTGAGCAGCCATTACTGGGAACCCAGAGAATTGTATGTTTTGCAAATGCAATTAATTAATTGATGCTCTAATTGTAGCACCAGGAGTTAGGGATGTTTAAGAGCCTGTCAGTAGCAACGGTACATGGGCAGCATCACCTCTGCTCGCAGCGAGGAGCATGGGTGGTTCTGGGTGTTTTTCATCAATACTGTCAAAAACTTCATGTGGACGTGAAAAGAAAAAGCCAGTCCCTGCTTGGAAGGGTCAGCCAGGAGCTTCCCCTTGGGGCAGCCTGAGCAATGATTTTTCTAGAGCAGATGATATTGGACTAACCGCCAGCAGGGAAAAGTTTAAACATTAGCAGAGATTCATCCGTCTTTGACTTTAACCAGACTTGGGGCTAACCAGGAACAAATCACAGTGGGCATCTGTTCTCAGAGAGTAAATCAGAAAAGGGCTCGAGTGGCTCGCAAACAAAATTTAGAGGAACAGCGCAAAGTGCTTCAAGTACAAAATTCAGTCCAAAGTCAAATCGATGCATTTTGGTTTTCAAGGATTTTTTTTGCAGTTTAAAAGGGAATCTGATGAATGCTCAGAATTGCGTGTGCAAAAAATTCGGTTTTAGAATTTCAACATTTCTCCTCCCTGAAAGACAGGGATACAACAGCATATGTTGGCGGATGGAAATAGAACATAAAAATGAGTTATCGGCTACACAAACTGACCTCCTTCAGCAAGCAGACTGCACCAATGGGGTGGGACAGGACGAACACCGCAAGGCATGCAGGGTATGTTGGGCTCAGGCACTTTTAGTCAACAGTGACTTCATGCTCAGTGTTATATTTATCTCAGCTGTGTACCTTCACCAAAATTGGCCATAAGTTTGATATTTTAGGTACCCAAGAGAATGAAGAAGCTACTTAGCTTTATGTCCTATGGGTATGTCTTTACCAAAGCAGGACCTGGGGAGCTGCAGCTCGTCTCTTCTCCCCAACAGGACAATACCCACCACTTGCTCTCCCTCTGCAAAGCCAGCAACAGAAAGCCGATCTCTGCAGGTCTGCTGGGGCTGATTCAGGATTTGCAGCAGCTTTTGTATCCTTTCAGATCCTATTCTTTTAACTGTCCCTATAAACTGGACCTGTCAGACCTCTTACTTTTCTGCAGGCCCATCTTTGTCTACAAAGAAATCTGTGCAGCAACCCAATTTCAGCTACCAGTGGGTGCTTTTATTGCTCAGCCTCTGTAAAAACTCCGAGGCTGTTTTAAGGCTGGAATTGGACATTGACTTCTGCTCAAGAGGGAATGCATAGACAAGCGGAAGTTTGCATCCAGCATCAGTCGTGGTAAAACCAATCGTCCCTGTATCCTCATCAGCACTGGATTCCTTCAGGCCAGCCCCAGCATCAGTGAGACCTCAACTGCAGAATATAAATTGTGCTGTAAAGCTTATTTTGAAGACGTATTTATTTTTTTTAACTGGAGTCTGTTGTGAGAGTTCCTTCCCTCACTCACCATTTTAAAACCAACAAAACCCCCAAACCCAACAACGCTAAGGTATTAACCTCTCTGGGGAGCGGAGGATGCTGTGAGGCAGCAGCTCGTGCCTCACTTCAGTCCACTGAAATCAGCACAGAAGAAAGCTAAAGATCAAAAGAGCTCTCGAGTAAAGTACACAGGCAAGGTGGGCGAGGAGAGGGATGGGAGAAGGGCAAATATGACAGCAGTTATTCAGGGAGCCGCTTCAGATCAGAGGAGAAAGAAAACAGGGAGGGGAGGCGAGAGAGAAAAATGTTAGAAAACGAGAGCGAGGAAGAAGCAGTATGTCAACCGTACACAATGGAGAGGAAATTAGCAGTGAGAAACGGTGTAGTATGTCAGAGGAGGGGAGAGAGGAAGATAAGGAGAGTAAATAATTGAGAGAAAGAGCCTGCAACGCATGAGAATGGGTCTTGGCTCTGCACACTGCTGTGCAAGCACCGTGAATTCTGTTTATAAATGAGTTATGCTCTGGCCTCTTCACATTTGCACTTGGTTTTTATGCGTTACAGACAACCTAGCAAGCCAAACCTTCCTGCTTTTTCTCCAAGATGGGCTCCCAAGCATGCCAAGTTGAATCCTGACTGATGAGAAGCAAACCAGAGCTGGCAACCAAAAGCTGAGCAAACACAGAGCCCTTGGGCTGACTCTTCAACAGCAGGAGAGAGCATCTCTCCCCAGGCTTGGGACCAGCCACGGCTTCCCCTCCGTTCCCTCGCAGCGAGCTCAGAGGCACGTGCTGCCTCATGTCCCAGCACTCTAGGATGCCCATGACCACGCCACGGAGCAGAGAGCATCCTTTGCCTGCAAACTCTGCAGGGCACCGCTTTTTCCACTCGGCAGGGTGTTTTGTGCCCCAGAGGCAGCGGCAAGGCAGCTGGGAGCCAAACAATTAGCAAAAGGTAATGTGGCACATTACCATTCAGACAGAGGCCAGGGGAAAAGGGAGCAATGGAACCGTCACCAGTCCCACGCATAGGTGCCTGCTGCCCTGGGCCACCCACGCCTGCAAGGATCCCTGTCCTCCAGTGGCACAGCCATGGCTCATTGCAGAGGACTCCTGACAAGTTCAGCCCTTCCGGGGTTATAACAGCACAAGCGTATTTGGCTGCTATTCAGTAATTACATTAAGCCAGTGCTGCTAAAGTCAGTACCAAGCAGAGATAATGCTCTGGACGCATTCAACTGGCTGGAAGAAGAAAAAGGAGGAAAAGCCATGCTGGCTTAGAGGCAAGTCATATTTCTTATCAGCTTCCTGCCTGATGAGAAGGTGCTGCCCAGCCATCTGCCCCAACAGCACAGGCACAGAGCAACGTTGTGATCAATGCACAAAGGGGTCCTCTGTGCTCCCTGCCAGCCTCCTTGTCATTTCCCCCCTTCTGACCCCTTTGATGCTGGATGTGGTTCCCTTTGATGCTCCAGGCTCCGCACAGGGAGCAGGGACCACTTCCCTGCTCCTCTCGCCTTTCTGAAATTGTTTGCCCCATCCCGTGCTGCAAGCACGCAGGATTTTATGCTGGAATAGTCCAGACTGTTATGCTAGAAACCAAAGCATCCCAGGGTATTTGGGGGTTGCTTTTTAGCATGCCTGGCCTGATGCTCTGGCACCCTTAACCAGACAGAATTAGCCCTGAGTATAAATACGAAGCTCTTCGGGTGCCCATTGTTCACACTTATTCTCTGAGTCAGACAGATGCCGTCAGTGAAACAAAAGCATTGAGAATGAACAGCAAGGAAGCCTCTGCATGTGTATGACAGAGATTTAGTGTGGAAATTCAAGACAAAGAGCCCTGGAAATAACACTTCTATTAGCTGGTGCATGGACTCCATCTCTCAGCAGCTCATTCCTTCAGCTATTTTCCCCAAAATACCACGTTTGGTTTTAAGAAGTGCCATTCCAGTGAAAGGTCTTGTACTGGCACCTCCCAAGAGTTGTCCCATTCACCCTCTGAAAAGATAAAGTCACTGAGAGTGACACTGGAAACTCTCCCAGTCTGCTCCAGACTCTCCTAGTCGCTGGGGAGGGAGAAGCCCAGCCCTTTCCCACAAGGCAGAACACAGCCTCGATGCCCAGACACCCACCCAAGCTGCTGCAGCACAGGAAGGCACCAAGCACAAGGGAGTAGAGTGGCGTGCCTGAAGCCTGCAACCAACGGGAGGTAAAAATGTGCAAGCTGAAAGCAGAGCATGAGAGATCAGAGGAGGGGTTTAAAGTGTGAGCATAAGCCTGAGGAAGTGAGGTTTCAGGAAATATACTCAACCTCACACAGAGCCAATTAGCATGGCTCAGCTAATGCTCAGCAACTTGCCATTCACCTGAGCCTCTTCAGTCATTTCTGCCACTGGCCCAGCTGTGAGAGAGGCTCTACATGCCATTTCTTACTCATGCCAAAATACAGGTTTTTGGGTGGCTGTTGTCCTCCCCGGTACAAAGACATTCTCTGTGAACTGGTGTAAGGGGACATATCTGCAACCACAGATGCTTTCCATGGAAGAAGTGAGAAAATAATTATTTTTTTTAGCAGCCATCACTATACTTACCCAAAAATGGCAGATAAAACCCCATTTCATAACATTTAGCATATACAAGAAGAAAAAGAGAGGGCAAGAAAAAAGCCTGAGAACAGACAACAAATCAGGCAACACTAACCCCTAGGAAACTGCCTGCTACCGGTACGAGCGATGATTTATTCAAACTTGGATATAAAATAAGCCTGCAGTAGCCCTCTGCTGTCTGTTATTGTCCCAGGATTATGATAATTAAGCAATTTGTATTACCTGATACTGATAAGACAAATAAACCCATGTTTATGACACTGTATCCCCTGGATTTTACATGGTAGTTACTAATGCATTTTTCTTACCTGGTGAACATAATATTCAAGATCATAAAGCGCCGCTACTTTTTCATCCAGCGTGGAGGCAGAGCTGTTGAATTTGCCAATTAATTTAACCATAATTTCATAATCTGTTTCCATCTTCACGTTCAGCTTTTCAAACTCCTCCTTCAGCTGCTCTATGGGCCGGAACTTCTTCCTCACCTCTTCCTCGTGGGCCTTGAAAGCAGAAGGAGGAAACCAGATACAAAGCCAGGTGATAAAGAACATCAAGGAAGATGTAGAAAGAAACCCTAGCCCCAGATTTACAAGGGGAACCTGTCTGTCTATGCAAATGGATTTACCGCTGTGCATCAGAGATGCAGGGGTAGCACTGGAGGGCCCTTCTGAGAAACCGAGGAACCCAGTTATCTGTAAGATACCCACCTTGGGTACCAGCAAGCACTCCCCAAAGAGCTGAGCCTGTACCTAGGGCTTTATACACCATTTCTACGTCCTATGCACCTTCCAAAACAACATAAAGCCAAGAGGCAGGCAGCACTGCTGTTCTCTGCCTGCAAGTGGATGTTCTCAAGACCTGACTGCAAAAGCCCTGAGCAACCTCCCCAATCTCACAGCTAACCCTGCTTGGAGCCGGAGATGGGGCTGGAGACCTCCAGAGGTCCCATCCAGCCTGAAATGCCCAGTGACTCCATGCCAGTGACATCAAGGAATCAAGGAGATCTCCTCGGACACGTATGAAGACGCTTTTGTCATCCCAATCACTTAACAGGTTTCAGGATGGCTTTATCTCTCAGGGAAATGTATGCACTTGCTGTTGGGGCCAGCAGCTGTCAGAAAGCAAGGCAGGAGGACCGGCTGCAAGATAGGGGCAGCTGAAGTGCCGTGCCATGGGGCTTTGCCAGGAGATAGCTTGTCCTGCAGTGCAGCTCGTCTCCCTCATACAAACAGCACTCCAAGGGCTGCGATGAACCAAGAGAGCTGCAGAAAGGTGTGCGGTGAGAAGGAAAAGGCTCTGCTAGAGATCTAAGAGAGCCCTAGAGCCAGCAGGGACCAATTCTTCAGCATCAGCACTAGTGACCCTGGGGCAGGCGGGGACAGAGCCTGCTGCTGCAGGGGATGGAGGAAGCAGAGAGGCCAGACTGAAATGGGCTGCCCCAAGAGCAGGAGAAAGCAAGAAAGCCCCTTTTGAAAGGGATTCTGCCACAAACACCAATACCAAAACATGTTTTTATACAGGAGTGACCCCCAACTAGAGGTTTTGCATGTGCAGTGCCCCCCCCCCCAGCAAGCACTGCCCCACTCCCCCACATGTGAACAGAAACAAAGGGCTCAAGCCATCAGAGAAAAAAAAAAAGAGTGATGGAAGTAAAGCACTGTCAATCTAATGGCAGCCGTACAATCAGCGCTAATGACTATGGGCCTAATTACCTTAGGTACCGCACGGTAACAGAACACCATCCCCTCCCCAACTGCACAGAATAGCTTTTGCAGGAGCATAGATGAGAACACGCTTGGTGTAACTCAATTTACTTTGACACAGTTACTTCAAGGATGAATTTGCTCCGTGCAGGAGTGATTTTAAAGGGAGTACTTTAGGTCCATTAGACATAGCTGGTTTTAGCCCAGTTACTGGGACAATAGTTATTCTAACAGGGTTTTTTAAAATATGGCTTATTTTCACATAATCGAGTATCACTAATTTTTGCATTTAAATGACACTCATTTCAAGAAGTCCTGCTATCAGTAATGCTGGCTGCTACATAAATAATCTTTCAGGAAACTAAATAATGCCCTGGTGCCAGATAGGGGGAAAAAAAGACTTTCTGCAAATCCAAGACTTTAGAGTCTTGACTCCTACCTCAGTTTTCCTTTGACCGAGACAACATCAAGGCAGCAGGAGGAGCTAGGGCCTAAGGAAATACTGCTGAGTGGAAGAAGGGAAAAAGGGGAAAAAGGCCACTCATCCACCTGATCAGTCGCATATCATCCCACCAGTGTCATGTCAGTGGCTAGGGACCGGCTCCAAGCCTCGAGAGGACTGAAAGCAGCGCTTATATTCTATTTTACTTTGGATTGTAGACTATTTGTAACTAAATGGGAAACTTACAGCTTATATAAGGAAACTTCAGCCTATACTCCACCACAGCCATTTGGTTTTTACTACCCAGGGCATGACATTGGAAACTTAAACCATGAGATCACTTCTGGATCCAGCTGTGCCAGTGGCAGGGGATGTTATGTCCAGTGGCTTGTCACCATCACCAAATCCAGAACAGAAGAGCCTCAGCTGCACAACACTTTTTGTACTTCCTCATGCCAAAAGGACGACAGTGAACAGCGAAGTAACTTCCATTACAAATAGCGTCACACTGCAATCCAGTCCACTTCGGGGGTCTGCAGACATTTTTGTGAACCAAGCGACAGTTGAACAAATCAGTCAAAGCAATGGATAAAAATACATCCAAACAATGGAATGGAAATCAGCCTGTGGGTTCACACAAGCGTTTGCAAGTTACTTTTTGTGTTATTAATTCAGGTCTAATCACATTGGTATCAGAAAACTTAGGGGAGCAGCATCACACCAGAGAGCTTGCTGAAAGTAACTGCTTTGGGTTCAAGAAAGCTTCACTTTAGCATTAGTACACCAAGAATGGTAGTAAGATATTTGGTGTCTGGATGGCTCATCAGGATGGTTATGTGGACACTGTGTGTCCAGTTTGCTAGTTGAGATCCCCCTCACTTGAGTAAAGACCAGAAAGCAACAGCATCTGATGGCTGACGTGTCACTAAACTGCAGATCTCGGCCCACTCCACCACTGCAGCCCCTCTCCCCCTCGACAGCCCACAGGATAATTATTACCAAGAAACACCCTGAACTGTGAGAATATACTTAAGAACTTACAAGCAGCTTACAACACAAGGCCTTTAAGTTTGAAATTAATAAAACAGACGTGAACAAAAGTTTTCAATTTTTACAGAAAACCCAGGATTAGTACAAAAACGGGTGAGAGTTTCCCAGGGAATTATATGGCTATTATATTAACAGGCTACCAAAGGTATTTTAGGTCCATATTCACCAGAAGATTAGTCTGCACAGTATTTTCCCAAGCAATTACTTTAACCATTATGCTTCTGACACATGGCAGGGCATTCACATCTCTGTAGTGTGCATTGCTTTAGAAACGAGGAACTCTCCTTACCTTTCTTTCTGCCTTCTCACTTTCCTTCATTTTAGCCAACACTTTTTTGAGCTCCTGGGATGTGAATGCATTTGAGTCAACATCCACCTTGCCTAGCCTTGCAGAGGAAACAAAACAAAACATTTCATGAGTGAACAATTGTATCTGTAAAATTTTCATTGTGATATACTAGCAATAGATAATGACAGGAGGAAAGGAGCTAAGAGCACTAGATTTCCATGCATCTCACTTAAAACACAAAAAAACCCCTCCACACTCAAGATTAGTCTGAGCGCTATATTTTGTGTGTGGTTTTCAGACACCTCACCCTGACAATCAAAAAAGGCTCCGTAATCTGCATGCCAACAAAAATCTCAAGTCCTAACACAATAAAAATAGCTGATTACTTTATGCCTCTGAATTTCATGTAGCAATATAGAAAAACAGGAAACGTTTCAGAGGAAAAACAACAAAGCACCACTGTACCACTAGATCATTGCTAAGGACTTGGACAGGTGTACTTGTACATGGCTTGGACGGGTGTACTCTTTGCTGGGTAAAGAACTGGCTGGATGGCCGGGCCCAAAGAGTGGTGGTGAATGGAGTTTACTCCAGTGGGCGGCCGGTCACAAGTGGTGTCCCCCAGGGCTCGGTGTTGGGGCCAGTCCTGTTTAATATCTTGATCAATGATCTGGATGAAGGGATCGAGTGCACCCTCAGTAAGTTTGCAGATGACACCAAGTTGGGCAGGAGTGTTGATCTGCTTGAGGGGAGGAAGGCTCTGCAGAGGGACCTGGACAGGCTGGATCGATGGGCCGAGGCCAATTGTATGAGGTTCAACAAGGATCAGTGCAAGGTCCTGCACTTGGGCCACAGCAACCCCATGCAACGCTACAGGCTTGGGGAAGAGTGGCTGGAAAGCTGCCTGGCAGAAAAGGACCTGGGCTTGTTGGTTGACAGCCACCTGAATATGAGCCAGTAGTGTGCCTACGTGGCCAAGAAAGCCAATGGCATCCTGGCTTGTATCAGGAATAGTGTGGCCAGCAGGAGTAGGGAAGTGATCGTGCCCCTGCACTCAGCACTGGTGAGGCCGCACCTCGAATACTGTGTTCAGTTTTGGGCCCCCCACTACAAGAGAGACATTGAGGTGCTGGAGCGTGTCCATAGAAGGGCAATGAAGCTGGTGAAGGGTCTAGAGCACAAGTCCTATGAGGAGCGGCTGAGGGAACTGGGGTTGTTTAGCCTGGAGAAAAGGAGGCTGAGGGGACACCTTATCGCTCTCTACAACCACCTGAAAGGAGGTTGTAGAGAGGTGGGGGTTGGTCTCTTCTCCCAGGTAACAAGTGATAGGATGAGAGGAAATGGCCTCAAGTTGCGCCAGGGGAGGTTTAGACTGGATATTAGGAAATTTTACTTCACTGAAAGGGTTATCAAGCATTGGAACAGGCTGCCCAGGGAAGTGGTGGAGTCACCATCCCTGGAGGTATTTAAAAGATATTTGGATGAGGTGCTTAGGGACATGGTGTAGTGGTGGTCTTGGTAGTGTTAGGTTTACGGTTGGACTCAATGATCTTAAAGGTCTTTTCCAACCTATACGATTCTGTGATTCTGATTCTGCGACATGCAAGCTTTAACACGGAGATCTACAGCTGAAGTGCTGATGATCCTCATACACAAAGTTAGGGCAAGGGTAAGTCCAAGTAGAAATTACACAGAAATGCTTAAAACCCATTGTGTTGCTCTTTAAGTCGATCTCATTGGTTCAGGGAACTTATCTGAGCCATAAACACCCTTGTACAGAAAAAAGGAAAGCCAGCCATTGAGACATCATGAAACTAAAGAGCTTCTCCATGCTCCTAACAGGAGTAACACGGGGAGTGAGGGAAGCAGTGGTAAATCCCACACGCTTTAGGAAAGAAAGTTCCCTGTAGTAACTAAACCTGTCTTTGTTAGGAGGGTGCCAAGTGGAAAGTCAGCACCAGTAAAACTGTTTAAATGAATTTTAAAATGTGGGTAACAGGGAAAGTTACATGATCTAAGGGGAACGTTGGCAATAACTGATGTATAAATTAACGCTGCAAGCCTGCTGACTGCCCCGAGTTAAAAACAAGGTTATCTGGCTCAGGTCAACACAAAGAAAGCCCCTCACAACTGCTCTGATGGTTTAAGCTCTGAAAGAAGTTTCAGACCGATTACTGCAGATGTTTCCAAGGACTAAATGTCATTCAAAGAAGCCACATTGCAAATTTAGTTTCAGCGTCACAGCATAAGAAACCACAGAGGTGTCTATGCAGACATACTCAGTGCACTTCTACCGCCATCCCGAAGGGACTGCAAAGGACAGGGCTCAGCTTTCACTGCTGAACCCTTAAACCAGCAGTTAAGTCTCAGGAAGAGACAGCAATGAGTGCACCAGGGAACCTGACCTCTAATGGAAGACATCAATCCTGCAGCACACCCACCCCTGATGCTTTGCATCACTGTACCTTTTTCTTCGCTCTTCTCTCGTGTCACTTTTTCCATTTTCGCTATCTGGGAGCTTGGCTTCTCTGTCTCCCGTCTGCAGATTTAATCGTACGTGTGACCCTGCAGGAACAGCTTGACCTACAAACAAAGGTCAGATTATTTTAGGGCATGTGCATTATTTCAGCTTTGCACATGAAGGGTGAGCTGAAGATGCACGCTCCTACCTGAGAGAGAGAGATAAAAGCCTTGTCCCGCATGGTGAACTGGAGCGGGCTATCTGCCACCGACCACTCTTCCCTCCAGCAATGTCCCTTTGACTCAAGTGCTGTTTTAACCCTGCAGAGATGCCAACCTGACCCACCGAACGCATCCCCATGCAGCTGGGTTGGCTCTGTGCTGCAGGGGAGGAGGGACCCTGAGCAGAGCAGAGCACTGGCTCCCTCCTCCCTCCTGGGCCAATTCCTAAGAGAGCACTAAAACTCCACATCAGGAGCTGATTTGGAGACTATCTGGAGAAAGGGGAATTGGTTGCTGATTGGGGTAGACAGCATAAAATACAGCTGCCAAAGTGAAATCAAAGCATACTGCAGAGTACAGCCAGGTATGCTGAGTATCAAGTGTACTGAGGCAAGGCTGTGTTGGTTTGGAAATATTGTATTAAAAGGAATATATGATCACTACTGTCTGCCAACAAAAACACACAGAATACATTAAGCTTTGGTTTTAAATGCAGAAAAGATGGGAAATTCAGAGTGTTTTTTCTTGGTCACAATTCACCACAAGCACGTCACAATGGTCAGCCGTCGTAGAGGGATGGAGGGGTGGCAGTATTTGGTTGCTTCTTCTTGATGTTGCTTCCTCTTCTTTTAATGCTAGAAATCTGCCTGCTTAGGAGAGCAGCATCACAGCTGAATGAATAGGGAGATCTTAGCTACACATGGATGGACAGACAGACCCAGAGCTGCTCACGCTCGTCTCTCTCAATGAGGTTTCCCTATTCAGCCTTTCCTTTATCTGTTTCCTTTTACCTAAGATGACACCTAGAATAAAATACCACAGCATGTAGGAGACAGGTAGCATCTCCTACCAAACGGAAGCGAAGACAAGGATAATTATTTCATACAAGAAATATATGTTCTCAAAGACAAAATCCTCTAGTCTAGAGAACAACCTGATTGATCCCCCTTCTTCAAGACCAAAGAGACATTTCACTGATCAAAGGACCTGGTGCTTCCTGGAAAAGACTGGGATGTTTGTCACAATTCAGACAAAAACATTTCAAAGCCTAAAACTCTCCAAGCAGGTATAAATACGTTTAGAAAAACCAGGAAAATCCATTTTGGAGGATTTCCTATTAAAACAGGGTGCATTTCTGATAGCTCCTCTTTCTCTCCACCACATCCTGTCTATAGGAAGCTGCGTTGGTCGGATATGCGAGGGGACACACCTGATTATCTTCCTATCTTAAACTATGCAAGGACATGCTAGGTATGCCTCCTCTGCACTTGGCACGCTTTCCACCGATGGAACCAACCCTTCTCCTGCTCCTTTACTTGTGATACACAGGAGAGACATATGTCTATATGCCTCTTTAATATATATGTCTATGTAGAGGAGCATCTTCCCACTCTGAAAAGGTGAGCTTGGCAGGAATTCACTGTGATAGCAGAGCTGTCCCCCTCACAGGCGATGCAGGCAACACAGCTGGAACATGCCGGTCAAAAAGGAGTTTGTAGGATCTCCACAAAAAGGACACCACCACATCTCCTCTCCCTGTTTCAGGAGACACTGAGGCAGGTGGCTGCCAGCAAGGGGGAAAAAAAAAAAATTATAAAATGGCATTGCGTGCTGAACATACAGATGCATGTGGATGTCTCCCTCCCCCACAGCCATGAACACCACTTAGGGGAGAAAGCGAGGGAACAAGCTGGGTCCTTCCCTTCCCAAAGCCAGGGGCTTTCCTCGCCAGGTCACAAGCACTGGGACAGCCCAGGTTACAACCACAGCACTCACTGAAGCAAGTCCTGAATTGTCAAGCACAGCCAGAAATAAATGTCCCCGTTAGAAGAGTACAGTATATTCTGGCTGCCGTGCTCCTGGTGCATCTGGCCACGTTAGTTCACTCGGTTGCCAGGGGAGAGGAACAAGGCTGATGGGCTTCGCTTAAAAGAAACATCAAAAGGGAAAGCAAGGGAACAGCCTCCAGAAGGGCTGAGCGACTCCCGTGTACCCAGTCCTCCCAGTTTCTATTTTCAGCGAGCAGTAAATAAAACAAAACACAAACCCCGGCATGCACGAGCTCACAAACCCAGCGCAACCGAATTAAGGAGGTTGCCATCAGAGAAGACACAAATCTTTCCTGCTTCTGCTTCTTCACATTTTCCTAAATGAGATTTGACCAAGACCATCCAAATCCCAGAGCAGAAATCTCAGCTCTAATGTATTTATGCAGCTTTCATTGCTACAGGGATTTCTTCTCGCCACTGTGCACCGCAGCACAGGTTCATGCCACAGCAGGACAAACATGCTGCTTTATTAAATAAAGCAAGAAAGATGTCTCTGTTTTCAGCAAAAAGATTGTCGTAGTCAGTTAAAATAGTCCAGATGTTTGAGACGGGATGAGGTCTTAAGTCTTGTTTAGTTTGGGGTATTTTGAAGTATTATTCATGAAGTGTGTTTGAGGGTGGGTTGACTTGAATAATGTGATTAAAACTGCTGATTTAAACAAGCACGCTGGAAATCCTGAATTTTAATCATCTTTCAATATGTAGCTTCTAGACATTTCCCTTAAAAATAGTTGATTCTCTTTGAATCCTATAATTTGATACTATTCAACAACTGGGAGCACGCACCGGAGCGATACATATGTAAGCAATTACACAGCTTCACATGCTGTTGATACAGAATCACACTCTTAATAGCTTTTTTTCCTAGATGAATTCATTTTTTAGTTATTGTTTGTATTAACTTGCATTTGGGAAATGAAACTCAATTAAAAAATATAAAAACAAGTTTATATTTAAGCAAGTTTCTGACCTTTTTTCCTTCTTGACACCTTAGAAAAATAAAAGATGTCTATCCAAACAGGTATGCATTGCATATCTGCATTACTGAATGAAGCTGAACGGTCTCACTTTCCAGAGATCTCCAAATCCTACCACTGCTAGATCTCATCCTGTCCTACTCCCTCACTCCTTATAAAGGGAAAGAAGAGTTTCCATTCTAATTAAATTTCCCAACTCTGAATCATCTACCCAGTAGATTAGAAATAGCTGTGAAAATCCCTCCATGAACTCACAGAAAAGGCTACAGCTGTTGGAGGAGGAAAACAAACTCCTTCCCCCACAACCGGTGTGTATTCTTTACCACTTAAAAACTATCCCATACTTGGAATTTTTAAACCACAATTGAAATTATTTGAATATGCGTTACTGCACCAACTTGGGTTGGCGGATCTAAGAGAAAGCCACAGGGTTTAAACAGGCCACCCAGCATCCCCGAAGGGGACGTGCCACCCACCAGCCCCTCAATCACAGCTCTTCACCTTGCAGCCAAAAAGATAGCGTCCAACAGGTAAAGTACTTCCAGAGGATAACAATCCCTTGCCACTACACAAATGACAAGGTATTTATTGGGAATAAACGTCAAAGCAAAGCGGCAGCGCTTGTTTTCCAAGCTGATCCTGTGGCAATGCGCAGCTATGACGATGTCATTCCTGTTCTTGATTTCATCCCTTTATCTATTGGTGCCCACTGTGGCTGCAGAAGATCAGGATGGGCTTTGCTGTCCTGCACAAGCTGGAGCACAACCGCTTTCTGACTTAGACCGCTCTCCAGACAAACCATCGCCACGCCTGGGTGCTGCCAGGCATCCAAGCATCCGCAGGCCTAAAAACGTGTGGTCTTTTGGAGGTCTTCCCGGTGCATTAGCATTCATCTTATTTGGATGTGTTCAGTGTGTCCTGAAAGTTGCTTAAAGTGATGCTGAGGAAGAATTTAATTTATAGCCCTATTCTTTTAATCTTGGTCAGCCAGATTTTTCAGACATCCGTTTATTTCTTCTTATAATATATTAGACGGAGTAACAGTACCGGAGTCTGCTTCAAGGCAGCAACTCACTCGCAGGGGTTCTGCTGACATTTATAAACTGATCCTATTTCTCTCTTGTGTTTTATGTTATCAGCTAAACCTGTCGACTTAAATTATTGCCTTGTAACCAAATCACAGTTATCTGTTATTCTGTTATGTGTACGTTTCTGAAGCTCTATACCTATATCCAGCTTTGCAGAGGTTGAAAACAACATGATAAATAAATAAACAAATGGAAAACAGAACACGCTTCCATCACACTCACAACTAAGGCAAGAATCAGGCGCATTATATACAGGATAACTAAAAGCAGAGGGCTGCTGTACTGAATATGCATCAAGTAGTAATATCCAAGTAATGCCATGTCACCTTCTCTAGACCAACCAAATGACCAACTGTGTTTCCTCACTGAATGAGAAAGGCCTCATCCTGCTCAGCTCCTTTCCAGTACTTTATTCCATTTAGTGCTGGCCACAAGTGGTTTTGCATCTCTCCACAGGGACAAGGCTGAGCCCCAACTCACTACACAGCAAGAGGCAGGCATTAAAAATAACCGGGGAAGTTTTACATCAAACATAGACACGCAAATCTCATACCGAGACTGTGCAATAACTCACTATGCTCCTGGCAGCAGCCTCCCCATCCCCTACCTTCCCCCGGACCCCCAAGCTGCCCCCTATCGACCTGCCCCGCAAGAGAAGCCCAAGAAGGACATGAGACTCTCCCCCTCCAGAAACACCTTCCAGCACCACTTCATCCCCTATGGCAGAGGCTTCTGCAAGCAGAAAAAAGGGTGATCCAGCTCGCAGAGGCAGATCCTCTGGTTTCTCCCCAAGTGAGCATCCTCATTTGCCATTGCAAAAATAAAATAAATCTATTAACAGTGTGAAAACAAACCCCAGTTATGAGTCAGTAACCAGCTCTGCAGTTCTCAGAAATCACCTTGGTATCTGAGCAAGAGCCAGATAGCATCTACCTTTCTTTACTCTTTGTTTCTCTCGGCACAAGGGAGTGAGGGGAAAGGGACTTTCTAATACAGGCAACAGAAGAATCCACGAATCAATACGTGAATGTTCCCAGCAAAACAAACTGGCAGTGCTGCAATATTGAAAATAATAAGGCTGCACAAGACTGACAGAGCATCCACAAAAATTATCTGATGGCACTGTACCTACTCCTTTAATAAAATAATGATTAAAAAAACCACAAGGAGACAAATCCCAGGAAACAGCAGAGCTCCCCTGTGCTGTATTGCTGGCACCACTGGCTCCAGGAGCCACCAGTGCCATGGGTGGGTAAATCTGAGAGACTGGGGCATCACGTGCTGGTCATGCATAGGGGGACACAATTGCCCTGGCACTCACCCAGGCTGCTGGCTCCTGCCGTGGGCTCTGCCTGGGGAGAGGACGGGATTTCACGTGAGCATGTGCTCTGGCTGCACGAAGATGCCGTCTGTTTCTCACACTGAGTGCTGGGCTCAGAGGAAAACAGATGAACCAGCCCTAGTCTGATGGGGCTTGGTGCGTGCTCTGACTCTGGACTCTCCAGTTAGTGCCACTGAGCAAGGAAGCAGCAAAGTCTGGCTTCTTTTTTTTCTACAAGGGTGAGTCATACTACTCCTTGGATTGCTTGTTATTTCAAAACAGAACATTTTTACATACAAAAGGAAGGGAAGATGTGTAGAAGACACGGGTCAAGAAGAGATGGATTACTAATGGGAAAAGGAAGCCCAGAGCCTGAATCTCATTTTGCTACTTCCTGCCTCTTTTTCACTCATCTACAGCCTTGTGTATTAGTTTGCTTTCTGGCACTCACCCCTCCTCCCAATTAAGTGCCACCGGAAAAGGTCATTAATATGCTATATATCACCTCTTCCAGATAGCTAGTGGAGAGGTTTAACAGCATCAGACCTAGAAGCTCCCCCCAGAAGCTGCCCCAGCATCCCCCAGCATTTCCCACTGTACCTCACCCACAGCACAGGCAGTGAGACAGCTCAGATACCTGCATCCACATTTCAAGTAGAAAACTCCTACGAAGCTGGATAAAATGCTTTACAAATGCATCTCTTATTTCCATTAGTTCTGTACTTCTGCTACAAAACCACAGCTGCCTGTTAAGTGCAGCACATCCTTGGAGAAGCACCATCCTGGTCACTGCCTGGTGCTCCCTGATTTCTCAGGTCCACACCATCAGTGACAGCAGGGGCTTTAATTACCTACTGTAATTAATTATAGAGAAAACTCTTTTATAATCACTGTATATTTGTCATGTTCATGAAGCGTTCCTTAAGCACGTGCTTGTGGCATCTGTAGGGGACGGGATGCTGGATGAACCCCTTCTGTGACCCACCGTGGCCATTCCCACCATGCCACTTCTCCCAGGGGCTGCCTGCCTTGGGGCTGAAGGCAGCTGTGCTGCCTCTGCCTGCAAATGAAAAGTCCTGGTGGTGTCAGGCTGGTCTTATCACCATTATTTTGTCTTATCATTGCACGTCGACACAGACAAAGATCCTGCTGTGCAGAGGGCAAACAAGGATAAAGAGATGTCCTTCCCTGTCGTGGTTTAACCCCAGTCGGCAACTAAGCACCACACAGCCACTTGCCTACCCTCCCCCTCCCAGTGGGATGGGGGAGAGAATCGGAAGAGCACAAGTAAGAAAATTTGTGGGCTGAGATAAAAACAGTTTAATAATTGAAATAAAATAAAATAATAATAAATTGTAATGAAAAGGAAAACAACAAGAGAGGGGGAGAGAGAGGAACAAAGCCCAGGGAAAAACAAAAAAACAAGTGATGCAACCACTCACCACGCACCAACTGATGCCCAGCCAGTCCCCAAGCAGCGATCGTTGCCCCCCGGCCAACTCCCCCCCACTTTATATACTGGGCATGATGTCATATGGTATGGAATAGCCCTTTGGCCAGTTCGGATCAACTATCCTGGCTGTGTCCCCTCCCAGCTTCTTGTGCACCTGGCAGAGCATGGGAAGCCGAAAAGTCCTTGACTAGTGTAAACATTACTTAGCAACAACTAAAACATCAGTGTGTTATCAACATTATTCTCATACTAAATCCAAAACACAGCACTATACCAGCTACTAGGAAGAAAATTAGCTCTATCCCAGCTGAAACCAGGACATTCACTTCCTGGGATTACGGAGGAAACCATGAGAGAGGAGTTTGGTCCTTACAGCACAAGCAAACAACTCAAACTGCTGTTTTCATCTGCCTCCCAGAGCATGCAGACAAATACTGAGCAGGAAGGGCCTGATCCCCAAGCCACAGATATTTAGCTCTCAGCAGCAATTCGCACCAGTGTCTTCCAGAAATGCCTAAATGTGATGAGTTGTTGAGAGACTGGATGAACAGTTAAAAAAACCTCAATAAAATCAAGGATGTTTCATGTAAGACACTAAGTTGGTTAGCTTATCTGACAAATCTTTTATATAATACTCCAAGCTATACTAATAAATATCCTGCAATTCAACCTGTCAAAATGGTGATGTCTACGACATCTTCTCCAACACGGATTTT
Source organism: Ciconia boyciana (assembly GCF_034638445.1). Taxonomy (NCBI): domain Eukaryota; kingdom Metazoa; phylum Chordata; class Aves; order Ciconiiformes; family Ciconiidae; genus Ciconia; species Ciconia boyciana. The sequence goes on from NC_132942.1 coordinate 20,202,432, forward strand.
GCTCCATGCTGCAGCAGAGCAGGGACATCTGAAATGCTTTCAAGCTCACTGAGGGTCAATCCGTTCCCAGTTCAATGCCCAGCACTGCTGCTGGCAGCAAAGCCACCCCTGGGAAAACACAAAAATCACTCCACTGATACATCACAACATAAAGTGTCACCATCTCTGCTCTTGCCTGGGGTCCTTATATGTCTCAAAGAGGCAGCACTGCTTTCTGCTGGACTTGAATCCTACTCAGGGTGCAGAGAAAGGGCCATTTCCATCCCAGTTTCTCATTTAGCAAGAGAGAAGCTACTTACTGGTGCTTGCTGGGCTACTGTTTTCCCATGGCTAATGCCACAGAGATCACTGTGTGGACTCAGGGTGCTAACAGCTCCACACAGCCAGGATTACAGGCAGATATGCACCCACAGTAAACCTTGGGAGGACTGACTTTCTTGCATCCTATGATTTTTAATGCCAACCGCTTGCTTGCTGCGGTAACAACCACGTCTTTAAAACACCATTCATCAGGCCTACAGCTCAAACATTTGTCTGAAAAGGGTTTTAGAGCCACTCTTTTGTCCTAGCGCTGAGAGATCTTCTCTGTAATTTGTTTCCCTCGTCAGATATAATGAAAACGTTTTTAAAATGATGCCAGAATCAAATCCCTCCTTCTGCAATTCGATCTGCAGCTAGAGGAGAACAAAGCGTTGCAAGAAAGCGGCTTTCCAGTAAGTAATACTTGGTTAGACATGCGAAAGCATCAGTTAAATTTGGACACTCAGTTGGACAACCACTTACGACTGCCAATTTAAACGGATCCAGTGCTCTCCCACAGCACTGGTATTTATGTTCTCTCAACTCATCAGCAAGCGCCGGGGGCCATGAGCCCAGTTATTCAAACTGGCGGCACCCCGTGAGCACAGGGCTCCGGTTCCTAACGCCTCTTGCCAAATCCACCCGCTGTCTGTGCTTGGCTTTGCCTCCAGCTCCAGCAGCGGGAGAGCGGAAGGGGAGGGAGATGCAGGCGAACCCAGCAGTGACAGGCAACAGACCCTGGTTGACACTGTCAGAGCAGGTCCGTTTAACACACACCTACCATTGCTGGCAGCCAAAAAGATTATTCTGCATGTAGCCCAGCCTCGTGCAAGGGCACGCACAGAGCCGAGCTAGCCTAAAAACCCATCAAACCTCAACCTCTCGTGGCAAGATAACCACCGAGGATGACAGAGCCGGCTGTCACACACAGGGCAGATCACATACTTCCTGCAAGGTGTCTGCCGCTTTCCGGGATGCTCTGAGATAGTAACCAATGGAAGCGAAGGCGGATGCTAGCTAGGTACCTGGGAAGGAAGACTCTTAGGGAAGGAGCAACGGGAAGGCTCGGGAGAGGACATATGGTGCCTCTCTGACAGGAGTTGCTGCTGTAGCGTCTGTTGATATATCTTCTGCTGCTGCCAATATAGAAAAGCTTCATATGGCAAAGAGCTCCTTGCGACAAGTGCTTCCGCCCTTCCACCTCCCTCTCTGCAAAGGCTTCTCTCTCACTTGCACTGCAACAGCAGAAAATACACTGGGGAAAAAAAATAATAGCAGGGAAGGAGGAGGAAGGGTTGCCCTTTTGTAAAATTGGCAAAAACATATGTTTTCACTTTGTAAGCATACCCTTATCTCCAGTTTCAAGCCAGTCATTCCTTATGCATTACCACACACCCTTGCTTACAGCATGATGCATGCGCTTAGTGATTCAATACAAAGCACTTAACTTATTTTCTCTTTTGACATTGGGCTCAATTCTGTGAACTGTAGCAGTTTAGAGAGTTTAATCCCACAAAGGTCTGGGCCGCAGAAGAAAAGTGGAGATCAAAGGTGTCCAGCCACACTCTGATTATTTCAGCTATCAAACAGCATGCTGGGCTGCACGGAGACTGCAGTGACCTTTGTCTCACCATGCCGCCAAGTCAACATCCAAGAGAAACATTATTTACAAAAGCCAGTTTTAATCCCCCTCTAGCTCACTAAGTTATTTATCCCCAAGCCTAAACTACTTCATAATGTCACTGCAACCTGTTAAATAACTGTCATCCCAGAGGTGTACTTGTTATACTAGAAAGCCCATCTGGGATGCTGAAGGCTTATCTATGTTCAGAGAAGATCAATGCAGAATGTAGGCAGAAGGGCAAGGGGGAGGACCAGAAGAATGGAAAGCCTGCCAAAATAAGATGAGAATTATATTTATTCTGCCAAATTTTAGGCATCTAGTACCTTTTTGAGCCAGGCAGCATTGGCTTCTTTGCTATGACAGAGATTAGCACCTCCAGAACATCATCAACCACAGCTGTCTTCCACATCTGTCACCCTCAGAGAACCTCTCTTCCTCTCTCTAGTGACTGTCAAGATGGCCACCACGGATGAATGTAAGGGCAGAGAAAACCAACCACAAAGAAACCAGCAACACAGAGGCATGGAAAGGACACAACTGCTCTCTAGGGAGGGATAATCCATCAGGACCAACATCAGGGTGAGAACCAGGAGGTCTAAGCTGGCCACAGTTAATCTGCAGTTGGTAACAAGGAGCTGAAGCCTAAGATTGTGCTAAAGAAGGAAAAAGGGGCAAAAAAAAGAAACTATTTTCAAGGGAAGGCTGGGAAGCTTGAGAAGAGGTCTCCATGACCAGGTCTCAGCGATCTCTGTTCCTGTCCTCAGCTTCTGTGTTTATAACTCAATCAAGGCTGAAACTGAAAAGACAGACACGTTCAACAGAGGAAAACCAAACTCCCTTCTCCAGCTATCACCGGGAGCATTTCAGGACAAACTGTACTGCTGGCAAGGCGTGCAGCTTATTGACTCGGATTGCATCTCCACTCGATGCATGTCAGCTGGCTCATTGCATGCTTTCACACCAGCAGTTGCAGTAACATCCCGGCACCAACATCTCCCCGAGCCTAAAGCACCCCCCAGAGCCAAGAGAGCCCAGGCCCGCAGACAGTTGGACAACGTTTCCCCAGGCCTAGAGCATCCCCCAGAGCCAAGAGAGCCCAGGTCTGCAGACGGTTACAAAACATTTCCCCGATTCAACGCTGAAAGGTGCCTGATCCAAACCGCCTGGCTGCGAGACTAGCAGAACATATTAGATAAACTCATCTGCCAGCTACACTGCCAAGCTATAGTGAGAATGAATTTGAATAGTAAAGGTGGAATAAGAAGATGCCTCGGAGAGAATGTTGGTACAATAGTGCTTTCCTAAGCTTCAATTTAAAGCTTCGTTTCTATAGCTAATGCAGTCGTAGGGAACATTAACCTAATTTTTGTCAAGAGAACTTGTCAACACTGCAGTATTTAAGATAGACGCTAAGGACTTGTTTTATATTGCAGATAGATCACTAAGAAAGAAAGTAGTTGTGCCACACTTGGTTCACAGGAAAATAAATTGACATTCTCCCTGGGCCTAATCAGGGGATGCTGTTTTATAATACCGCGCGTGCAAGCAGCCTCACATTTTATCAGTGTGCAGACTGCAGCTGAGATTGGATCCAAATTCACCACGGGGTTAGATAAAGGAACCCACAGGGAGGTGCTTTAGATGGGCCATCACTAGAGACGGGCACCCAGGGACACAGAACCTGTCATTTCCCTTCCACAGATATTCAGTAAAACATTTGGTCCAACTCCTGAAGGGTTCAGTCCTACTGACAGTGTTCACCAGTTGAGCCACCACCAGTGGACTATGATTTCAGGGCTAAGGGGAGAAAACTGGTGGTAGTAGAAGAGAATTGGCTTTGCCTCCTCAGGGGTTCAAGTAGGAGGTCAAAATCGAACTTGCCTAGCCTGATTTTGAGAGATGCTCCATGGGCAAGTCAGCAGAAAGCAAAGAAAAGAGATGCTGTACCCTGCATCTTTAGAAAAAACAATGTTTGCATGATCCTGCTCCCACCATACCCTGCTTTAAAGAATTAAAACATTCCCGGGAGCCCGGATGCGTTAATGCTGGCACGGCTTCATGCTTCCCACGTGCCAGCCTCAGAGCTGCGTTTGCAGTGGGTCCAGGAGAACAATGCTGGTTCCATGGCATAAAGGCGAGTCCGAGACTTGCAGCTTGTTCAGTGCAAAGTTGAAAATGCCCTTTTATTTGCAGTCATCACTTGGAAGTAACAGCAGAATAACCTTGGCTTTGGAACAGAAATCAGCTTGTGGAGGAAGCCTGTGGGAGCATGACCCCTGGGCTGCAACTCACAGGCAGGAGGGGTGGCTCTGCTCTGCTATGGATTCTGCACTCACAGAAGAACTAAATCATTACAACAGCCAGAAATGTCCCTCGGGAAGGAAATCCTCTCAAAGATAAATCAATAACTCAGTGTAATTTTAGCATGCAGCCAGGAGAATTTACATTGCCAGGAAGGCTGAGAGCTCTGCCATGGAGACAGAGCCACAGCATCACCAAACAGCCCTACAGCAGTCCCCCGCACAGGAGCTCAGGCTCCGGGTATTTACTGCAAAGCCAGGAGCCTAGGCTCTGCCATGCCAGGACCTCTACAGAACCAAAACGAAACAGCAGCAGCAGGGATGTGGTATGGCAAGACTCCCTTGTGACAAACCTACCTTTCCCCAGTTGTGTCCTAGCTGCCTTCCTCCGCACCAGCGTGGCTGCTCTCTGCAATCGTGGCAGCGCTGGCAAATGCTCCCGGATCTTACAGGGTAAGAGGCGTGCAAATACAAAGCACGAGTTAAAACAGGCACGGGAGTCCAGGGGGAGTGCTACAGCCACAGCCTTCCCCCCTGGCCAGGGTTACAGGGGTTCCCGCCAGCCAAACCACCCACAAAATATGGCAAGACAGTGAAACACTGCAGCACATGCTGTGATTAACGAGACTGCAATTTACATAATTAGATTAATGCAAAGTACACTTGGACCAATAAGTTCAAGGAAACTAATGACTCTTTATAGCACAGTTCAACACTGAGCAGTAACTCTAGCAAAAAGAAAAAATAAAATAAAAAGGGACCCTAATTATTCAGTAGTTCCTCTCCTCCCAGATTCTCAGGGTCAGCTTGGAGGAGAAGGTGGCCTGAATTATATTTTCATTTCCAGAACATCAACAGAATTGCTAACTAAGTTTCAGCAGCAAGGTCAAAGCCTGCTCATAGTTATATATGCCATCCCCCTCCAAACTCCCGGCTCCAGCAAACAGCAGCACTGCTGGACCCAGGAAGATCTCAGCCTGTCCGTGTCTGCTACGAGCATGTTTAAAATACTCGTACTCTGTGCTGCTCCTCCAGAGACATGGTACCAGTGTCTCTGCCATCTTTTTGCTCTGGTCCCCAGCATGGATAGATAAACTATGGTAACTAATTCCTTAGAAGCTAAAACTGGCCTCCATGAAGTGCAGCATGTTTTACATGTCTAGGAGTTGAATGTTACTGAAGATAAGCCTGACAAGCAAACACCCCAATCCAGCTGGCAGCAATTTACTGTATATCCACCTACATACTGCATATTCTTGCAGCCAAAGCACCCGGCAGACATAGCCTGTGCTGCCAATGCACAGAGGGCTTGGAAGCAGCCTGCCCACAGGAAGGTCAAACAACAAACACGTCCATACCTGCCCGGAGAGCCCTGGAGCGGGACTTCTCACCACTTTGCTTCACAAGAGCTTGAGGCATGTGCAAACCCCCTCTACACAGAAAACTTCTGATGCTGCTCTTTCTCCTTCGTGCTTTTAGGACTTGCCATGTGCACACACATACAGTCCTCTGTCCTCTTCAGCACGCGCTCTTCCCATGCTGCAGCCCACCTGGAGTAATAGATGAATTTTGGAGTGCCTGTGCTGGCCACAGCCGTGTCACTCCTCACACCCTCCTTCGGTCCCACCAGGCTCTCAAGCAGATGTGCCCATGCTCCATGAACACTTACATGCTCCAAGTGCCTATATCTGCAAATCCAACTCTACAGCAGCTACAGATGTGTCCTGTGCTTCCATATTATTTCATTGAGACTTGGACTTTGCACCTCTGAAATGCCAAGATCTGTTAGCAGAGCTGATTCAAGGGGCAATGTCAGAGCTCATGCCGGCACTGATCCAAAGAGCTGAAGATGCATTATGACCACCCCAAACAAAACCAGGACAACCTGTTAAGCTCCTACGATGCAGAACACGAAGGTGCCCAAGAAGCCAGGGCAGAACAATTCTACGAAGACTACACAAAAGATGAGACCTGACAAGCGTACCTCCACGTCCGATAAAAAAACAAAATCAAAACCACAGTTAAATGAATGGTCACAAGTTCAGTGTCTCAAGATTGCACTCATGGGCTACAAGCCAGCAAAGCTCTCCTGGTAGCTTCCAGGCTCAGCAGCAGCATCCTGCAAGAGGGAACACGCAAAAAGCCAACTCAGTGATGATCGGGAAGACACATATAAAGTAATCTGTCACGTGGCAATCTGTGGGCACCCAAATGTCCTGCAACACAATTAGAAATCAATAGCAAGATGCCGAAACCCTCAACCACACAGTAAAATATAAAGAACACTTGTAATATTGATTTTAAAAGTGCCTCAGAGAAGACAGTTGCGAAGAAGCCTGAGAAAGCAAAGCAAAATGCCAGAATTGAAGCCTTTTTCTCCTCAAAAAGACATTAATAATGGATTTTCAATGCAAGAAGAAAAACTGAAACCCACACCAGATTTTCCTGGTAATAACAGCTTTCTGCAAAGCCCAACTATTAATGTAACAGGGACGTCCATCAATCAAGCATGCAGAAAGTACTTCAAGAGCTAAAAAAGGAGCAAGCAAACATCTGCTTTTGGCAACTTAAATTTTGCCCTTAAGCGCAAGGAACATAATAAATTATCGGAAGGTTGGACTTGAACTCATTGTCTTTCACCCTGGAGAGCTAAATGCTGAGGATGGGGGTAAAGGTATACAAACGTGCCACTGCTGTGATTTGTGCCTGACAGAAAATTGGAGCAACAGGCACAATTTCATTTGTAGACTGAGGAACTCTTGAAAAACGCCAGTGCCATTCTCAGCACCAACAAGGCAGTGAGCTCCCAACAGCGAATGAGTGGCAACACCTGCAGAGAAGTGACAGTGAATATTCTTTGAGCCCATGGCTTTAGCGACAACCCTTTTGTCATTAAGGAAGGTCTTGTGAACCCTTCTCCACCTTCAGGCTCCCTCAGCCTGTCCAAGACTGTCCACAGACTGGAACAGTACCAGGGTGGGATGACAAGACATGCAAACTTGCTCCAAGATGACAGTCACATCCCTCCTCACTATGGCTCTTCTCTTTCCGTTGCCGCACGCTGCCTGCAGGAGGCTGTGGTAATTAAGGCAGGTCATCGGTGCCTGCATTTCCCAGTGCTCTGATCAAGCAACGCTTCACATTTAGGGTCCATCCACCCAGATGAGCACTGACTGTGGTGTTAGCAGCAAACCTGAGAAAAGCTGGATTTACACCAAAAAACCCAGCTGCCAAAGAAAGTAATTAGGGTGCCCCTATACCTCCAATATTTCCTCTTTTTTAAAAACACAGTAGGTCAAAACGAGTGCTGGAGATAATGAACAGAATTTACTGATTCAGCCAGAAGAAGCTGCAGGCATCACTGCAACTAAGTCTTAATAAATTCTGAAGAGTGACGCTATAAAATGACATTATGGAAGTCTATATTTATTGTCTCCCCATGGTTTCTGTATCCAAGGTGCCACAGTACACTTAATAACAGTTTTTCTCCCCAGCTGCCAGTGTTGCAAATCCTGCCTGACACCTGACAAGCTAACAGTTGGGGTTAACGCCCCCCCCCAAATACACACTTCTCCACCCAATATGTGTGGTGTGAACAGGGATAAATTATTAAACCAGTACTACCCAGGCAATGCACAGGACAGTACAGACTGTGTCCTTGCCTCTCAGGTGTGTGGCTCCACAGGGCTCACTGAGATGCAGCTGGAGGGTATTTTTGTCCCTCTCAATCAATGGAAGTGATGCAGACAAGGAGCAGCTGTTATAGGAAGGTACCTTCACACACAGCCTTGTTTCAGAACAGAAGCACGCCGAGAACGGCCCAGCACCACCACCACGCAGTCCCCGGGAGCGCTGCCGGGCTGCACCACAGCCTGCACCAGCAGAGCAGCCTCGCCAGCAAGCTCCTGCCCCATGTCGCAGCAAGTTCTGTGTGAGGCATCACAAGGTCCTCATGGAAAACCATGGAGAACCAGAGGTCCTCTGGTTCCTCATGCCAGAACTGCAGGAAGTCTCCCCTTCCAGGGTTCCCAGCTCAGCTACCACTGTGAAGTACACTTCAGTGACCCCATATCTGGCTTTTAGACCGTGGATACAATCTTTCTCGAGTGTGGTCTTCATCGAGTGTCTTGTTTTACTGTTTGTGTAGTATTCCTAAGTCTGCAAGAAAATCACCTTTGCACTCAGGCTGTACCTGGGCAGTGCCTTGGGTTGTGGATAGATACTTGACAAGTATAAAGATGCTATCGTCCCACCCTGTCTGTATATTCTGCACTGCAGAGGATACAAAGGAAATCACATGAATCACCTCCAGTCCACTTCAGATAAAAGAAAAAAAAACAAAACAAAACAAACCACACTAACAAAACCCCCCACACAAATCAGTTTATCAAGCATAGCAGTGAGCAAACAGTAAAAATAGCCAGTGTAGGTGGTCTGACCTAACCTGAGGATCTTTGTTGGAGTGGATGAAGGAGAGCATATACATTTCCTCCTCATAAAGCGGTTGCATTAACACTTCTGACCGACACAGCTTGATTTGGAAGAGCCTTGGCTCTTTCTCCTCTCCTGCTTGCCAGCAAGACTGGGCTTTCCCCGCAGGTGGCAGGATGAGGTACAAGCTCTCCTCTGTTGGCAGCCTCATTCTGCTCCTCCTTCAGGAATGTCCTTTCCACTTCAGGACGTAATCCACCCAAATGTTTGGAAAGCACCTGATGAGATCAAAGTGGGTGGAAAGATGATAAAACAGGGCTCAAGTGAAAAGCCTCTTGGCTTATCCTCCAGCAAAGGCTCTGGTCCCACGAGGTGCCTTCAGTCCAGCTCCTGGCTCCAGCCTTCCTGGACCAACATCTCCCCAGTAGCTGGTCTCAGTAATCACTTTCTGCTGCCTCTCTTCAGAGAAGTCTCCAGCAACTCTTCCCATGTTTGTTCCATTCAGGTTTCAGCTGATGTTAGCAAGGGGAAACAGTCAGCATCACTATCAGGATTTGGAGCTCTCTGTGGAGGCCATCATGAGATCTTCTGTCTTAACAAAGGTACTGCCATACAAAGTCACAGATTGGTCGAGGCTGAAAGGCACTTCTGGAGATCGTCCCGTCCAACCCCTGCTCAAGCAGGGTCACCTCAAGCAGGTTGCCCAGGACCGTGTCCAGTTAGGTTTTGTACGTCTCCTAGGATGGAGACTCCACAACCTCTCTGGTGGAGTTGACCTGCTCCAGTATTCAATTGCCCTACAGTAACACAGATTTGTCTATGTTTAAACAGAATTTCTTCTAGTTCAGTTTTTGCTGTTGAAGTCCCTCTGAAGGGCAGCATACCCATCGGGTGCAGCAAGCACTCCTCCCAGCTTTGTATCATATAGTCTGTAAATACCTTCACAATACCTGTAAAAGCCTTCACAATTTGCCACCTCATTACAGCTCTAGCTAATTGAGATACAGGGAGGTCTAATCATTTTTGCATATTATCGGCTGCAGAACAGTGAGATAACTGTAATTAGTAGCAACCTGGTTAGCAAGTTAAATGATAGTATAATTAATGAAGAACAGGTTGGCTTTGTTTCAAATAAGAAAAGCAGCAAGTTATATCAAAACGTAAATGCATCTTAAAATACAGTCTTGGTGATAACTTAAAGGTGCTTTTAGAAATACCACCAGACAGAAATGGAAAGGTTTCTCTTGGGCTGAATGACAAATCCTAAAAATAAAACCTGGTCTGGGGTTAAAATGTAAATTGTTGATTAGATCTATTTATTCACACCCTGCAGTGATGGGAGAGACATGCAGCTTAATGTTTCTCCTTTTACTTTGCAGGATCATAGGCACATTCCTGCTATTGCCATTGCCGCTTGCAAGGTCTTTGCAACCCTGGTTGATCTCCAGCAGAAGAATAGAAGAAATACCAGGTGACAGATTGCATACATTAATTCAGTATTCAGATAACATCCTATTGAAGTGAATGACCCAAGCAAAACTTCCTGCAGTCTTAAGGAGCAGGCAGAAAATCAGGAGAGAGGTAAAAGAATCGCTGGACTGAAGAAAGATCTTTTGAATCAGAAATGTTATCCTTAATTAGAATTTCCAAACACCACCACGCTTAATCCTTCCAAAATGTAAACACATAATAAAAAATTAAACTTGAATATAGTGTTGTAAGAGTTCTTGCAATAAATGGAAATTAGTTCTACAAAACACCAAGACAGACCCAAAGAGATTACATTTCTTTCCCAAGCTTATGCTGGTAAAGGAGAGCTGGAAAAACAGAGCTATATTTATTTTTTAACTCAGAAGCTTCCCTGAGATGCTAAAGGAAGCTGTTTCAGTAAAGTGGAGACATTTGTTTCAGTGTGCGTTCAAGTAAGAACAAATGCAAAACAAGCTTCTAGACCTCAAGAAACATCAAATAGCTTTCTTAATTTACATCCCAAATTCATTGCAGATTCTAAAATGAATGGAGGGCAAAGATCAGAGAAAATGTCTCACTAAATCAGGACAGCATGATGGATATTCAGAGTTTTCCTCAGAAGAGCAAGGTGCTTTTAAGCCAGAATGGAGGAGGCAGAGCATACCTCTGAAAAGGGTTTGTGGAAAAAGAGGATCTGTTGCTAGTGTGACTTATAAAGAAATATGTGGAAAAATAAAAAAAAAAAAATTAAAATAGCTGCAGCCACATCTGAGTAAGAGTGCTAATTTGCCAGCGTGAACTGTGAAGGACCAGGATGAAATATTCCTTGCAGGAACCATTTGACTGTGTGTTGACTGCCTGAAAAAAAATCTGACTTTGTGCTCACCCACCTAAAATAATTTCTGTAGAAATTTTAGTAAGTGGGGTCTTACCGCACATGCAGACTGTGGGGGAGACTGCAGGAAGGAATGGCCAGAGCAAGACAGTGGGAAAAATATTTTCTTCCTAATCATGAAAAAGATAATGTTGTGAAACTGTGTTTTAGTGATGTACATGGATCTAGACTGAACGCCAAAGAAAAGGAGGGTATAGCTCCCAGAGCCAGGTGTTTTTATAACAACTGTCAAACACACACCAGGGACCACAAGCTGCTGGAGCATATGGCCACATATGTGTCCTGGGAAAAGGGTTCAGAAATGGTCATTCTGGCCACAGGGTGTACGGTACTATAGGTCTGCGTGGGCTAAACAGCACTTCTGCTCCGAGAAACCTTCAATGAAGGCCGGCAGCCTGGATGCGGAGCTAGTGATACTAAAGGGACAGATGTGGAAGGAATTGAAAAGACGGTGCATGCCTTCGGGGACAAGGCAGACCACCTGCCTCCATCACAGCCAACCTCAGCCAGCAAATGAGATAAAATACAGGAGAGTGGTCTGAAAACACAATGTCTGCATTATATCAATAGGTCAGAGATTAATTTATGAAATTACACAATAAAATTACAAATGTAGAAAACAAATCAACTCTGCAGGAAGGCCTGATCTCTAGAGCTAACTGCCAACCTCTCCAAGAGTGCGTGGTCAAACACGTCCCGCAGTCCCACGAGCTGCGCTGCTCTGCTGTCATGCCACAGCCTGGGAGAATAACTCCCAAACCAGGAAAATAATTGCTCTGGGAGCCTTCTGTCACCAAAGGAGAGAGGAGGACTGTTTCAGAAGGTGATCAGGAGGCACTGAGCTCTACTAGCACAAGAGGTTTCCCTCGCAGCTCAGAGCTTATGGTGTGCAGCAGCAGCCTCTCAACCAAATGGCTGCAGCGGGCACTCTAGATGATTTGTCTGATCCCCAGCATCCATGATGGTGCTTTGGAGGGAATTCAATGCTTTCATGGCTGTGAAGCAACCTCCACGGTTTCATGGGGATGGTGGTCTGACCCACGGCTAAGCAAGCACGCGTTGCAATACTTGGAAGGCTTGTCTCACAAAACAACATCATGCATTTGAAGTGTAAGGGAGTTGCTCTGATTATATTCGGTCAAACCTTCAGAACCGTTTAAGTGACTCTGGAGCTCAAGTCACACTTTTTAAAAAACACTTTCCTGTAACACCTGATAAAAATGTTGGAGCCAAGGTCCTGGTCTGGCTTGCTTGCTCTGGAAGGAAGAGGGAAGATACTCAGACTGCAAATTCAAGATAACCAAGACTGTATGCACTCCCAAAATGTTTTCCAGGAGGGAAAACATTTTTCTTCCAAAGCACTGTTACAAGCTTGAAATAAATGCACAGACGGTTAGATAAAGGCAGAGATAAAAATAGGCCCATTATTAAATACCTCTTCTTTAATGAGGTCCATCCTTCTAAACAGTCACATAAAGGTTATTAATGTTATTACAGAAAATATAGCATGCTTGCACATAAAACCATAGCAAGATATTCCTCATCACCTAGAACAACATTTAAGCATCTCTTAGCAGCTCACATGCTCACAGCATCCGTGGTTTGACAGAAAGAAGATAAAAGAGAGGAATGAGAGATCTCCTCTCTGGGAAACAGTCTCTCTTCTTTCAAAGCACTTTTTCCCCTCCAAACAATGTAAATTTAACCACGTGAATGATTCCCACTGCTTATGTCTACTGTTATACAGCTGATATACTTAATCTCTTTGCTAATGCTACACTTACACTATAACACCACCAGTCAGAGCATCATTAAAGCTAAGTTCGAAAATATTTTGAAAAATGCAGCCTAATTTCCTCCTGTTGCACAAAAAAAGCCGCCTGACTCTCAAACACCTCCATCACTTGGTTTTATGACCATTTTATAACTAACCTGTAAAACACTGTGGAGTCATACGCACAACTAGCAGGAGTCATGGATTGTCTCAGGTGAAAATACATCATTACATCCTTGTTTCGGTTATGCCCAACATCCAAGCCCATGGCTATGTGTTAGAGAAGCTGCAAACTTTTATCTCAGCTGCTCAGAAGTGCAAATAGTTTTTGGCGGTACATGCATCGCTACAGAAGACTTTATATAACCAGCTTGTTTAATGGAACCAGTAACAACACAGCCAGTAAGGGACAGCATTTATCCTGATTCACCGAAAGCTCATCTCGGTCCCCCTCTGCTCCTAAACCTGAACAATCCAAATAGTAAATTTAGAGGTTTTTCTCACCAACACTGCTGCTGCCAGGATACCAGGATGCCGGGGGGGTGGGGGTGGGGGGTGGAAATTGGATCCCAGTTCACTTCACAAATACTAAACCTGACACCCTCATGGACATGCTGGGAAAACAACAGCTGCAAAACTTCCCAGGTCATGGAGAAGCAGATAGAAAACACAGGGAAACAACCCTGCGGGCCAGACCAGTACCCGGCCACGCTGAACGTGCTGCTCCACTGAGCAACACCTTCCCACCCATTCCACCGCTCCGAGCGGTGCTGCACTGGGGCTGGGCACAGCACCAACCTCTGCAATTATGCTTAATTAAAACCTACAAGTTAAGTGTACTGACACACAGCAGTCCATTTCTGCCCAGTTCCCAGGAATGATTTAGTACAAGGAGCTATGCAGTTCTGAGGTCCCACATTATTAAAATTTAAATATATCTATACTGCATTTACAGCATGCTACAAAATATATAATCAAAACTGCGTTACTACACTTTGCAAATTACAGAAGCAGAGTGCTTTTTATAATGTGGGAGGGTTTGGGGAGGGGGGGGGGTGTTTTGTTTTTTTTTTAACATGCACATTCAGCTACTGGCCTATAAAGTTCTGTAATTTGCTACAATTTCCCATTTCTTAGTGTGAATGACAAAGGTTCTGTAGTTCTGTCCTCTCCTGGAAAAGGTCAGCTTTGTGCCCAAGGACCCAGCCCAGTAACATTCATGGTTGTTTCACAAATGTTTCAACTATACGGGTCCAAAGCCACCTACACCAGCATCTCATCAGGATGCTGGCAGCAGCTCACAGTGCAGGGGACAGCCAGCCCATACCTGCCTTGCAGCCAGGAAGCCATCCGGCTCAGCGTGCAGCACTGCGTTGCCCTTGTCTGCACATTGAAGAGACAACTTGACAAGGACCAGGTGTACATCCCTGGTGGGCACCCTGTGACTTCCCACCTCAGGGAACCTGCCAGTAAAGAAAATCCAAGCAGATAACACAGAACGAGGCTGGAGACAGGTAACAGCACTGCCCTCATCTGCACAGCTGAGCTGGAAAGACGCTCGTACAGACAGTATCTCCATGCCCAAAAGCTGGCATCCTTCAAACACTCCCTACTCAAATAGAGGCTTGAGATATCTCCTGTCTGCACATTCTCCGAGTGTCTCTCGAGCAGTCCCAATCCTGCCTCTTACCAACAACAAGCAGGGAAACACTGTTATCCCTCTTAGATGCATCAGGAGTAAGACATGGAGAATTTGCTTTGTTTTACATGTCTGCCCTCCAGTGCCCCACACCAGAGCCAGAAGCAGAACATGAAGCTTCAGCTCTGGCACTTCTGCCAGAGAAGACTTTCAGTGTAAGGAGTAATTAAGCCCAAGCCAGTGTTAGGGAGACCATGCATCCTGTGATGTGAAGGTGAGAAGTCAAGGAAAGCCCACAAGGATGGGGAAGCCGAGAGAGGAGAGCATGAAGGCATGTGGCAATAAAAAGGAGGACAGGCATGAGATACATTTAAGATATCAAAAGCCTCGTATGCGAGAGGTCAGATGGAAAACAAGCAGAGGGAGTGCTACCAGTGACCATAGCTCTACCTCCAAGCACCGCACGTTCGCAGTTGCTCTCGAGACTGCCTGGGCTTTCCTACCTGCTGTAATCACCCTGCAGCTATCCCTGTTGCTGGCCAGAGAAGATTATAATGACTCCACGTTTGAGATTTTTCCCCTCTGCACATCGGTAACAAGTTATTTTAAAAACAAAACAAAAACAACTTGAAAAGAAGCATTTCATCTGGTATAAATGAGGTTTTTAAAATCCCATTTGCCTTCCCTCTTCATGCAAATCTGTGCTGATCTGATGAGGCTCCTATTTCCTGGATTACACATGTCAAGCTTTGCAAAAATGAGCATACCCTGGTGGTTTAATGCCATATTTCACAGCCCTCTCTTGCCCGTGCTGACATAAATATTTCAGAGACCTGCACACAACTGTTTGACTTAGGTCTAGGTCACTGAGAAGCCAATGGTTTGGACAGATTCATTAATTCAGCAAAGCAATTAGCAGGAGTCAGCACAGCTCAGGACATCCCGGTGAAAGGCAGGAGCAAGATATCCACCGACGAGGTGTAAGGAAATCCTCGCCAGCCACCACATCACCCATACAGGCTGTGGGACAGGCCTTGGCTCAGACTCCTGAGCCAAAAGGATCCCTTCCTGCCATTGCCTTTCTCCCCAGCTTTAAAAACCTCTTCTTGGCTTAGAACAGTACTGGTTCATTCAGACGCTGAAACCTCTTGAAAGACAAAGACTGGCAATGAAACTAGACAAAGTTATGTCCCATCCCAAGTCCTGCTCTTTCTAGCAAAACCACGGAAAGTCCATCAAAGCAGTTTCTGAAATTACCTCCCCAATGTGAATGCTTTCTTTGAGAACTGTGTTTCCATACACGTAAAACAGAGAAAGCAGCCCGAGGACCCTTGGAAGCTGCAGCAATGGATATTTAAATGCTAAGCAATGTATCATCAGCTCCCCGCTGAACATAAGATGGTTTCATCTTTGCAGAAGCAGCAACAACAGCATGCTCACATCAACTTCGCTCTGGCAGTTTGATCAACAGCGGCAGTCATGGCTTCTTATTTTTTAACTGCAATATAATTAGGCACTTAGGAAAATGACTCTGAACAGTACAAATGCTATAGAGTAACTGCAGGTATCAGCACAGCACTCTGCAAGACACAAGTTTAACCACAGCTAAAGGTACAGGCCGGCCGAGCTCCTGTAACACATGCTCTGCCTGGCTAGATACTGAGACATGCTATCCAAACCTGAGAAAGATGCAATGCTGCAACATTTCAACTGCCAATGCAAGATTTTGCTCCGTTTCTCCGGTCTGCAGGGAGCTGCTCTGAACCAAAGGAAGCCTTTCTGTGCTCCACTGTTGGCTCCTCTCAAATGGAAAGCATGCAGAGAACACTGTAAATATTTTAATATTTCAGGCAGATGAGGGTCTCGCTTGGTCCATCCGTATTTGGAAACTGGACACATTAATTCCCAACTTCAAACTGCCAGCTGAGAAACCAGCCAGCAAGTTTCTGCTGCATCAGGGAGCAGGAAAGTGCTGCTGCCATGGAGGTGGACAGAGCCCATCTGCAGAGGCACTGCACAGCCCAGGCTACCTGCAGCACTGGTCGCTGCCGAGGAGATGATTAAACCCCCTTCTTCTTTCCCAGTGGAACCCTTGCCTCTTATGTCCTTTTTCTTAATCTTCACAGCAATGTCTTCTCAGAGGAGCCACTTCTGACCCTAATGTTGAGTGGAAAATCTGCTGGTCAGTGATGTGGTAAAATGGTCAGAGCAATCCGACTTTCAATCATCACCAGGAATGCTAAAGGGAACAGAGGGAAACAAGGTGCCCAAATAACAAAAGGAGGTAATTCCTGGGAAATGAAGCATTCATGTGCTCTAGAATGTTGCATGGCAGATTTGAAAGTCACTTACAGATGTGGAAGAAATGCTTTTATATACAGAACCCCGAAGAAAACTGTCAATTTGACAGAGAAGACCATCAATGCCATCCAATCCTTCCATTCATCTCTGCCATCCTGAAGACTAAGGAATCACTATTTGGTTGCCATAACCAACAGGCAAAGATCACCTTGAAAAGCGGTGGGGTGTTTCTGTCTGCTGACAGACTCACCTCCACACACTTGGAAGAGCTTAACGTAAGCAGTAACAAAAGCAAGTCACCTCTGCTATGTTTCTCCAGAGAACTTCCAACTCACAAGGGTACTATGACCTGGTAAAAGTGCATTCAGAAAGGACAAAGACATCAGAGGAAGCACAACTTCAAAAAAATTATGTGTCTGTAGAGGAACAGACACCTGACCATGAGAAGTGATCTGACCATGGGCGTGAACATCCATTCAGTGCAATCCCACTTGTTAAAACCCAAGTAGCCTGCAAGTTCCTATGGACACCAACCAAGAACAGAGCAAAAAGCCCTGCAGATGTCTTCATCATTTCCTCAGATGATACCAAAAAAAGTAAAATAATGGAGGTGCTGGGAGGACTTTCTAAGGTGCACATACCCATCCCATCTAACCCAGCCGTGCCCGGTGCATTATTTAGTGCCAAATGTGAAAGAAGCAAATGTCTAACAAAGCGTTAAAGGACTTTGTGAAGTTTCACCAACCTTTCTACAGTCCATCAGCTTCCCGGCTGGCTGACAGAAGAGACAACTGATCTCCTTCCTTCCAGATTACAGGCAGCAGAGCTCTTAGGGTAACTGTCTCTCTCTGTTTGCATCCAGCTACCTCCAGCAGCTTGAAGCATGCTCAAAGTGCAAGAAAGCACTTGATCAAAATCCAACTCACACTGTAGGCAGTAAGGGAACAACCGCACAAGCAGCACTACATATACAATAACAATTTAATTAGGTGGAGGGATTTGACAGGTTACAGGTTGATGACACTGCTGCAGTCTTGGCGGAAGTGTGGTTTGATGCAATTAGTAACAGGGAACTAGAAAAACAGCAGAGTAAAACTGGAAATACACGTATAAAAGATGAGCAACTGCAGATGAGCAACTGCAGGACAGAAGCATAAAAAAATCCTGTGCTGAGGTCAGAACACGAACAAGATGAAACAGGAGTGCGACGGGGGAAAACACTCCCTTCTATTATTCAAAACTGAAGATTCAGATTTTAAATCAAAACATTTGCTTCCCCAGGACAGACTGGCCCCGTTTGCTGCAGGGATACAATAGAAGATGGGGTGGGGGCATCCTGAAGAGGAAGGCAGCAGAAAGCAAACTTCTGAGCATTGTGCTGCAGTTCGCTTTGGCCTGTGCTGAGCACACACCAGCCAGCCCAGCCAGGACTCTGCTCGGCTACAAGCAAGTGAAATCACACCAGAAACATTGGAAGATGCAGAACCACCGGCTTAGACACGCTGCCAATGCTTGCACCTCTGCTAAAGGACTGAAAGGCACATTCCTCATGCAGCCACACTGGCTGCTTCCCTCGTCCTGCGGGTCAACTCCCTCCCTAGCACTCCCACTCCCCCTTCCCCTGCTCTAGCAACGGGAAACTCTCAAGGCCAGAGGCATGGGCTTGTGAAGGCAGCAGGTTCCTCAGCCTTGCTTCGGGTAATACACATGCTAGAAGTGCAAGTCAAGTCACAGTCCATGCACAGGATTTTGCTTCAGAGAAACCCACAGGATACAAAAACCCAGGCTGGCAGGGGGAGACCAAGGAAGACTCCTCTTTCTGTCATGTTTGTACCCAAATCTGCACGCACACCTGAAATGAGGATCCACAGCAACCAGACGATGAGGCAGGTCACCATTTAAGTCTTTTACAAGAGTAACTGAAATTCTTCTCTGTGAATGCTGACAAGCTCTCCACTTCCACAAGCCCCTCACTGCACATGCCCAACGTGGCATTGCTACAAAAATAAAGCAGAACAAGACAGCTGAGCAATGGAGAAGGTGCTTCTGAAAAAAACCGGCAACGACGTTTATAATGACTGCAAGTATATACATATTCTGCTTCAACAAGGGTGGTGGGGATCTGCCAGTCTGAATACTAAGCAGGGACACCACATGCCTTCCATACATAATAGTATAAAAATGGAATATAAGTATACACTGCAGCTTTTTGAAATTCAGGGGCTTTTACTAGACATTTATGTTATACAAAGATTTACATTTGGAAAAGTCATTCTTCTATATTTGGCAGAAATTTCAAGACGAATGGATCCCATATTTATTCATTCAATGATAATACTGAGCACAGGATAAAGCTCTTTTAAATTCAGAGCACTTTATAAAAATTAATTACTACTTAGTTCACCCTTCTGAGGTGGGAAGGTATTACACCTGCATATACATGAGGACACCAAAGCACAAGTGGATTAAATACCTTGTCCAAGACCCCAGAGGCAGGCTTACTGATCATCCTACTTGCTGAAATGTGTGTGCACACATGCATCTGTGTGTGTGTTTAAATGGGCTTATCCTCTCCAGAGCCCTTCCCAGTGCACAGGGTTTTGCAGCAAAGCCAGCCTGCTCAGTTGGTGTTTTCTCACCATACGTCTCCCATATGTGTGTAATAAAAGATACCAACCCCCAAAAAAGGGAAGAGTTTTGTTGGGGGATGTACGGATAGGGATAAAAGCTGGATTTCAAACAGCCAAGGAACAGAAAACCCATTGTTAAAAAGCTGGGTAGTGTTACATTAACGATCCTCAATCAGATCGCCACTGAGCAGCATTTCATCAGCCCACACTGGAACACAGCAGAGTTGGGATATCATGTGCCAAAAAATGCTATAAAATCTGTCCCTTGACAAACGTACAAAGAGAGAAAGGGCTTCTGAGCTAGTGACAGAGACACATCGCCACCTGCAATGTGACTGGCAGCCCACTCGGCCTGCTCCAGTGAACTGGATGCACTTTGGCAACCACTCCCGTTGCCAGCCGGTTCGGTGACAGTCTCCTGTCCCTGTACTGGGTCATTGGGTCCATACCTCTTTGTCTGAACATCAGAAAAAGAATACATTGTCATGGGAACAAACAGGTATTTTGAGCTTCTGCGAGGCTCCTGTCGGTGCTGTCAGGTGGGGTTTCAGAGGGATGCTATAATTAGTCATCAGCATGTTACCTGGACGGATGGTTTGCCACTGATGTGTGGGGTAAAACACTTCCAGGTCTTCAGGATCAGCATCATCTTCTGTTATCGGCTCTTTCCTGCTGTCATCTTTTATGTCGCTCTCTTCTAGTTTTGTAAGGGCAAACTCCTTTTGGATAGAAGAGATTCAGCTCATTAGCAATTGCATCTGGGTAATTTAGTGCCGGCTGAGAATACAAAATTTTTTCCCTTGCCAGCAGATTTTTTTTTTTTTTACATCCAAGATGCTTTCCACATGGTTAAATTTAGATTTAAAGTATATTAAAGGTTAAACATGCATAACTAGCATGACATTTGTGCTGAACAAAGCAACACAGCTTATTTCCTATTCCAGTGCAGGCTGAAGGTTTAAAACAAGCTTTTGCAGAGCCTCACCTATACTACACTCAGAGCCAGGAGCCCTGACTATTATTAGGGTTGTGTAACATTGTAAGACCCTGTTTTCCCTTGCCTAAAAATATGTCAAACTTTTAACTTTTTCAGCTGAAATTTTCCACACGAGTTGAATGCCTCAAGTGTTGGGGTTTTTTTGTTTTTTGTGTTTTTTGTTTTTTTTTTTCCCCTTAAATGCACTTATTTCAGGCTTGGAGAAGATTTCAGCTAAAATAGCGCAGTTATTTCCAAAATAGAACACAGGGAAAACACACCAAATTGCCCACACAATAAAAATGCGAGTATCCTTTTCTTTACCCATTCCCGGTGTCCTCCAAGTCTTTTAAAACAATGAGGCAGCGATTTCATCACCACCTACGTTGTAAGTGCAGCACAAGAATGGCAGAGGTGTGGTAGACCAGCTAGCACGAGTGGTACAATATTGCGCAAAGATAAAAATGAGGATGAAAAGCAGGAAAAAAATCCTTGCCGCGAGGGAAACCTCGCTGTTCACTGGAAAGTCTCCCTAGGGAGCTGGTGGGAGTCATGTAAAACTGAAACGGATACAATTATTGAGAGTGCATAGTAAGTAACGACCTCGTACTATCTCACACGACGCTATGAACTGCTTGGGAAGCAAGTCTTTGCTATTCTGGTTTTCACAGGAACAAATAAGCTGTTCCAGGCTAATCGTCCAAACAGCTCAATTTCTGTTGCAGGGAGTATTATCAGCTTCTGATATTGCCAAGGATGACACCACTGAATAATTTCAAATAACCAGCCTATAGGGAAAAATTATTCCTAATTGTTGGCAATTAGAATAAGAGTTACAGCTCACTTCATGAAGTGTTTTGATATTAATCCTTAGAACGTTTTTACAGGGAAAAAAAGAAGTCAGTTAAGAGGTTAACTGGAAATTTTAGGCCATGTTCTGCCTTCACTTTTTCCACTTCTTGGAAAAAATGTGTGCATAGTTTCTGGCAGAATCTGGGTGCTTTGCATATAAATATCCATTATCCAGCCGAGGTGAGTATTTCTGAGCAAGAGAAATGTCAGCCTGAACAAAACATGTACAATTAGCAACAACAGTGGTAACACATGAAGATGGTTGACAAACCTATAGTATGTTTTTATTTTATTTGTCAAATGGGATTGAAATTTCGGAAATGCACTGGAAAACAGCGTTTAACGCCTCCTTTCACCTAGTGCATCAGAGGCTTGAAATTGTTAAAATTATGACAAATGGTTAAAGCTCAGTAACAATCATAAACGTAAAAAGCCAGGTTCTACTGATGAAAATCAATGTTAACATTTTCTGAGCCAAGACTCAACAGGACTAAAATAAATGAGTCAGAGCAGTTATTACTTAGCTTATTTATGCTGCTATATTATTATCCAAGAGGGACTTAACGATACAGGCCATTGTAAATTTACCAACAGGCCTCCGAGTGTTGTATCTGTTAAAACACATAATGGAGATGGCTGACGTTTACTGTCTCTGCTCAAGAGAAGTGCCATCATCTGAGTGTTCGGTAAGGGTAAAAGGATGTGACTTGGATCATTTAAATGTTACTGCCACTGCTTGGCCCGCAATTGCTTTGCAATACCCCATTTTCATTAGTATTTCTGGCAAAAACAGGCAACAACATACAAGAGATTCTTCATTTATGCAGAAATTAGGTAGGATTCTTTTCAGTTTGTTTTCATAATTAAAATAGTAGAAAGAAAGATGTTTTCTAAAGAACGATGGAAATTTCCTTAAAGGCAAAAAGCCTTCTTGCTTTATCAGTTTGAAATCAACTGCAATAAGCTGAAAAGCCTCAGCAGGGAGGGTGTGAGACAATCTGCAGTCTGTTTGCAATAAAGGAGGGACATAACCACCATGGAGCTGTTGTAGTGGGAGTGCAGAAAAAGGTGATGGGAGAGCTAACCACCCATTGCATTAATCCTGTCTGAACCTCAGTCAGGCTGCCTGCCAATTTAGGCACGTATCACTGGGTGGCTGTCCCAGTGCTTGTTCTCCAGCTGGGATGACTGTGCTCTATCTCCAGCCTCCTCCCCTCCATCCCTGAAATGAAGCCAAATTATCTCATCATTACATGACTCCAGGTGGGCCTGAGGCACTGGCCTACAGTGCTTATACTGTAATCTGTCCCTTGTATTTGCTCTGGGTAATAGTACAGCCCCCAAACAGCTGCATCACACAGCCAATAGACCAGTAAGCTGCAATGCAAAGGCAGGAGTGAGTCTCCAGGGATATGGGGGTCCAGTCATCCCCTATGCCAGTGTTGCTGGGGGACCCACTGTTTTAAGCCACAGCATTAATTAAACTAAAAAACCACCACTCTCTACTGCTCAAGCTTCCTCAAGGAAGCTTTCCAGATCTGCTCATCTAGCAGGGCCTGGCACCTGGGGCTCAGCAGCAGAACCCAAACTGGGGGAGTTTTGCACACTTGTATAAGTGCAAAGGGGCAGAGAGCATCCACTCACCTCAACTGCGGCTTCGAAATAACACTGCAAGTAGCAAAATCCATGCACATGGGACACAAGGACCTGCGAGGATGCTCTTCTAAGCCTGACTCACTTGTGGTGACTCAAGAGAGGCACAGCTAGGAACCTAATCGAGGCCACCTCTTCCCCTATTCTTGCCACTAGCCCGCATAATTAGCTTTGCCTCTTGCCACAGGGGGAACGTGCAACAACTCCAAATAGAAAAAGTGACACCTAGCAAACAAGAGAGCTGCCTGAGTTGCACTGTTCCTGTTGCAAACCCTCTGGATTGAGCATATTCTTGATTTCCTGGGGTGAGGCAGTCTTAAGAAAGAAGCCCTTCTGAAATGTTGTTATTGAAGACCCACTGTTGAGAAAAGGTGATTCACCAACGGCTGCAACACCCTACTTGGTACTACAGAGGGATCAGGTAAGGCTGTTACCCCACCAGAGACTCTGGCAGCCGGACAGCCCTTTGTGAGCCCAGCTCTCAGCCGGAGCAGCTGACACTTACAGGAACTCTGTCACTTAGGCTTGACCAGGAAAACACTGCAGAAACCACCAAGATCAGCAGGTTGACTTTGGCAGCGGTGGAGAGGATACTGGCCCAGTGAGACATTGCCACCAGCCTGAAATACAAAGGAAGACAAAACCAACAATATTTTACTACATGTTTTTACAGGTTTCAGCATTCTTCACGTGACATTTTGCAACACAGCACGGGTTCAGGGGTGCAACACCACAGGACGCAGAACACTTGGAGGTGTTAGTGCACAAGTCTCATCAGGGGCAGCTGATAGGAAGAGGTGCCAATTTTACTGCTAATGGAGTTTATGACAGGTAAAAACAATACAGCTTATATTGACCCCACAGGGGCTTATATGTCTCCTGGAAAATATGAAGAGACTGAAGAGACCTGTAAGTCTTGTTTAAAATCACTGTATTAGTGCCATGGATGACGACAGGGAAAACTAAAAATCACTGCAATCCTGAGAAGGCTTTTTATGCTTGTGCTTCATTTTAAGCACAGAAGTAGCTGCGTTAATTCAAATTAAACAAAACTACCAGCTGTCAAAGGATCAGGAGTTTATCTAAATCCATATGTAGGCTTTGCTTGAGGAAAACAACATTTTGCAGAGGTCAACAAGGTTTACTTGGTGGTTGCTACAGCGCAAGGCTGCGGAGTGATGCTCACCTGGACTGTGAGCCCAGGAGCCGGCTCTGCCCATGCTTGCAGTGGACCATAAAGCAGTCCTATGGCATACAGTCACCCTGACTAACCACAAACCACCTACTGAACTAGAGAGGGGGGAAAAAAAAAAAAAAGAAGGGTCCTGCTCTTGTGGCCGCCAGTCACCCAGGTACAGAGCTCATACCCTCACCGCTACGTGTGTAACCATGCTCACACACACGCGTGCCCCCACTGCTTCACAACATGAGGCTTTAAATCTACCTAGAGCATTCAGCTCACTGCTTCTCATGCTGGGGTAGGGAACAGAGCAGCCTGCCAGCACACAGGCTGAAGAAGTATTTCCTTTGATTGGCTCTAAATTTACATGCTGCTAAATTAAACTAAATGAGGTCTTTTGAAAGAAGATGGGGCTGATTAGTTCCGTTCAAACACTCCTTCATTACTCATCCCTCCATCAAGTCTGCTCCTACTCCTATCCAGGTTTTAAAGAATTTCGTCCCATACATGCAGTCCTAAACGTCTTTCTTTCTGTCTCTGTTGTCCATCAGGACAGCACATCACATCGCAGATATTTTTCCTTCCTTGAAGCAACCATCTTCTATTCCACAAAGCAAAAAATATGCTCACAGGTGCACCCAACACCAACTCCTGCCACCAAAGGACCTCTCCCCCAAAAAAACTTTGGAGACATGGAGGAAGTGGAGTCCTCTCCTTCCACCCCTTTACTGCTATCTTGTCTCCCTGCTCCATTATGTTACTTCTTCCTCTTCCTGCTTGGTTTTTGCTTTGGCCAAAAAAAGAAAATAAAAGGAAAAGACCACATCATGCTGGTCCATGGTGGATATCTAGGAAAAAGCAGCAGAGCAGGGATCACAAAGAGTAATACATCTGATGCACTTCTGCATCTTCCAAAAAATCCTGACTCAGGGTCTTCCTGAACAGCAGCCTGTATCTGGGAGCTGAAATCCAGCTCAACCAGATTTTTGTTTTCCCATTAATTGCTTTTGGAGTGGATCTGGACTTCTGACATCCACAGCATCCGTCAGCAACGAGTTCCACTGCTTAATTCACACTGTGCACAAAAGTACCACCTTGTGTTTCTGACCTGGTGCTCGATATTCTCCTTTGATGTCCTCCTCTTTTCTAAAGGGTCAAAGAACTCTCTCAAAGACTCACAAGCCCTTATTAAACTACAACCAGAGTAGAAGAAAGGCTCTCCATTTTCAGAAGACAGGCAAAGACAACCTGTGGCCAAAGCCTCCACCTCTCTCCTGGGGCACTGCCAAGTGCACCCAGGCTACAACCAACACCCAGGTTCCTGAGCTGGAAAACCCAGAGCAGAATTCATGGGCTCAAACTCCATCTGCTCCCAGATCTACGTGCCCTTCTGGCTGATGCCACAGTCAGGACCTCAATCTCAGACTGACCATGACACACACTTCCCCCCTCAACTCATCTCGGAACAAACTGCTGCTTTTTACACAGGAAACAGTTTTTTTGGTTTGTTTGTTGGTTTTTTTTTTCAGTTATAAAACAAGTGGCAAAACTGGGATAATGAAAAATAGATGTATCCCTAAAACTTTACCTGAAAGCCTGGAAATAAAAAGAGAAAAGAAGAAAAAGAAATTCAACAAAGCAGCAGCTGAAAGAAAATGCGCACTCCCATAAAAATAGAGCTCACGTGTACCAAGAAGGCTGGTAGCAAATGACAGTGCAGCCTCTTTAAAGCCTACCTCATGCCTGCCTGGAAGATGATATCTGCACAACAATTAGCAGTTTGCTTAGGTCCCAGGTAGGCAGGAGGAGCCAACACGTGAAACATGGGGGTTTGAAGCTCCTGGAGAGAAGCCTGCATATGCTGACATCTCGTTACAAGACAGACACACACAGAGGGTATGAGAGGATTTCCAAACTGCATGTTATGTGGATACAATGCACTTTTGGAAACAACCCTTGCAACTTGCAAAGCAGAAAGGGTGGTAACCATGACTCCACCTGCATGGGGAGTGTTTACTCTGATTTAAGGACATCATTTTGGGATCCAGCAGCACTCACGTACAGCTGCAGCCCATCAGCACCAGAACCACTACAGGAGGACCACACATTCCCTTTCTGCAGAGTGGGGTGGTTTGGTTTGTTTTTTTTCCCCCCCCAATAATCCTTTTTTGTCAAAGAAAATCAGGTATTAGGGAAAAAAAAAGGGTCACACTCAAAGAAGCCTCCGTTCTCGGCAGCAGTCCTCCCGTCAGAACAGGTGATGTTCTTGGCTTCGCAGCGCAGGGAGGTTCTGCTCCGCGGCTCCAGAAAACCCCATCTGCACCAGCGGCAGCAGAAACAATAGCATTGCCATTATGTTCTCTATTAGCAGGAACATTTTTACTGATTTTACTAGCTGCGCATCAGTAAGTGCTACACAGCCCCATGAATGTGGCTGCCATAGTCAGAGGTGACAGTTCAAAGCAAGTCAGTAAGAGGAACATATTTCATTAATGCCTTCTGCTGCTGGGAACACACCACTCTTTCATGTCCTAACGCAAAGCCCACGCTGCATATACTGTGCCACTCCAATAAATCCATCTGAAGCCTCATCTGAATTCTGATCTGCTGCTCTAGGAGAGCACACAGACATCCTGGAGAGCGACCCAGCCCCCTCACTAGGCTCTGGTTTTACAGACAACTGGAAGCAGTAAGAATAAGCTAATCCTTGTTCTCATCTAGGGATCAAGGGAGCAGCATGGGAATTATAAACCTTGCAAAATCGTCTCCAAATTTACTAGTTCAGGCAGGGTATCTGTCCAGCCACCCTTCATTGAGATGGCCAGTGGTAACGAAATCACCAACAGCACTTTGTGTGTCTATGAGCACAAATAATTCACAGAGGTCCCCTTGCTGAGTGTAGGGCAGCACTGGAGAACAATCAAACGATGAAAGACATCGAGGAACACAGCCCAAGCACCCTTCAGCTGAACCAGTGACATGAAGACCTCCAAGCACTTACAGCCTCTTAGGCTAAAGCCAAAGTTTGATGGGCAATAACAGTTAAGGAAACTCTTTTAAAGATAGACGTGTAAATTGGGATGCCTGATTGAAGAGATGCACTCAGGACAAATACTACAATCAGTGTCGAGTCATGATCCCTGTTCAAACACAACGTCATTTTAGTGATGCTGGCATCTATGGCCGAGACCAGCATGACGTGCTAAGTGATGTGCAACGCAACAGAGAAAGAGAAGGAAATTTAGCTGACCTGACATTTTCTTCCTCTGAGCAATAGGGTCCCTAGGTTTGTAACAAGCACCTATTTTTGCTGACTTGCTACTGAAGAGCAGAGCAGTGCAGTCAGATGCCTTGGGAACGTCCCGTGGCCGTCAGTCCCTCCTCCTCCGATGACTGTGCAGCTACTCCAACAGGAAAAAGAGGAGGTTTTAATCTGAAATTCAGCCTGTGCCTAAGAGACAAAACAGCTGGTGGACAAACGGAGAATTAGTAGGAGGCCACAGGACACTCTGCCCTTCCCCATTCATTACCGTCAGGTCTGCACAACCCGCTGCTTTCAAATAGATGAGCAGGACCAACCTGCAAATACGATCATCCTCTCTTCTTCCCAGAGGCACAGAGACACAAAGGCTCCTGTTAAGTACAAACCAAGCTAAGAAAAGCCAGCCTGGAAATACTCATGTTTTGGTGGACACAGGCCCAGATGACCATGTGTCTGCTTAGCAGGTCTCAATCCTGAAGACCTGCCTCAGCTCTCCCTGCTCTGACAGTACTTGGACATTGCACCATGGCTTCTGGCATGAAGCACAGGATTTCTTGGATTTCCTCTGGAAACAGGAGCCATGAGACGACAACTTGCCCATCTTAAAACTCCAGTGGTTCTCATAAGACAGAGCACAGGTCCTGTCCTTCCAAACATGTCTACCTGGAGATGGGTTACCTGCAGCACATTTTAATGTGGAGGATCCAGCAGGAAGATGCAAGCTGATGGGCAAGACGCTGCAAGAACCACAATAAGCTACCAAGTCTCGCACAATGTGAGCGTTCCCCACTGCCTTCACTAAGAACAGGACTTGTGAGTCTCTGATACCACTTTTTCCCCCTTAAAAGCCATCTTCACCTTCTTTTCATGCTTTTTTCTTCCCCTAGACAAGGCCTAGAAATTAATTGCAGTTGTCTCAGGTGCAGTGCCCAGGTGAGCTGCTGTGACTCTGCACAGCTGATCCACAGGCACCCGGGATGCACCAGAGACCTCCTGCTCTGTGTGTCTGTCTGAGCTCCCTCCTGTCACAGACAGGCCCTGATCAGCAACATTTCCAAAAGGAGGCAGGAGTGAAATTTCCTCTTCATTAAAGCCAATATTAAAACTACAAAGATCCTGGAAGAGATCTGAATACACGTGACTTATCAAAGAACTGGATCTGAATAAAAATTAATAGTAAAACCAGAATAAAATAACAAACCTAACACCTTAGGTAAAGCAGGAGAAGAGCCCTGAATGGCAAAACCAAACATAATGAGGAGCTTCCTTCAGGGACCCGTGCAATGCTCCCAGTGGAGCCCCAGTTTTTTTGTCCTCAATTCTCCCAGGACACACCGGGCAGGAACAGACTTCTCCGGGTACAGAGCCACCACACTGGGCTGGCACAGGCTCCACACAGCTTTGTTCAAGGTCTGATATTGCATCTGCTTCTGCCATGTTCCGGATGCTCTCAGCAGCTCTGTTCCTCCTGGTGTCCTGCCACTGGGAAAGCACACTTGTGCCTCCAGCGAGTATCCCCAGCTCCACACAGGAGTCCACTGCACCAAGAGCCCCCAACCCCTACCAAAGGGTCCCACCTGGGCACAAAGCCCCACACTCATGGGTGAAAGACAGGACAGTGAGCACCAGTTGTTTGCAAACACCCTCACACTACCAAGATTTCAGCAGAGAGGGTGCAGCTGCAATACAGACTGTCCTGTTGACGCCGCTTATGAAATTGCTTAAAAAAAGTTTATTCTTTTTGCTTGCTCCTCATCATTTACTCCTACCAGGACTCTGCTCTGATGTGTTAAAAACACTCCTACACAAGGGAAAAGTTGTGGGAACACCTTCCCGTATTTGGCTGCCCATGGAGAACCCACGCAGCAAGAAGGCCATGCTTTTAGGCTGACAGGAATAAACTGCAGCTCAAGCTCTGCCGGTTAGGCACAGCCTGCCCCCAAGCAGCAGGTCCTGCTCTGATCTGCAGCAGAAGCACCGCTCTGAATTGGAACTAGTGCACAGGGAGAAATTTTGACACGGGGCGGTGGGGATGGGGAGGAAGGAGAAGGATAACCATGGCAGAAACACATGCTTACAGAGCCTGGCATCTACTGTGCAATCATGCAACTTTTATAACCGCCACTAGCAAATAATAACAGTAAACATTAATAACCCCTACAGGCCACCTGCTTAGGCATCAGCTAATATCAGCCCCTCTAACAGCAGCTCAGCTACGATACCACCTAACATTGGTCTTTCTACAAGTGCTGCCGGGTGCTGACACAAGTAAGAGCAGAGCACAAATGTATCCAGTGACAGGAGACAGCACAGCACCACCTGGGCATGGCCAGGGCAGCTCTTAGCACCCAGCAGCTTCACCAGCACCGGCCATGGCTCCGCACATGGGCAAAGGAGTGGGTTGTTGTGGGTCATTTACGGATAAAGCCGGCATCGCCTCTTCTACCTGACCACAGCAACTCCGACCCTGCCTCCAAACCTCATGCAGCGTAATGTTAAACATCATTTAGTCTATCAATTAAACTTACTTAATGAATTCCTTCAGAAACCAGCATTCACAGAAAACACTGCTGTCCAGAGGGCAAGAGCACAGCTTTATACTTCGGTGGTTTGAAGTCTGAGCAAGGCTGCCATCATCCTCTCCACCTGCTCATCAGTGGCAATGGTAGAAGGGGCCACTCTCTACCATGGCTCAGCAAGATCCCCAATTCCAGGGGCTGCAGCTGGCATGTCTCCGGCAGTCCTCAGACCCTCCACACCAGAGAGCCCTGGGTCCAGGATGGGGGGGGATCTTCTGCTTCGCTCAGGATTGAGTGTACAAAAGCAGAGCATACCTCAGAGGCCAGAGGACTTAAATTACCATTTATTATTTATAAAAAATGCATCTGAATTTCTGACAGCTGCTCTCGCAGGGCTCTGTGACCGCCTGCGCACGCACGACACCCTCGCTCTACAGAGCTCTGGGGCTAGCAAGCACGTTCAAGTCCGTACCAGAGCGCAGGGGCTGATTTGCACCAATTTAGGACTTGCCTGGAGGTAAGAGATGCCCAAGGACCTTCAGGACAAACATCTTTCTGAAAGCTGCCATACTACCTGACCTCAACCATACGAAACGGCTTTCCCTTTCCTCATCGCCTCCCCATCGCCCCAAACCCCAGCCGAAAACGCCTCTCCTCCTGCCTGTACCTATTCCCTTCTCCTGCTCTTTGCTGCAATTGATATTTTTCCCCCCACATGTATCTATCATTTCCATCAGCCCCTATTTGCAAGGTGACGCCTTACCTCAGACTAACCTGGTAGAGTCTGCCAGTGTTCAGTGTATTTTTTTTACCCCCTCTGCTTTCCCAAGCTTGGAGGATCTAACAGGAAAGAAAGCACACACTGCACTAGCCAGGGCATGGGGCACCCTGATGTCCCGCTGCAGCTGGGCCCACAAAGAGCCAAAGATTTAATTGGTGTACTCTCAGCCTCTCTGGAAACAACTTTTTAGATTTTCCAGGTTCCTGCTGTTCACTCGTGGCTCTCACATCGAACAACCACCTCCTTCCCCTGTCAGGTGCCGGCTTCCCTATAAAGATACTCAATTAAGATGTTAAAAAAAAAGTGCAAAATTCAGGCTCAGTATTATAGAAATCTGATGCTGATGTGTCAGGCACACAACTCCTGCAGCAGTACCCACACCACGCCGCCTGCCCCAGTACAAGCATCTATCCCCCATGTCTGTATCTCAGCCTGTCCCCGCCAAGACCCTCGCTGCCGGCTCCAGCTCAGCCTGGAAGTTTCCCATTGGGGTTGCCATCTCTCTCGAGCCAACAGCACCTACTGCCACAGCCCTGCGGAGCACCCGGCGCAGAGGTGCCCCGACAGCAGGCAAGTGAAGGGCCTCTCCAGCAGCTCTATCGCTCCGCCAGAAACTGTGAGCTGTGAAGTTTATGAAAAATGCATTTCCTCACCTCTCTACAGTGCACTGGCCAGCGGTGACAGCTCTTACTTGGCCTGATGACCCACAGGCACAGGTC
The DNA here is from genome assembly GCF_034638445.1 of Ciconia boyciana. NCBI lineage: Eukaryota > Metazoa > Chordata > Aves > Ciconiiformes > Ciconiidae > Ciconia > Ciconia boyciana. The sequence goes on from NC_132942.1 coordinate 20,233,738, forward strand.
ACAGCAGGGAGCAGCACAGCACATGGGCAGCAAACTTGTGGCTCGCCCGCCACATGCTTCGGCTATGCAGCCAGGATTAACGTGGCATCGCATCCCGTGGGATTAATTGCACAGGATGCCTGGTGGGATGCCCAGCTCAGGACTTCCCTTGCAAGTGAGCTGGGCTCTCCCACCCTTCCAGTTCCATGGCAAGTTCCCAGTTGAAAAGCCACTGGGATCCACTTTGTGGGCCAAACCCACCCAGGAGGTGCCAGATCAGCCACTGGCAGCAAAGCCCAGAATAAAGCCCTAACAAGACAATCTCAAACCCTCCCCTGAAGGGGAATAAGGAGCTCTCCGGGGATGAACGTAATCTACTGCCAAGCAGGTTCCCTCAGGACTGCTCCTGGCTTTGTTGCAACTCTCTGCAAGAACCTGGGCAAGTCGCTCCCCATGCTGGGGCTCAGTTCCTCCACTCCTAACACAGATGCCACAGTTATAACCAAGGGAATCACGAGGCTCCTTCCACTAAGGTCTGCAGCAATATCTTCACGTGCTTGGATGAAAGGCATTATTCAAGTTTGCTTATTTTTTTCACTGCATCAATACTTTTAAAGTGGTCTCAGAGGATGCTTTCCATAAGCAATTAAAAAAGCTCTGGGACAGTAATGAGTATGAAGAGAGAATGGAGAGACTACCAGTACAATCATCTAGAAGCGACTCTCACCATGATTTCCATTCTTCTACCCAGGCATTTCCCACCAAGATTAAAAAGCAAGTCTTGCTCCCCAAGCGCAAGACCCTCCCCAGTCTGAAACCAAAGCAGAACAGCCAGCCAACAGCAGGCAGCATTCCTTCAGCAGTTTTCTCCCAAGGAAATTTAAAATAGCAAAGAGCTCCAAGAGCTGCAAATGCAGAAGTAAATGCACAGACATGGGAAGCTGAAAGAGAATATAATTCCTTCCCTCTCCTGTTCTTCATCATCTGCAACCTCTACTTTGGGGAATGTTTTTTTGCCTTTTTGCTTGTGAGATGGTTATAAACTGACATGTGCCCATGCTGCACCTAGGACCAAGATGGTACAGTCTTCCTTGGTCCTTGGGCACTGTTTTAAGCTTAATAAAAATCAGGGAAGAAGCAAGGAAACTGCCTGCACACAAAGCACCATCAAATGCCAGGAGTCCACAGCTGAAAAATATATTTCTTCTCTCATCTCTTGTCAGATAGGGAGAGCTATTTTAGATGTTACTTGTAGCAACATATAAAAAAAAATAGTTGAAAAAGTGACAGTGCAGCATCCTTTTAATTAAACAATCCCTCAGGTACTGCAGAATCGCTCTGGCCAAGCGCAGGCACTGGACACTGCACATCTGCTTCCTCGGGAGTAGATGCAGGCCTGAGTCCTCCAGCAGAGGAGAAGGTTTCACAGACCACTCTGGAGGCCCATCTGCTGTTATCAGATGGCCCCAATAATTTGCATGGGCTGTGACCTTCCTGCTGTCATCCTGCCTTTTGCCTCATCAGCCTCCGCTTAAGCAGAGCTTTGATCCCTCAAGTGACTCCCAGTTCAGAGACCTTCTTTCCTTTTGCTGCCTAGACACGAAGGACACTGAGCTGGAGTTCCTGAGCATCTCTGCTTCTGACGGGCAGACTTTGATGTTGCACAGAGCGCCTGTCTCTGTGATTCGTCTGGTCTCTTCAAACAGCAGCAGAGCCATGGCTTGTGATCTGTGCAAAACAGCGTTTTCCTTGGGGAAGAAAAGTCATGCTGGCACTCATCTCCACCTTGTCACGGCAGAGAAGGCTGTACTGGTGCTTCAAAGAGCTCCTCAACCTTAAATCCTTATGACATGGTGACAAATCAGGGAACCTACCTCTGTACATCTCACGAATCCCAGCAGAGGTTATGAAACAGCATTTCTGCGAATGCCTTAGCCACCACAGGAGCCTGCGCATGCTGTCAAGTCATACTGGTCACTGCACTCAAGGGCTGCAAGGTCCGCATGGCTCCTCTCCACAGGGAAGGCTTGAACAACCACTTCGATATGGAGGTTTGAACTGCAAGTCTGGGCCTTATAGGTGTGCAGAATGAATGGTCATGGAGAGAGACTCAAAGAAGTAGTAAACCTTCCAAGCAGTAGGACTGCTCCCAGTCCACAGGTCCCTCCTGAGCTTCATGACAATGCTCACTGCTCTTCAGAACCATGGGGTTTAATCAGGAGCAGTAGCAGTACCTTAGCTCCATCCCATTGCCTCTCAGCCACAGCAAAGGTAGGCTCCAGCAGCCCAAAACCTAGACTGGGGAAGGAGGAAAACAGAGACGCAACCAGAAGTGAGTGGTTTTCCTCTGTGATTTTCTCTTCCAAGGGACGACAACTGTGTTGTAACCTCAGCACCCTTCAGTCCAAAAGAAAAGACCCACTGTTTTTCATCTGGAGCTTGGACCAACAGCAGGAGACTCAGCCACTTAAAAGGAACATCCTTTTGTTAGAGAATATCCTATAAAGAGCCACTTTGTGGATAGGCATGTCTCAGTAGCTGAGCAGCACCAGTCCATGATGGGTCCTTTCTTTGGCAGTCCTGGCTGTCACTGCACCTGCTGCCTCTGCAAACACCACACAACGCACCCAGGCAGCGGGAAGCAGCAGCCAAAGGATACAGTGATTTTCATGCTCCATTTCTTGGCTTTTGCTGTACGTCTACTTGCAAAGCAAAGGAGGACTCTCAAAATCTCCCTGTCTGCTGTAAGAGCTAACAGCAGGCTGTTAGCCACTCATACTCTTTAAGCTCTGTTGAAAGATGCATCTGCAGCACCGTTCTCTCTGCTCAGAGAGCAGAACATCCTGAGCGGCTTCCTCTACATCCTGGTGATGCCACAGCCTCATCTTGCCACATCAGGCAGGGAGATGGCAAGTCCATCACAGGACTGTCAGGCCACATTTGTACAGAGGGGGCTCCTTCCATGAAGGCCACAGACTTCAGCTGTCCCCTCCTGCAAGCAGATTTTACCACGCAATGGACAAACCATTCTGCAGAGCATCTCCATCAGCTGCCGTCTAAATACAGCTGCCATGCAAATCAAGGCTGTTTGTGACTTGTGACACAGTGACTTCCAGTGACCGCAGACGTCACACATTGAGACAAGTTTTGGCACTGACCCCGATCCAGGGAGTGAGAAACCTCAGTGCACCCAGAACTAGGCAGGGACAGTTACTCACATATAGAAGAGTTTGCAGCATCAGGGTCAGACCACATATGTTTTCTGAGGCAAGGACCCTGTCATTTATGCATTAAATGGCACATTTATTCTGCTGTTCAGGAAGAAATAATAATTACAGCAGCCTCCAGTCTCCAGCTCTTTCAGCCTGTACTTAAAGAGCAAAAAAGGACCAAAGCAAACAGCACTTCCACAAAAATCTCTGAACTGGCTTTTAGTTGCTGGACAAAAGAGGGCCAGCTGATGAACCGCTGCCTTTATTGTCCTGTCTAATTTCTATTTCATAACAGTAGCCAGGCACTGCAGGCAAAGCACTTCAGGAGGCAAAGCACCGCTCGGGTGGTTGAACAGACCTGACCTTCAGCCTCCTGCCTCATCACAGTGCTCCAGGTGTGCCACAACTGCCCAGAAACACGTTGCCTGCGGTGCTTTCTTCTTTAATTGTAGGCTAAGGAGCACTGAGCCAGCCCGGGCATCTGGCAGGCTCTATGTGACTAAGTGCTTTCGAACAGCGCTGGAGGAGCCAGGACATGCCGGTGGGTCCATCCGTGCGCACGGCTACAAGATGCTCTCTCACAAACACATTTCTAGCACACATAACTCTCCTAATCAAGCAGTCAGTCCTGTTTCAGTGGAGATTTACAGAGTTTTTTTCCTCTCAGAAGCAATAATAGATGGACAGCAGGAAAGATAAGAAATTTATGAACAATTAATTATTCCCAAAGTTGCAAATAGGAGCAATTCCTCACCCTGAGACAACTCTGGAAAACAAGATTAAAATACTTAGGGGATATATTCTCAAAACTGCAGGTAATAGAACAGATAAAATGCATTTACAGTATCTCACAGGGGACGTGTACTTTTTATTCTGCTGAGGAATGTAATAATCCACTTCTCATTACAGAGTTAAAAGGGTGCCCTAAAAAAGGCAACTTAACAAACCGTCTTTAATGGCAATTGGGTCCAGTTCCAGAAACACAGGCTCTCCTCTTCTGCCCTGCACACCAAAGCACAACAAGAAACATGAGCACCTGCAGGAACACCTAGCACATAAGCAATACTAATAATCTATGCAAATAGCACAATTTAACAACCAGCAAAAAGGAGGCTGGAACGGGAGGTGGGCTAAAACAACGCTCCCTCTGCTGACACTTTCTAAGAGAAGGAGAACGGCAGGCTTGCCTTCCCCAACTTCCTCGGTGCCCGCCAACCCACGGCTGCCACCTAACAGACTGCGCCTGAAGTATCCGCCAGCAGAAACAATTTGTCATATGTCAGATCAAATAAACTCTTATGAGACCAATGTACTCCCTGAAGCAGACGGCTGCCAAATTCCAAAGGAGAAATCCAAGAAACCTAGCTGGCCGGTGTCAGACCCAAGTGCTTACAAAGACCAGGACACTTTTCATTTTTAAAACACATCCATACAACACAATCTGTTCCTGTGCAGCACTCCCATGCGAGGCAGCCATCAACAATATCCATTATTAAAAAGAATTCGGTGTTTAAATTATCACTCTGGGCTGAAGCTCGTCATAGTCCAGAAACTTCACGTTCCTCATCCAGCAGCACAGCATCTCGCTCATCCTAGGGAGGCATTAAGAAAGCTAATGTTTGTCAAAGAGCCTTGGCACAGTAACGCACTGTGATGGATTATCATCTGCCTAAGCAAGTGCTCCTCCCCTCCCAGCCAGCCTCACACTCTCTCACTAGAAGTGAATTCCCCAAAAATTGAATTACAGATTACTTTTTTCTTTTAAGTAGTCCTAGAGCCCTTTTTTTTGTTCAGTCCCCAGCACTATCACAGCTTCCCATGCCCTGGGCTTCTGTCATTCCAGACCTTGTGTCAAGGCCCCTTGTGGGTCCCCCGTTTACTGCACGGTCCTGCAAGAACAATTAGAGCACAGGCCCTGGACTCTCCAGCGCTGGCTCTGCTGCAGGGCACGTTGTTCTCTCTCTGTTATCCAGCTGGGCAGGAGAATGAGCCCCTAAACCTGCTCTGGGCACATCTACCAGATTTAATCATGCCAGTCAGTACCCGTGGGGAATCCAAATCACTCGCCTGCTCCTGCAAAGACCAGGCTCAAGCGCCTACTGGTCTGCACAGAGAGCAAATCCCTCAGCCCAGGGCTCAGCCACCAGCTCCAGATGTTCCAAATGCTGGCATGCTTCATCTGGGGTCAGCCACCTGAGCCCCACCACGGCCAGGAAATCTGCTCCTTCCATAGAATATGAATAATGGCCTCAGAATAGTTTGCCTGCCCAAGGGTGGGAAGCTTGACCATCCCACAAAGAAGGTTAGCTTATCGCAAAATGAGAGAGAATGGGAGAAGGGCAGGAAATCCAAAGGAAGGATGAGGGAAGCAGGAGACACTGCCTCAAGTCAACAAAAAGCAACTGCCTGCCCCAAAACCCAGCAACAGAACCTCAAGTGACACTATATATCAACAAAAGGAAGTGAGAAAAGGGAAAACCTGACAGCCTAAAGCAAGGAAACAAGGGAAGAACAAGGTGGCAGGCATAGGGCGTTTTCCTTGGTATTGGTGGTACCAGCACAAACCCTCAGCTGCATGGGGTTTTTTCCAGAATTGATTTAAAGAGCATCTGATGCCTCATGACAAGTTATATTTAGACACCATTTTCTCTGTACCAGGACTCCTCTCCAGCCACAGGGACAGGCATCAAGCACAGGACACTGTCTTGCCAGCCTTACTTGGACAGGATCATTGTCTCCTACAAGCATCTTACCCAGTACAGAAAACACCATCAGCCAGTATGCACACCAGGAGAGCTGTAAAGTACTCATGGCACTGCTTTCCAGCAAGGAGCAAAACACAGGCTGTTACCGTAATGCAGGAAGTGTTAAACCGAGATCTCATGGAGGAGGAGGTTAGCAGACACAAGTCTGTCATTTACAGTGATGCTGTTCAGGCACTTACAGCTGCAGAGATGCCAGTCAAAAGCAAGGTTCCCACAGCCTCTCCCAGGCTTTACACGCTCTATTTTCCACCCAACAGCTCTTTGGACAGTGACCCACCCTGGGTCAGCCGGCAGCGAGCAGAGCCAGCATCAGGCACAGCCAGCCTGCGCCCCCAGCCACCCCACTGCCGTGGCCCGGGATCCATTTGCAGGCAGATTAAGCAGGCAAAGCTTTAGGCATCAATCCAGGACACAGCTTGAACTCACATATCTGAAGAAAGGACAGGGGGTCCTCTAAAAAATTTACCTTTTTTTCGGCTCTCTGACTTGGAGAGATTTCAGAGAGAAATCAAAGGGCTGCAGTACTGGGGGAGTCCAGGGCAACCGCACTGTTTCCTCAGCAAATTCTGGTGATGTTTCTGAACAATGGAAAATTTCCCAAACACTAAGAGAGAACAAAACCCATGCTAGCCACCAGAAACCAGCCAGAACTCAACGATGCTTCAGCCAGCAATCTTGCTCTGCTCCTCAAGCAATGCTCTGCACAAACCCAAACAAAGGAGCCCATTTACATCATCACCAATGAATTTCTTTACCCCTAGAAAACTTGTACAAGTGCCATGCTTCTGAGTACCATTATGATTTCCAACAGCCTCCCGCTGACGTTGAACAGACTTTCCAAGCTTCTCTGCATACATTTTGTACTTGATTACCCTACGCTTGCTGGAAGAAAAGGAACAAAATGCACTCAAGAGCCACTTGCTTTTTCCCGATTTGGGTACAACAATGTCAATGCAACAACATCATTTTTACCTCCCAGCAACCTCCCTGTGCCAGTGCTGGCACACACCACATCCAGCCACTGGAGATAGGCATTTCCCACCGAAGGAAAGAGAGCCTCATACCCAGCCCTTTGGTTTTGTAACCCTCACGAGGGCCCATCTCTACAAGCCATAATGCATTAAGCAACACAATATTCAAAACTAGGTCCAGAGCTTGCAGCAGAACCTAGCTCACCCAAGGCTCCTGCTGGAAACTTCCCATAGCGTAAGAGTTTATTATTTGGGCAGGAACAGATCAAGAAAATTTATAAAGTCAGAATAAGAAGAAAAAAACTCCCCCTAAAGTGAGTAACTGCACTAAAGCTGCAATCGTGAGCAGGCCAAGTACATTTTAAGGGCTATACATTTTCACTTCCACAGTCTTGGAAAAGAAAATGGAGTGACTTTGTTCTGTATGCATATTGTCCACCATTTGTTATTGTCTGTCTATTGATGCTTACTCGAAAAACAAAATTTAATTAAACCCCACAGTACTGCATAGCCTGCCTTTGAAATATGCCCGCATTAGTGGATCATTACAGTAAATGAAATACAGCTTCATGTCGTATTTTTCAAATAACGTCCTAAAACATTTACAAATTAAATAATACTCCTGCAGAGAGAAATTAAGAGACACAGTGTTTAGCAAGGGCAAAGAGATGTTTACAGATGAAGTCTGAAATGAGACGCGGAGGCAATGAGGCAGAGAGGTGCTGGAGGGCTCTTCTAGACCTTATTGAAACGGTTCTCCGTGTACCAGAAACTAGACAAAGAGTGTGCCAGTGCTAGGCAAGCAGAAAGGGCAGCATCCCCAAACCCCCAAGGAGGTTTCAGCACAAGCTCATTCAGGGTCTGGGGTGCGCTGGCACAGTCTGCCAAGCCAGGGAGGTGCCTGTGCTCCTCTGCATGCAGGAGAGTTCAATGCACCTACGCACCCTTTGTGTCCTTTGCAAACACAGCCAGAGCCGTACCAGTCATAGGGAAGCGAACCCTTGCAACCGACTCAGAGCAGTGAAAATCCTGACTCTCAATGGGCTGAGGAAAGGGATGCAGAAAGTTGCTTTTGTGGCATGATGAGAAATACACTGCTAATATTTACTGGGAGCAGAAAACAAAGGGAGCTTTGGTTTCTCAGGGTAAGTAAAAGCACAAGCAGGTTAGTGAGTCAGCACTGGTCATAGCAGCAATGCCTGATGTTGAGCAAAGCAAAGCAGCATGTTAAAAAGCAAGTGAATATTACATGAGCCTCACAGCTCGGGCTTGAAGAGATCCAAGATTTGTCTTTTCCTTAATAGCATCTGGGGCGATGCCAAGTGTTCTTTGACAAATTATCTACTCCGAGAAATCATTTTCCCTAAACAAGGGTAGCCCATTACCACATCCTTCATCATGTGAGCCTGGAAAAGGCTGCGCCCTGCAGCTCCTATGGCCCCATCTCCATGGTGATGCACCAATGGAGGTACCAACTCCAGCAAGAAGGCAAACCTCCCCCAAGAAAAGGCTGAAGATGGCAGAGCTCTCACTGGCATGAGCCCTGGAGAAAGCATGAGAAGCATGCCAGCCTATGAGCAGGCTGGAAATGAAGAAGAAAACCTTGCAAGGGCACCCCTGGATCCATTTTACAGGAAGACAGTAAAAGATTCACAGCTGCTGCCCATGCCAGGGATCAGCAACCGACACCTGAATTCCCATAGGTCCTGCTGAGTTCTCATCAGCCTGTGAATCTATTAGAGGAAAAACTTTCAGCCTGGCACATAATCATTGAAAACTGTTGACTCCCAGCCTATGCAGGGCTTCCTCTGCAGCAAGGATCCTTCTCTGTGAATCAGGGACTCCTCACCAACTTCACATCACAAAATTAAAATGAACATCTGCAGCAAGGGGCGATCCATTATGCATCACCTTATCAGTCCTACAATAATAATGAGCACTGGGACCCCAAGACACTACACAGCACATAGCAAGGTTGGGCAAAAAACACTGGAATATAGAAAATGCAGCCCAGGATCCTTCCTAAAGGAAAAATATGGTGGTAGAGAGGCATTGGGAGTGCCATAAAAGAGCTGGCACACAGAGCATCCTTCCTGCACTGGGGATGGAGACTTCAACAAGGCTGTGCAGGTCCAAACTGCAGAAGGCAAAGTACAGCTCTTGTACACCAGCAAGACAGCTGGCTCCTACCTACTGACATGCTCTCCTCACCTCTCACACCAAAGCCTCCATCGGGATCAACAACTCATGTCTGCTCACCTACACACCTCCACATCCGCTCTCACATCAGTGGCAGTGCAGCTGCCCAGCAGCACTCAGGCAGATTCAGGCTGGCTTTGTGCTTTCCAGGCTGTGCCAAATCCTCCCTGACACTTAAAAGCAGCACAACTGGCTTGCATAAAAGATGAAGATTGCTGAGCCTCCTGCAGCCTTCCTGAGGTGAGAGCAACCTGTGCGTGCTGTAATCATCAGGCAGCGGGAATGTGCCAAAACCAGGGCGGCCAGACTGCAGAGCAACCTTAAAAATTACCAGGCTTCACATTTATGGGTATTTTAAGAAATGTGCTAATCTACAGCTCAGCAGCACTTTTCTCCACCTCTGAACATACCGAGAATGAGGTCTGAACATTTAAAACAGACCAGACTGTTACTCCCAGTTTGCTGGAGGAAATAAAAGAAATGGGATGTCTGACAGGGAAGAAGGGGTACAGCCCAAACACCTCTGAAAGTGCCCTGCTTCTGCAGTTCAAGGTTAAACATCCCATTTGCACTAATTTCTGAGTCTGCCTCGCTCAAAAGCCGCGCCAGGTAATTAGAATCATTATAACTATTATTAGACCATAATATTATTATAGCATTTTTGCTACACTTGACATCTGTTGGCTGATAGATTTAACTGGTACATAAGAAATAATTGCGCGTAGATTTCTTGCAAATGAGCACCAACATGGAAGACATTAAAGCGTTCTGCGTTGAAAAAGTTAATTTTATGGAAGCATGCTTGAAATAAAAATTCTAAAATTAACAGTTAAACCTTTAAAAACTCTCATTAAAGAAACTATTTGGGTTTAAAGTAGGCAGCCGTTAAAAAAATCCTGACTTTTCTTTAGATGCTTAAAGGCATATACCTGGCTCGGTATCTCCTTCAGATAAACATCTTCTTCCCACCTATTCCAGTGACCCAGAGGTTTCTAAATCGTCCTTCCACCTTCCTTCCCCTCTCTCTGCAGCAGGGTTTTGAATTATTTGGGCAAAGAGTCTAACTGCGCAGAGAACCAGTAAAATCAGAACTCTTACAACCTGCTCACCAAAAATCCTACAGAATTATCAGCAAACACACGTCTAGAATAAAATACAGGTTCTTGCATCCCACGAAGCCCAAAGGGCTTTGCAGACCGGACTCAGGATGCAATTTATCCACCACTGAGATTCAGCCGTAATCCAGAGTGGAACACAACCTTTCCACCAGTATTTAACTACAGCACGCAGCCCCCCGGAGAGAAGTAAGCAAGAATCCAACAGAAACCACAGGAATGCTTTAGGGAGGCTGAATTTTCTCCCCTGGAACTGAAATTTGGTCAGAGCACCCACCATCAGCCATGGACCAATAAAGGAGAACAAACAAGGCACAGCTTCTCCATCCCGTTGATGATGTCCTTGAAGCACAGCCTGAGCAAACAGCTGTGGCTGGGTACCTCAATTTACCAGCCTTGAGAGGTGGAAGAGATAAAAACCACAGAGGAACCCTGTGTTGTCCCTGAATTCAGCAGGGCCCAAATTTCACCCCACAGTTACACTGATGTGCAAAGAAAGATGGTATAGTGGTGGAAGCGCACTTCAGAAAAGGACCAACCTCTTAAAATTCAAAAAGCTGAACAAAGCAGCTCAGTACTTACAGAACTCAGGGGCAGTTAGAGCTGGTCCTGTTTGGACAGTGACGTTTTCTCCAGTTAATGTATTTCAGTTAAAGTAACTCCTCCTCCTTAAGCTTAGTTTGTGCTGCGAAGGTGCTCAGCAGAGCCCTGTGGAACAAGGTATCCTGCAACTGCTCCCACAGCGACACACTATTCAGGGATAAAAATGAATGTAATTAATTTTTCCAGAGCAAGTCTTTTTTTTTTCCCAGAACAGAGCAACCACACAAGGAAATTTGAATTGCTTGAGGAGAAAGATGTATTTTTACTACCTTAGTCACATACAGACAAGCCTAACTTTCACTGAGGACAGACTCATGGAGAAGGAAAGGGGAGCAGGATACTACAGGCACAAATTCCCCCCATGCATACCCCTCTGTTACCGAAGCAGAAACACCCAGGGAGCTCTTGGTGGAAAGCAAGGCTGAGCAACCAGAAGACTGCCTCTGAGCAATGCCAGTCCTAGCGAGCACCAGTGAGAAGCTCCAGTTAAATGAGGTTCATGAAAGCTCTTGAAAAATCACCTGAGTCTTCAGAAATGGGGCACAACTCCCCTTCTATAGAGATCTGCCCGTCACACCTCTGACCAGCACAACGGCATTAAATCAGGCTTTTCACTCGATCCACCTGACACTCTCAGGCAAACCAGAGGAACTCGGACTAAGCAAGCTCACCTTAACGAGGTACAGTGCTCATTACTAACTAAGGAAAAAAAAAACAACCAAGCAACTCCCCCATACACACACTTTAGGGGTAGCTATCAATGATTCCCTGTCACAACAGGAGCAAACCTCATGTATGGGCCCTCAGAGCTCAGTGCAGGTCTGCTTCTATTCATCCTTTTCATTAATGGCCTGAACAATGAAAGAGAAAGTACTTCTATAAAACCTGAAAGGATGCCCAGCAGTTAAGAGCTGGAAGCACTCTGGAGGTCATGATCAACATTGGTAAACTGAAGAAGCGTTACAAAAACACCCACAAATGAATATAAAGAAAAGCAAGGAAAACAGTGCAAAGAACCACACTTGGAAACAAGAAAACCAAAGATCAAGCACACAAATACAGCACAGGGGAAAGCTTTCTGGACAGAGGTAACGCTGAGGAAAACCAGGGACCGGACTAAAAATGTGACGTGTCAGCGCTGTGACACCACAGCTCCAGCTGCAAAGAGCTAAACATTATTCTGTGATTTAAGAACATAAAATTCCTAATTCTGGGCTGGAAGGCCATGCTCAGTGCTGGGTACCACCCCTAAGAAAGTTGCAGACAAACTAGGGGGTCTGGGCAACAAGTAGAGCACTCAGCCACGTAAAACATGGAGCCCCATAGCAGCTGTTGAAGGGTTTCTCCATCCCTGCTCCTCTCCAGGGGCGTTACCAGTTCTCAGCATTTAACAGCTGTTTACAAGAAGGACAACCATCCACTGGGCTCCCCAGTCTCTGAAGACAAGAGACACTGCGGTCTGCTTAATTTGCTGCACAGGCAAGTTAGACAAGGTATCAGGCTCTCTGAGACCAGGATTTCAAGTCCCAGAGGGAACTTGCCCCCAGTTCAGATCTGCACAAACATCCACCGCTTTGAGTATCTCTCACCTTCCTCAGGACAGAGGCGTGGACAAGAAGGCTTTTCCAGCCCTGCATTTCATTTTAGCATCCTCCATCTGGCCAATCCTACACCGCTACAGCAGTGACACCTTAGAGCTAAATTAACAGCCTTCTCTTCCCCAAAATACAATAGAGCTCCTGCCGAAAGGGCACCCACACAGCAACACAGAACAAGCACAGCCATAACCATTTCAATTCACATCTTCATTACCTTTCATAAACGAAGCTCTTCAGCTTAATTTGCCACCAAGCTACTTTGGCAGTGAAGATGGCCTTCCCACATGCTGTAGGGCAAGGGATGCTGACGTGGGCTGCCTGTGGGAAAGGGCAAGGCTTCCCTCCTCCCCCTCTTGCCCCCAGACAGCCCCACAGACCTGTGCGACAGGCAGTAGCCCATAAGGGTCACCACCCAGGTGAGCAGTCAAGCCTTCCTTACCCCAGACAGAATAACATGAGGCAATGATTGCTGAAAGCAATTGAAATCATTGAAACAAGGTGTTTCAAAGCGGGCGAGAGCAGCTGTGTCTGCACAACAGATGCCATACACACACAGCTGCACCAAACCCCGACTGAAGGCTCTGTGAGAAATCCGGCAAGGGGGCAAGATCTACAAATCTTAAGCAAAAGCGGGGCTTAACTTCCAGGAACATTTAAGATTTCCCAGTGACTCAAGAGGATTTGGGGTTTTTTTTTTGAGTCAGAGCTTTAGGAGCAAGCTGCCTCGTGAACCGCAGCCAGAAAAGATTTGACAAAGCCTTCGTTAGCACGTGCTGTCTCCTTTCACAGGGCTCTTTCCCAGAAGATCCCCAGTGTTGTGTCATTTTTCACTTCAGGTGCTAAGAATATCTGTGTGTTAATGAAAAATAATAACTAGCTTTATAGGGAACATATCAACAAAGCGCTCGACAAATCTTAATTAAAGCTGATTCACCTACTTCACGAGTGCAAGTTAAACATTATTTCTCAGAGGGGAAAGCTGAGTGGTAAGAGAGCTGAGGTGGGTTACAAAAGCCACAGAGGGAGACAGCAGCAGAGAGGATTAGCACACAGAAAGGCTATTATTCCTAAATTTATCCCAATAATTCACTGCCTTGCAAATTCTCAGGATATAGTCGACATGCTTTCAACCACACCTGCCCAGCTTGACCACATCTGTATTTAAGTAGTCTTCCATTTCCTTGCTAAGTAAGAGCAGACAGAGAGAGGGTTTGGGGGTGTTTGAGAGTTTTTCAGGTGTTTTATTGCTCAGGCTAAAGAAATTCTCAACTGTAAAAAAAGAGAAGTTGGCAGCAGTAGCACCAGCACTGGTCTTGTGCTGCTTTAGGGCAGGGGGACGGCATTGCAGGTTCAAGGGCTGTTCTGGTAACTCATTAGGAATTGCCAGGTTCCAGCTTATTTCTTTAAAAGGATTGTATTTGTATCCCTTCAAATCTAGCAACTACATGGTCACATGGATGGCAGACCCCAGGAACTTGCAGACGCTGCTCTCACCACTGTTAGCTGCACTTCTACATTAAAGTTTCTGGGACAGTATTTTGGATGCTTCCACCATGGAAATGCCTTGGAGGCTGCTGAAAAATACCTATGCGGTCCAGGCTTAAGGCAGGGTTGGGGGAAAGAAAAGAGAGAAAAAAAAGAAGTCCATCCTTTAATAATGCTACTCCCAGAGCACAAATGAATTCAAGAGGATCACACAGAGCAGAAACACTGTGGTAGCACGTTCAGTAAACAACAGGGTGTGTCACTGGCTTCTAATGCCACTGTAGAGACTTATCTGCACTTAAAAGGTTTCCTACCACAGCTGTATGCCAGAGCAGCCTCCTTGCACAGACAGCTCTACCAAGAGAAATGCCTGTGCCAATTACACTACTTTGGCAAGCAAATTAAACAGTATCAGTGAGGTCATACTTTCTGCCTCTAAGCCATCTTTGTACTAGGTTAGTTCTATCAGCGAAACACTGTAAAATAACTAACTTGCCTCTGAGAAATCGTGTCTACATAACTTGTTAGCACAAACCCAGGCCATCTCGAGAGGCGGGTAGTGTTGGTTATTTGTCAAAGATTACTTCTAATGCAAGTGTTAGTCAAGCACTGAAGTTAAACATTTTAAGGCAATATTCCAAATAGTGTTTATATACAAAATCCCATTTGCTCAGTTTTCACTCCTTAGCTTTGTGCAACATGTATTTTCACTAGTTCTCCAGCAAGAGAGACATATGCAAGCTTGTACCAAAATAATTAAAGTTTAAAAATTCAGGCCTCGTGTTACTGAGTGCATACCCTAAAGAAAAATCCATTTTAATGGTCCAGCGCTACACCAAAGGTACCAGGACACTTTTATTCTACAACTGCCCACGTGCAAGGGGGGCCTGAGGTCACCCAGCCTGTCCTTGTGCTCAAGGCAGAATCCAAACTGCTCCTGTTTTGTTGAACTTGTTGTATTTAAAACCCTTCAGTGTAAGGGATTCTTGTCCGCCCGGGGATCCTGTCCCACACCTTGCAGGTAAGTGCCCACCACAGGGCCCTGATTTTTGGTCACTTCTAGAACACGACAGCCCAGGCAAGCTGCCTTTACTTCCCAGCCTTGCCCAAGGAAGGCCGCCACCCCCGGGCTTAGGGCAAACGCCGTTACCACACCCCCAGAAGCAGCTCTGCAGGCTCCGCGCCCTCAGAGCCTGGGCAGGGCCCCCTCTGTGGGAAAGCTGTGCGGCGGACAGCCCCCCGCCCCGGTAAGGCCTCACCGCCGGCTCCCCTCGAAAGAGGGTACCGGCAGGACAGGCTTCGGCGCGGGAGGCGAGGCTCAGCCCCGCAGAGCCCGTACGCGGCCCGGTCCCCCGGCACCGAGCGGCGGCCCGAGCCGGGGGGGTACCAGGACGGCGCCCCCCGCCGCGGACCCGGCCGCCCCCCCCACTCACCGCTCCGCACTGCGCACGCTCCTCTCGGCTCCCGCCCCCGCCCAACCCGCGCTGGCCGATGCAGCGGCCCCGCCCCGCCCTTGGCCCCGCCCCCTCGGGGGCCACCCCCGCTCCCCGTGAGGCGACGCCGCCAGCACGGCACGGAGCGGGGCTGCCTCGCGTCCCGGGACGGGGCCGCCGGCTCCGGGAGCGGCCCGAACGGGCGGTAGCAGGCCTCACCGGGCGTTCAAGAGACGCCCTAGCTGTGGGCAAACAGCATGTCCCGGACAGCGGACACCAGCCCCGCCGAGGCAGTGCCAGGCC